>NC_141150.1:83749927-84065239 GCF_053477565.2 Lygodium microphyllum | reverse complement strand
GTACAGCCTGCAGCAGTTCCTCCACAGGGCCAGGGTGTTGGACAGGCAGTTAGACAGGCAACAGAGCTTGCGGTGAGACGATCTGCTAGAGACAGACGTCCACCTGACAGATTTCAGCCCTCTATGCATTATGTTTTGGTTACAGATGCAGGAGAGCCTTTCACTTATGATGAGGCTATGCGCAGGGGTGACAGTAACTCCTGGGAGAGGGCTATGCAGTCTGAGATAGACTCCCTGCATAAGAATGAGACTTGGGATTTGGTTGCCTTGCCTAAGGGCAAGAAGGCTTTGCTATGCAAGTGGGTGTACAAGCTGAAAAGTACCCCTGGACACCCCAAGCCGGCATACAAGGCTAGATTGGTAGCAAAGGGTTTTAAGCAGGAACATGGTGTGGACTTTGATGAGGCCTTCTCTCCTGTGGTTAAGATGACCACCCTGCACTTGGTCTTGGCTTTGGTTGCACAGCTTGACTTAGATCTATATCAGATGGATGTCAAGACGGCTTTTCTACATGGGGACTTGCATGATGAGATCTATATGGATCAGCCTAAGGGCTTTGCAGAACCTGGCAGGGAGCACCTAGTGTGCAAGTTGAAGAAGAGCTTGTATGGCTTGAAGCAGGCACCTAGGGAATGGTATCATCAGTTTGATGCCTTTATGCAGTCACAGGGCTATAGCAGGAGTGCTATGGATCCGTGTCTTTACACGAAGAAAGCCCGTGATGGCAGTTTGCTTATCTTGGTACTCTATGTTGATGATATGCTGATAGCAGGGAAAGCTCATGATGAGCTAGATGCTCTTAAATCTCAGCTGAAGAAGAGCTTTGAGATGAAGGATTTGGGACAGGCCTCACATATACCTGGGATGCGCATTAAGCGCGATAGGCATCAGGGGCTTTTGTATCTCTCACAGTGGGAGTACATTCATAAAGTCCTTGAGCGCTTCCGCATGCAGGACGTAAAGCCTATTGGCTGTACATTACCTTCTTATATGAAGATATCACATGCCAATTGTCCGCAGACAGATGAGCAGAGGGCCGAGATGGCCAAGATCCCTTATGCTTCAGTCGTGGGCAGTTTGATGTATGCCATGATAGCCACTCGTCCAGATATTGCGCATGCAGTTGGTGTTGTGGCACGCTATATGGCTACACCTGGCAGCAGACATTGGGATGCCGTGAAGGGTATCATGAGGTACCTGAAGGGCACAACAGATATGTGTATTTGCTATGGCAGCCAGGATACAGGGGTCGTGGGGTACACTGACTCCGATTATGCAGGACATGCAGATAGTAGGAAGTCCACTTCTGGCTATGTATTCACCTATGCTGGAGGGGCTGTCTCTTGGATGTCCAGGGTTCAGAAGTGTACGGCTTTGTCTACCACTGAGGCTTGCAAGGAGGCCATATGGTTAGGCCGTCTAGTTGACCTTGGGATTGATGCTACACCTACACTGCATTCGGATTCTATGAGTGCCATTCAGTTGGCTAAGAATTCGGTCTTCCATACGAAGACGAAACACATTGAGGTGAGGTATCACTTCATACGTGGTGTCGTGGAGGACAGGTCTGTTGACCTTGTCAAGATCTCCACTGACGAGAATCCTGCAGATCTGCTCACGAAGAGCCTCACTACTGAGCGCTTTGCCTTCCTCAAGAGGTTGATGGGCGTTGGATGAGATGTCACCTTTCCTCATCCCTTGTACCTATGTACATTTGTACTGTCTTTTCTTTTTTCTTTTCTCTCTCACTAGGGCAGATTCACCTTTAAGTGGGAGATTGTTGGGGGTAAAGGCGCCTCCGCTGTGCCGCCCCGTGTATTACTACACTGACAGTACCCGCCACTGCACACTGCAGGTGGCGGGCGCCCGTCACGTCACTTTATTCTTTATTCTTTTAGTGACAGTTTGAATAAAGGAAGGCCCGGTCACACATTGTGACTGTTGGAGTTCCCATTTCTTGTCTCTCTCTTTCTTGCTCTTGCTCTCCCGCCATAGCTCGCAGGCAAGCTTTGATCCTTCTCACCTTTCAGGCTGGCGACTTTGGGTGGTAGGTTAGCAACTCCTGGTGGTCCGTTACTAGCTCCTAGCAACAGGGCCAGCAAAAAGAAGGCAAAGGGAGGAGGGAGGGAAGAGAGGAGGGGGGAGAAGATGAAGGAAGGAGGGGAAGATGGAGGCAAGAGATGGAGGAGGAAAAGAAGGAGAAGAAGGTGGGTACAAGGGGAAGGAAGAGAGGGAGAGAGGGAGGGGGGGGGAGAATGGAGGAGGGAATTTGGGATTTTTTTCTTTTTTTGTTGCTTTTTTGTCTTGAAAATTTTTGTGGAATAGATTATTGCATTTAAGAAAAAATGAGGCTCCCCCCCCCTCCGTCGCAAGCACAAACGTGGGCTAGGGCGGTTTGCGATGGTGGGACCGATACGATGGACAGGGCGAATGCATGGGAGAAAGATGTCGGCATGAATGCATTAGCATGTGAAAAATCATGAAAACATGGGTGTTTGCGCAAAAACACGCAAAATATGAAAACACAAATTATAAAAATTTTAACAATTAAACCAAGCACCAGATGAACAAATAGCAAAAAGAAAAAATATATCTAGGGACAATTAAGGGCATTCACATTGAAAAATGAAAAAAACAAGGCCTACAAAACACATACGGAAATTAATATAGAAAATCCATTGGTCAAAACGAAGGGTAGTCAAAACGAAAAATATCTAAGAGGATGTGGCGAACCCGTTTTCCACATCAGAACGTTGTTCTGATAGGGATAAGACCCGATCGCATGGAAAAAATGGTAAAAACAAACCTGAAAATGGGAATAATAATTAATTTTAAAAAAATTCAACAATCAAAATAAAGCAGAATGAGAACAAAAATGTATGTAGGAAAGGGAGAGACAAGATGGGTAAGGTAAAATGTGGTTCCAGGGGTAGTAAGGTGTGCTTGCATGGAAAAAAGGCAAAAGTATAAACAAAAACAGAGGCATAAATTAATAGGAGAAAATTCGTGCATTGAAATAGAGTGCAACAAAAAGAAAAAATTATCAAGGAAAACCTATGGGACATGGCTATCACGTTAGAATGCATTTTTGGTGGCATTAAGGAGTGTTACGTGGAAAATTTAGAAAAGATAGGCACAAAAACTAACTAAAAATTTAATATCATAAAATCAATGGGCCACAACAAGATGGGGGAAAAAGAAATCTTGTGCAAGGAAGCAAGCCAAACAAGGCAATTGAATCAAAATTGAAATCGGAGGTGTTTAGAGCACATTCACATGGAAAAAGAGCCAAAATCGCATACAAGAATACCCAAAAAGAGAGGAAAATTAATAATGGACAAACCATGCATCGGAATGATAGCCAATAAAAAGCAAAAATGTAAAGGGAAGGTATGGAACAAGGTTTTCATGTCAGATCGATGTTCTAAAGTGAAAAAGATGCATTCACATGGAAACACGTTAAATTGGCAAACAAATTATAAAAAATTAATGACTCATGATCTGTGGCTTGGAACTAGGGGTGATAAAATGAAAAAGTGACCAATGTGAAGGAAGAATAGGTTTGTGAGGTCATATTTCAATTTCGATGAATGTAGGATGTGTGTTCATGGAAAAGCAAGAACAACCCTAAAACAAAGGGGGGGGGGAAACAAGACAGGTCGGTGGGGAAGGGACCCCCCATTAGGGAAAAAATGGGATATAGGATGCGTAAACCATCTGATAGGGATGTTTCCATGAGGGTATATTAAGCGGATGCACAAGGACGCGTCCCCACACATAAAACCTTAATAGATCGGATGGACTAATCAACATTGACTAACACTTGATCACAACTCATACACGTACATCCTCACACTTAAAACATGACTGAATCTTGTAATCAAAATGAATAGGGTTAGAAAAACATGCCCCGATTTGCAGATGGTCGAGGTGAACTGTCGTTGACTTGTGAGGAGTTGTAGTTGTCGGTAGAAAGTACCACAGCTCACCACATCACACTCGTCCAACATGCAGAGACCATGCAACAACACCCAGGAAGGTAGCATTGTCAATCAAGAGTTGATTGAATTGTGGATGGGGTGAGGTTTACATCACTCAATCTCAACAGTTGCTCATGTTGAAATGATAGATAAGTTGCTCGCCCCATACTTACGTCACTCTAAGAATAATGATTGAAACCCACAACTCACCCTCGATTTAGAAATCGACAAGAGGAATTATTTAGAGGGAGTGTGCCAATGTGCAAAGTTGATGGTGTATCGGTGCGTCCCAACCCATTTGGCATGGGTGCAAGAAGGAAGAAAGACTAGGGAGCCTTTTAGTACAGTGCGCCAAACAAAATGAGGTGTAAAGTGATGGCAGAGCAGGCATGTCCCATGTGTGCAGCAGTAGAGGAAAAGAAGAACACACATGTCTCTAATCGTTTGTAATGTCCCTCAATCTACACCTCTCGATTGATAAAGGGGAAATCGATCAGGCTCAACCCCCCCTCTGTCTAAGCTTTCTTGATGATTATAGGAGGGTAACCCATTCCTTACACCCATTAATGTAAGCCTTACTATCACTTGTGCGAAGATTGTATGCCTTGTGCACAATTGATGGTGCAATAGTGCATCCCACCCACTGCTAGCATATAGTGTGAGAAGGAATGCCACTGAGCCTTATAATGTCATATACAGAGAAACAATTTGTGCTTGGTATGTTGAGATGCCCCCATCCTGTGCATGCAATACTCCATTCACACATCGCATCTCTCTCTGTTGGATATAAAGGGCAAGGATTGGTCACTCACTCCACCCTCTGCCTCATGCTTTGTTGATAGATACAGAGAGGGCAGCCCATACTCACATCCCCATCCAGTTAGGATGAATGCTCTCATCACTCAAGGTTTGTCGATGAAGATCAACTTCCTTTGGTTAATGATATCAACTTGTATTGGTTGGTTGGATATAAGGGCAAGGACTAGTCACTCACCCCATCCTTTGTCTCACACTCTGTTGATAGATACGGGGCAGCCCATACTCACATCCCCATCTAGTTAGGATGAATGCTCTCATTGCTCAAGGTTTGTCGACTTCGTTTGGTTAATGATATGAACTTGTATTATTGGTTGATGAAGAGGCATACCCAGGGAGATAGGCAACAAGTCTCGTACTTGGATTACATATGGGATTGTCGTCTGATGGAGTCAGAAGCATTGATGGCATTACAATATCCAGTGCACCAAGGGAGGCGGCTTTGGAATTGCTTCTAGAAGAGTTCTGCTAGTAATTCCGTTATCCTAGACTGTGGGATATTGTCACCTTTTCCACAGCCAGCTTCTCATCTAAGGGTGTGTGCCACCTTTTCTCAAAATGAGACATGTTATGACAGGGAATTTCTTCATTTTCTCCCATAATAGTTTTCTTTTCTTTTCTTTTCTTTCCTTTTTAGTTTCTTTTTTTTCTTTTTCCCTATTCCCAAGGGTGTTTCCACCTTCTCTCGAATAATAGGTCGGCATGACAAGGACCAAAGTCTTTTTCTCCCATGATTAATATATATATATATATACATACATACATATATATATATATATAATTTTCTTCTTTTGAAAGAAGAGAATGGTAGGAACACCATGTATGAGAACCATGCTTGCCACCTCTTTGGGATCAGATGGAAAGGAAGTAAGGGAGGGGTGGAAGGTGGTTATGAGGAGCTACAAGAATGAGGCTACCTCATTAAGATAAGAAAGAGGACTATAAGGAGCAATACGTAAAACTTTATCGACTGATGCACAAGGAATGAAGGAGCTATTTGTAGTGATTGTCAAGATTCCCCCTACTGATGGTAATACTTTTGTAGAATAGCCATTAATCAGGAAGGGATTATCTGAAAGCATCAATTGTTTGCTCTTGGATAGAGCTATTAGAGTTGATGACAAGTACCTTATATGGGCCCATCCATCACTATTGAAGCTTGCCTAGAAACTTTCCAAATCTAGAATCGTAAGTAAGGACTAAGTCACCTTCCTTAAACTCCTTCTACTTGATGAAGCTATCATGAATCTCAAGTGTGTCAATATAGTAGGTAGTGTCGAAACTTCTCCAAGGCGAACACCATTGCCAAGCACTTAAGCTCCATTACTGTATAGTTTCTTTCTTTGTTAGTTAAGTTGATTTAGCTTTGAGGAGCCTTTTTGGCATAAGATTGCTCATAGGCCTTTGATTAATGCATCACTGTGTACATGGAACTCCTTTATCCAATTAGGAGGTTACAAGATGGGTGCTTCAATCAGACATTGTTTTAGAGTATTGAATGGTCCATGTAAACTCTACATCTTCCATAGGATCTTATGTAGGGGAAACTGTCTTTGTTGCAAAGTGTGCAATGAACCTTCTGTAATAACCCACATGGCCAAGGAGTCCCCTCAATTGTTTGAGGCCTAGTTGGCACTATTAGAGTTGCAATCTTCTCAATCTTTTGCAGGGTCTATTGCTATCCCCCGTGCAGAGACGATGTGGCCCAAAAGAACTCCTGATGAGACTTTGAAGACACACTTGTCTGGATTGAGAGAGATCCCATAGTCTTGACATCTGTCAAAGTACTGCTCTAGTTATCCCTAATGCTCACAAAGTAGGCTATAGGCACAAAAGTCATCTAGGTATACCTCTATGAAATCATGTAGATGGTTTTGGAAATCGGCCATCATCACTCATTGGAATGTAATAGGAGCATTACAGAGCTGAAATGACATCACTCTATAAGCATAAGTTCCCCATTCCATTGTAAAGGTTGTTTTGGATTGATCTTCTTCTGCAATCTGGACTTGATTATATCCATTGAATCCATCCAAGAGGGAATAGAATTCATGGCTTGCCACTATGTCCAACAATTGGTCTGGTGAAAGGAATAGAGAAATGATCCTTCTTGTTCATCGAGTTCAGCTTTCAGAAGTCTACACATATTCACAGCTTTCCATTCTTCTCGGGTACTACCATGATGGGTGAAACCCTTTCACTATTGGCCATTGGATAGATAAACTCGGCTTCAAGGAGCTTCAAGAATTCGTCTTTCACGAAGTGATTCAGGAGGCATATTCCATGATGGATTCCGTGAGACCATGATGGATTCTGTGAGTTTTTTATTCCACAGTGGATTCTTGTAAGAAGATGAGAATAAGGAATTAGTGTAAATAACATTGATATTATGCCATGTCACACTGACATTGGTATAAAAGGAGAGGACATGTAATTTTACATATCTTTTGACACATTAATACAATTACAGACTTTCTCTCCCTTCTTGCTCACAGCTTCCATGGCTTCCTCTTCTTTCTTGTCTTTCTCTCTCTAAATCTAGTCTTTCTCTCTCCTCGTCACTCTTATTCTCTCTCTTCCTACAGTCTTTCTCTCTCCTCTGCAGTCTTCTCTCTCCTCTTTCTCTCTCCCTGGTTCTCTCTCTGACAAGTGGTATCAGAGCTTAGTTTTTAGATCCTTCCTTTCTCTCTTTCTTTACATTTAGTTTCTTGTCAGTTTCAGGAAACCTTACTGTGCACAGGTACAGCATTGAAGAACTATAGCAGTCAAGAAGTACTAGACATGGCAACTTTCTTTGACTCCACACAAGCTATTCCAGGAGGTTGATCAAATTTGAAGGCATGGAGACAAAATGGCAGCTCGTTTTCCAACTTTGAGCTTGCTGTGGCATGTCTTCAAAGATATAATTGCCACCATTCCAAATTGTGGCTAACAACTTAAACACCTCAAATACTGTGTGCAATCCGTATGATTTGAAAAGGAGGATAGTCAAAGCCAGTGTTGCAACTGTAAAGAGGGCTTGAATGACAGCACACATGATAACACGCCTCTCAGGACCCAAAAGCCCGCTCAATCTCCACCATATGTTGTTGGCTCATTCCACTTTACGTTTCAGTTCCCTGTTTTGGATCGAGAAGGAAGCGAGCCGGATGAAGGCAATGTGGTTGCAGCTGGCTTGCCTGTTGATCCAACTGAGAAGGGTCTTTCTAAGCGTATCATTGGTACTCTAAGGGATCTCGGAACACTATTCCTGCTAGGAGAAAGGGCCATTTTATAACAGTATTCATAGTGGAGACTCCGTTTGGGTAGCTAGTCTCTAAAAGGCCTTGATGTAGTGTAATATGTAACAACCCTGTGAAATCTCACACCACTGTCGGAGCTTCAAAAAGTCTCCTTGCCAATATTGGAAGGTGTGCTGAGAAGGAACGATCGCATGAATTTGAGGACGTTCTTGGACTTGTCAGCGTCTGAAATTGTATGGAATCTAAGTTTTCTACGGATCTCCTCCATCCCCAACTCCTGCAGCAGATTCATCTGAATTAGGTCCTACAAAACGTACTGACTCTAAAGGCCGCAACAGTTGTATAAGCACAACAAAAGCTGAGTGGAACCATCTACTATTATGCAACTTGCTGCAGAGAAAAAGCCATTGTAATGATGGCAAGCATTTTCGATTAAGGAACAGCTCTGAGTATGTTCTCACATATGAAGATAAAGACGGTGATTGGATGTTGGTTGGACTCCACCCCAGAATTTTGATCTTGTTTTGAGTTTTGTTGACCCCCGACTGCCATTTGGTTTCTGTTGGCTACTGGTGAAGCAGCTACCATAATTGCTTCATACTCAAAACCACCTCCATACTGGTCAACTTTAGCAAATGACTGTTCATGACCATCAGATGTTGCTAAACTTTGGTCCAATAAGGATTCCAACAGCTTTGACTTAAGAATCGAGGCGGCAGTGACAGTTTCAGCTCCAGGGTGTTGTAATAACAGGACAGATTTGGTAATTTTGCTACTGAAAATTTTCAACTCATTCTAACGAGAAAAGAACACTTGGAGTGGATACTAGGCATCACAAGCTTCGAGCGGAGCTATCAAATGCTTCATTTGGACACATATTTCTTAAATTAGAGCCAATTTTGTACCGGTAGTTCACTAGCAGTTCACTGTGGACAGTTCTGGAAATTCTTAAACAGAGAGGGGTACTGCTACTCCTAAATTCAAACCAGGATTTCTACTTGATACTAGACATCCTAACCTTCGAGTCAAGCTATCATATACCTTATTTGGACTTATATTTTTCAAGGAACAACATATCTCTTCAACTTGACTGCAATGGCAGCTAAGATCAATAGCTCCAGCTCTAGTGAACAAGGTTGGCTTCAAACACAGGCTAAAATTGACAAACTTGGAGTTTTAACTGATCAGTGTATTGCTCTTATAAAGGGAGTTATGGAAAAAATAGCAAGACCTGAATCAAATGCTTATGCTTATGGACAACATGTATATGTTGATAGTACACACTATGATCTACATGCATCTTATGAATATGAATAGCAACAACATGCAAATGAATATGAGCAGTATGCAAGTACATCTGGACAGCATGTTAATGCTTATAAATATGATGTACTATATCATAATGCAGAGTATCATTCCATTGAGCCTTGGCAGCAGAATGGTTATTATGGTCAACATGCTTATGCTTATGAGCATCCATCTCTTCAGCAAAATAGTTATGATTATACTTGTGAAGCTCTCTTGGTTGACCAGCCCAATTCTTATGGATGTGACAGAAATGGTTATGCTTATCAGTACACTTCTAGCTTTGATCAACAGCAAGCAAGTGATTGTGACCAATGCTGTGGGATCAATGATCAAAGGCAGCATGCTTATGTATGTGAGCAGCAAACATCAGTGGAAGCAAATGCATATGCTCAACCAAACTGTCCGTCTAATGTGCAGCAGGGCTATTATCACCATATGCAGTATGGACAGCATGAGCAATATGGTCATGAGTATGGACAGCCATCTATTGTACATGATGAGCATGGACAGCCATCTGTTGTACATGATGAGCATGGACAGCCATCTGTTATACATGAGCAGCAAGATGACTATGAGCAGCATGTCAAAACTATTATAGAGCTTACCAATGGTGATGAACAGGTGTGTAAATTGCTATCTAAGGCTAAACGCATTAGACACCTTACTAGTGATACGATACGGGAACTGCATGTTGCGGGCTTATGCTATCGATATGCTAAGCCACTATCTTGTAATCACCAAGCCACATGTAGGGCAAAGTCTGCCAAAATATTCTTAGTATTTGAATATTATGATGCAAATGATGGAGAACATCTTGTTGAAGACCATTTTGGTATGAGTCCACAACAAGAAGTTCAGTTCAAGAAGGCAGATCATGGACAGCATGTGGATTTGGATGATCATCATGCAATGGTGACTTCGTTAGTGAGTACCATCATGATGATCATGCTTCCAACAGTATTTGATTTCGATCTTATGAAAGTTGATCCAATGCATGGCAACGATACAACTTTTCCTTTTGATCCGGGTGGCTACAAGCTGATTTTGACCTTTTGTATAGATTAGTATTATTATTGAGTATTAGGTAATCTTTTCCTTTACCACTTGTAATGCTGTACAGAGTAGTACTCTGCAGCCCCCCCACTTGGCTATACCAATAAGTCCGATATTTGTTTTTGAGGACAAAAACCTTCATTTTGAGAGGGGATGGATTGTAAGAAGATGAGAATAAGGAATTAGTGTAAATAACATTGATATTATGCCATGTCACACTGACATTGGTATAAAAGGAGAGGACATGTAATTTTACATATCTTTTGACACATTAATACAATTACAGACTTTCTCTCCCTTCTTGCTCACAGCTTCCATGGCTTCCCCTTCTTTCTTGTCTTTCTCTCTCTAAATCTAGTCTTTCTCTCTCCTCGTCACTCTTATTCTCTCTCTTCCTGCAGTCTTTCTCTCTCCTCTATAGTCTTCTCTCTCCTTGGTTCTCTCTCTGACAATTCTTGAGGTTTTGTGGTGGATTCTGTAAAACTATATTTACTTTCCAGGGTTCGTACACAAGGTGGATTTCACCTTCCACTTCACAGATGAAGGTCCTACGGATTATCTCTAGATAGAGATCTGACTCCTTTAAGGGAGTAGTCTCCTCTTCTAAGGTTTCCAATTTGGAACCGACTACTGAGCGCACTCCTTGGGATTCTGAAAAGGTATCATAGTTGTTTTGGGTTTTATAGGAGGTTTTTTAATTTCTTCTGAGGATGCATCCAAGAACGTCACATAACATGAATCTTCCAAGTTCTATTTGAGCTGTCGCACTAGTGGTTGTTGGCATGGTGCATCATCATTATCTTCTCTTAAGAAGGGTGCATTAGGGCGACAAGAGCCACTACTGAAGAAAGGCTTATTCTGCTTAATCCATTTTGTATGGATCTATTGCACATGATGTGACTCATTAGTGAGTCCAAAGGGTACTAGAGTCATTCTATCTAACAACATGGGATCTTGTACTTCTGAGGCTTCCGGAACTTCCTCCTCATCTGCACTTTCTATGAGTAAGATAGATTCTTTTAGCTTGATCTCATAGAATTCTTCAACATTGTCTTCTTCAGACTCTATTTCTGCCTCTCTGGAGGTTTTGTAGGAAAATAACAAACTCTCTATTATGTCCTCTCCTTTTGCGTCTACATCTCTCTCTACTCTTGCATCTATCTTTGTTCTTGGCTCTATCTCTATCATTTCTCGACCATGTAATAAGGAGAATAGTACATCCATGCTTCTATCTCGTTGTCTGAGAGGCAACTTTTGAAGTCAAGTCGGGTTCAGACAAGAGGTATTCACCCATTGATAAAGACTTTTTTTCTTTCGAGATTTGGCTTACAGTACCCACTATCAGGGGTTGTACCTTTGTTTTCTTGGGAAAGATCAGTTTGTTGACGGCTTCTTCATCTCCTGATGTACCATATGTTACTTCATTGAAAGAGTTTGTTACTACTTCAATGGAAGTGAATCCATTTCCTTTTTACGATTCATACAACTTTAGCACCACCTTGTTGGGTCCTTTGCCTAGGGTTAGGGTTCCTTTGAACCAATCTGTCCATACCCTTGCTTCAAAAATCCATGGTCTTTCCAGCAATAGAGGGTATGAGGTCTTGTAAGAATTTGGTTTTACCACCAGATAGGTTAGCCAATAGTCTTTTCCTGTGAGGGTTTTCTTCACATATGGGAGAATGCCCAAATGCTTAATTCTACTTTGGTCTACCAATCTAATATGCCACTCTGTAGGCTACATTCCTTGCAAGCCTAGATCCTTCATTGTTAATATGTCATTATGTTTAGTGACGAGCGTCCATCAATCAATGTGTCTCCTACAAAGCATCCTTCAATCCACATTCCAATCTATGGAATTATAGGATCCAAGAATATGTTAGCTACATCCATTTCTTTCATATGCTCTGGGCTTTGTTGGACTTGGTTGCTGTTGAGGGGGAAATCCTTAGGCCTCTTCTTCTTGTCAATATGATTTTGAATTTCTTTCTGCAACTAGGAGACAACATCAACAACTATATGAATGTCAAATTTGGTTTGAAGGTGTATAGGTCTTTGACCAAGTCATATTCTTCCATAAGATCCACGGGCTTCAGCTAGAAAATTGATCCTATTTTATCTTCCATATTTCCTCTAGATGTGGCAACATTTGCACATCTTCTACTACTGGGGGTACTTCTGTATCCTCTATACCTTGGACCTCTGGGTATGTCCCTATCACTGTCATTGTAGCTCTCTGTGGTTCTGCAATGCATTGTACCACATCATTCTGATCTACCTTATTCAGTTTCTCTTTGGGAAGGTTAAACTTCAGCATTTTAGCAAATGAAATGTTCTCTTTTGGAAATGTGGGTTCTCTTTTCTTGGCACATGTTATTTCGGCAACTTCCAATTGCACCAAATTCGAAGCAGGTTCTTGGGTCTTTTGTTGGGTATTAGGAGTAGCTTTCACAAGAATAGAACTTGAATAGTCTTTTGCACTGTGGCCTTCTACTTTGCATCGACTGCATAAGGGTTTGTAATCCTCGCTCCTTCTAGGATTTGGAAATTTTGGTGAGATATATCACGTTTCTCCACATCTATAAGAATCCACCTTTGATCTCTGGCCACCATCAAACTGTCATCTCCCCTGTAACTCTTAGAGGAAAACCTCCTTGGGCCAAAATTAGGACCCAACTCTCTAGGCTTGGATCCAATATCTTGAGTTGTCATCATGGATTCCAACAAGTTGAATCCTTCTTCATTGTCTTTCTTTCTTCTTTCATGCATATCCTTTAGAGAACGGATATCCTCTATATGGTTATTCCTTGAACAGTACGAGCAGAAACCTTTGGAATAGTTGGTTTTTGGGTACATTAAGTGGTTGAATGTCCCGCTTGATGGCACTTTCCACATCATGTATTAGATCACATCACATCTCTTACACCTCGTGCACAGGATTGGATATGCTGGCGGTATTCACCTTCAACATATGTAGTTGTTCTGTAATCACATCCATAAGCTCCTTCTTGATACTTACGGACTGAATTGGACATGTAGTCCTTCGAATTTTCACCTCTGAGAGTACTTGCAGTAGGGTTTTGGAAAGCTTCTATTATCATGGCATAGATTGGGTGGGTCGATCTAGAGGATCATCTATTTTGGTTATGATTCAGAGCTCCTATTACAATTGGAGATTGTTGATTCGAGTTGTGGGGTATATTTTGGCTTCCTTTCAACGTTGGCTTGCATTGGCTGAGAACAAGTCAAGATATAGGGTGAAATGCCTAAAATCAGATAATGGGGGTGAGTATGTCTCTAAAGCCTTTGAGTAGTTAATCTATGAGAGGGTATTAAGCATCAGTTGACCATCCCATACACCCCACCCCAGAATGGTATGGCTGAGTACATGAATAGGACAACACAAGAAAGGGTCTGTAGTATGCTTAGGGAAGAAGGATTACCACAAGAGTTTTGAGTTGAGGCAATGACTATCCATCATGAGGAAAATATGTATAAGCAGTCTTAGTAGATAGTCGAGATATGTAGGGTTATATTTTAGGTTGAGCCTCCTCCTCCCATACAACCAACTAGATAGCCCAAAGAAATATCATAGATGATGATGATGCATCCAAGAATGTCACATAACATGAATATTCTAAGTTCTGTTTGAGTTGTCCCACTAGTGGTTGTGTGGCATGGTGCATCCTCATTATATTCTCTTAAGAAGGGTGCACTAGGGCGACAAGAACTACTACTGAAGGAAGGATTATTTTGCTTAATCCATTTTGTATGGATCTATTGCACATGATGTGAGTCATTAGCAATTCCAAAGGGTACCAGAGTCATTCTATCTAACAACATGGGACCTTCTACTTCTGAGGCTTCCAGAACTTCCTCCTCATTTGAAACTTCTATGAGTAAGATAGATTCTTTCAGCTCGGTCTCATAGTCTTCTTCTACACTGCCCTCTTCAGACTCTATTTCTACCTCTGTGGGGGTTCTGTAGGAAAAGAACAAACTCTCTATTATGTCCTCTTCTTTTGCATCTGCATCTATCTCTACTCCTGCATCTATCTTTTTTTTTTCTCTATCTCAATCTCTGCTCGACCATGTAATAAGGAGAACAATACATCCATGCTTCTGAAAGGGAAGTGGAACCTAGGAGGAAGAAGCTTGACAATGAGAGCTATGGTGGATGGAGAGCAAGAGCCAAGAGAGAGAGAGACTCAAAAGTGGGAACTCCAACAACCACAATGTGTGGCTGCGCCTTCCTTTATTCAAACACTCACTAAAAGAATAAATAATAAGTGAATATGATGGGTGCCCACCACTTGCAGTGTGCAATGGCTGGTACTATCTGTGTAGTAATACATGTGTAGCTAGGCGGAGGCACCTTTACCCCCAACAACCTCCCATTTAAATGCGAATCCACCGCAATAAGAGAGAGAAAAAAAAGAAAAGATAGTACAACATGTACACATATACAACAGGATGAGGAAAAAGACGTCATCTCATCCAATGCCCATCAATCTCGTGAGGAAGGCAAAGCGCTCGATAGTGAGGCTCTTCATGAGCAAGTCTTTAGGATTTTGCTCAGTTGGAATCTTGACAAGGTCTACAGACCTGTCCTCAACAACCTCGCGAATGAAGTGATACCTCATCTCAATATGTTTTGTCTTTGCATGGAAGACGAGATTCTTGGCCAACTGAATGGTACTCATAGAATCCGAATACACTGTAGGCATAGCATCTATCATACCAAGGTTAGCAATCAAACGGCCTAACCAGATAGCCTCCTTGCAAGCCTTTGTGGCTACAATATACTTGGCCTCTGTAGTAGAAAGGGCTATACACTTCTATGCCCTGGACATCCAAGAGATAGCCCCTCTAGCATAAGTGAACACATAGCCAGAAGTGGACTTCCTACTATTTGTATGTCTTGCATAATCAAAGTTAGTGTACCCCACGACTCATATATCCTGGCTACCATAGCAAATACACATATCTATTGTTCCCTTCAGGGATCTCATGATACCCTTCATGGCAACCCAATATTTCTTGCTAGGTGTAGCCATATAACGTGCCACAACCCCAACTACAAAAGCTATATCTGGATGGGTGGCTATCATGGCATACGTAAGACTGCCCATGGCTAATGCATAGGGAATCTTGGCTATCTCAGCCTTCTACTCATTTGTCTGCGGACAATCGGCCTGTAAAATGTTCACATGAGAATATAATGGATAGCCAATAGGCTTAAGATCATGCATATGGAAGCACTCAAGGACTTTATGAATGTACTCCTTCTGTGAGAGTAGTCCGTGGGATCTATCGCGCGTGCAATTCGCATGCCAAGTATATGAGAGGCCTGTCCCAAATATTTCATCTCAAAGAGATCTTCTTGAGCTGAGACTTAAGAGCATCTAGCTCCTCATGCGATGTCCTTGCTAAAAGCATGTCATCCACATAGAGTACCAAAATCAATAAAGAACCGTCACAAGCTTTCTTCATGTACAAGCACAGATCCATAGCATTGTGGCTATAGCCCTGTGACTGCATGAATGCATCAAACTGATGGTACCATTCCCTAGGTGCTTGCTTCAAGCCATATAGACTCTTCTTTAGCTTGCACACTAGGTGTTCCCTACTAGGGTCTGCAAAGCCCTTAGGCTGCTCCATGTAAATCTCATCATGCAAGTCCCCATGTAAAAAATCCGTCTTGACATCCATTTGGTACAAGTCCAGGTTAACCTGTGTAACCAAGGCCAAGACTAAGCGTAGGGTGGCCATCTTGACCACAGGAGAAAAGACTAGCGTAGGATGGCCATCTTGACCACGGGAGAAAAGACTTCATCAAAGTCAACACCATGCTCCTACTTAAAACCCTTAGCAACCAATCAAGCCTTGTATGTCGGCTTGGGGTGTCCAGGAGTACTTTTCAGCTTGTATATCCACTTGCATGGCAAAGCCTTCTTACCCTTTGGCAAGGAAACCAAATCCCAAGTCTGATTCTTATGCAATGAGTCAAGCTCAGACTGTATAGCCCTCTTCCAAGAGTAAAAATCACCCCTATGCATAGTCTCATCATAAGTGAGAGGCTCTCCTACATCTGTAACTAGTACATAACCCATAGAGGGTGCAAAATGGTCAGGAGGTCGTCTATCTCTAGTAGAATGCCTCAACCCAGGCTCTACTGCTTGACCGACATCCTGTCTAACATTAGCATGTCTAGCATCTGGGCCATGAGCATCAGGTGATGCTGCACACTGTCTAGCTAGCCGTGGAGTGGGCTGAACGGGAGTAAATGGCTCTTCCTGAAAGATAAATATGCGTACCTCAACCACTTTCTCAGGCTACATATGCATTTTGTCCTCATGAAAGATGGCATCATTGTTGCAAATCACTTTCCGCGCCTGCGGATCCCATAGATGGTAACCCATCTCTCCTGCATCTCCATAACTAATGAAAATGCATTTGACACTTTTAGGATCCAGCTTATTGTGTTTTTCCTTGGGCACATGGCCGAATGCCTCACATCCAAAGACACACAAATGATCATAAGAGGGGCTTGCCTTCCCATACCTCCTCTACAACCTAAAAGTCAATGCCACTACTAGGCGACCTGTTAATGAGATGCACTGCAGTAGTAACTGCCTCAGCCCAAAAGTATTGCGGTAAGCCATCCTGGCTAAGCATGCTACGAACCCTTTCCTGAATGGTCCTATGCATGCGTTCAACCATACCATTCTAGGGAGGGGTGTAAGGGGCAGTCAACTGACACAATATACACCGTCATCACAAAACTGCTCAAAAGCACGTAATACATACTCACCCCCATGATCTGACCTTAGGAATTTGAGCCTTTTCCCAGACTAGTTCTCTGCCAATGTAAGCCGATGCTAAAATGTGTCTAAGACATCGAATTTTCTCTATATGGGATAAGCCCAAACCTTACATGAGTAATTATCTATGAAAGTAACAAAGTACTTTGCCCCACCAAGTGACTGACAGGGCATGTGTCCACATACATGCGAGTACACAAGATCCAAGGGCTCACCCATGCATTTCTTATGAGAAATTTTATGCGTATTTCTAGTCTTCCTACCATACAAACAATGATTACAAGAATCAAAATGCAAAAAGTTAAAAGGCGGAAGATGCTGTAAAGCGCGAAGCATTTTCATTCCTTTAAGAGACATATGCCCCAAACGAGCATGCCAAAGGGATACACGAGGAATAGAACCCACAGACAAAACGCGATCCAATGTAGCTCCAAATACAAGTAAGAGATAGAGGCTGCCAGACTTAGCACCTCTTGCAAGCATAAGCTTGCCACGAGTAATCTTCCATGTAGAGTCTCCAAAAGACACAAAATACCCTGTATCATCAAGTTGTCCAATTGACATAAAGATGCGAGTCAGCGCAAGTACATGGCATACATCATGCAAAATAAAAGAACTACCTGAAGGAAACTGTAGCCTAACATCTCCAATGCCCACAATGTCAAGAGACCTGTCATCACCAAGACACACATAACCAGACATGGTACGATTGGTATGAAACCAATCTTGACAGGGTGTCACATAAAAGGATGCACTTGAATCCAAGACCAAGTACTGTGCATACATAGAATGTGTCTCAGAAGCCTATACGGCATTGCATGAAGAAGCTGCAAGTATGTAATCATCATCTGAATCAGTGGCCTGCATGACATTAACCTCTTCTATGTTCACACTCGACTTTGCAGGTACAATACTACCCTCAAAAGACTTTTCCTGCACTTTTTCTTTGCCCTTTTCCTTGCACTTATCATCGTGTATTTTATTGCACTATGGCCTAATATGTCTTGCTTTCCCACAATAATGACAGGTAAGATCAGACTTCCATCCATGAGACTTACTGGGACCACGTGACTTGGACCTGGACTTCCGTCCATGAGACTTACTGGGATCACGTGACTTGGACCTGGACTTTTGAGAGTCCCTGCCCTTATGATCATTATCATGCCTGCCATGTCTGCCACATCAATGCATGTGAAGAGTGGGAAGCATCATTATTTCTCTTGTTGATTTCCTTAGTCAATAAAGCACTCTCAACATCTTTGATTTTCAGCCTATCAAGCTTGTTCGTGCATATGGCAGTACGGAAGAGATCCCATGATTTAGGCAAGGTGCCAAGCAAAACAATGGGTGCAAGTTGTCTTTGAACTCAATACCCTGTGACAACAGACTCTTCATGATAGCATGAAGTTGACTGAAATGAGATGAAAGGGAGGTCCCCTCCTTCATGCGAAGGTCCATTAACTACTTCAGCCAATACATTTGTGACACAGGACTCTGCAACACATAGAGCTCTTGAATCTTCTCCCATAAATTCCATGCACTCTGATTCTCATCTTCAACAACATTATGATGGACCCCTTCTGCGAGTGACAAAATAATGGTAGATGCATAGCTCATCAACTTCCATCCAAACATCATCATCCATATCCTTGGGTTTAACACCCTTGAAACACAAGAGTTTAATCTGCAACTTCTGCACCAAAACCTGCCATATTTGGGACTTCGAATACCTACCATCCAACTTGGCAATGTTAAAGAGAGTTGTATCTTTCAAATGACCAACCACACTATCCCAAATCAAAGCAAAAAAGAAAAATTGGAGGTTGTTGTAATTAGCAAAAAATGCACTAAAACCACTGCTAAAACTTGTTGAAAGGGTGAATTTCACCAAGAGAAGCACCGGTCCACCAAATATGACCAAGATAACATCAAATAGTGATCATTACCCTCATAGAAGTGCTCAAAACTTGAAAATTTCAGCTTGCTGTAATAAATGACAAAAGTATGTAAAACTGTCCCAAAATGAAGCAATCACTAATACATATGTTACTCCAACTGCCAGGTAGCAAGATACCTCCAACAATGAGTGTCCAAGGGCAAGAACGTACCAATAACTGTCAAACGAATAACCTATCAGGCAAGAGACATCTCGTAGGTCTAGAAGTCATGCATGTAATGGGTCTCAGGGTAAGAGAAGAGAGCAAGCACAATCACAAATGATAGAGCAAGAAGCTCAATGCATAACCATCCAAGATGCATACAAAACTGACAAACCTATAACACAGATAGGTGCTTGCCCCAATAGGTGTATCAAATCAGCCCACTACAGACTAACTACCAACATAAAGCTCTCAAGAGAGCAAATGCATGTAATTGTCCCACAGGCTCAAGCTCAAGTGTAAATAAGAATCTGTGTACATCCGAATATACCAAGAGGCTCCCACTGGAAGTAAAGTCGAATGCAAAGAGAGCAAGTAATGCTCTAATACATAGAATACATAGCATCAGACATGCCAAATCCCAGTAGGGTACATCTGAAGCATAAATCGCAAGCTATCTCAGACCCGTAACTGACAACTAAAGAGCATGTAACTGACAACCAAATGTAATTCCCAATAGATCCTAAACGCTCAAATATATCTCAAGATGAAGCTCCAAGTAACTGTCAAGCATGGGAAAACCAAGTGGCATCCATACCTGACCAAAGCATAAATGCAAGAAGCCTAAATGTCAAGTAGTGACAATAAGCATAAACCGGTCCAAAGCATTCCAACTGAAGCCAAATGCCAGTGATGACGACCATGCGGAGACTATTCCAAGCTCAAAATCATTTCAGAACCAAGAAGAAGCATTTGACAACCTCTAAATACATCAATATGATCATTCAAACCTCTAGTAAACACCCCGTATCCATGAACCAATGCATACACCAAGTAAATGAGCTTCAGTCCACTTTATTACTGTAATATATAGAATAAGTAAAAGGAAAAAAAAAATCGCCTTTCATGGCGGCACATGAGCTGAGTCGTGAAGCCGAAATCTGTTAGGTGATAGGGGGGGGGGGGGGCCAGCAAGCTCCTTGCTGGAGCTTGCTCAGGGCCCTCTCCATGCACGCTGACAGGCAAGGGGGAGAGGATTCCCTCCCCTCCCCTATTTAAAGAGGGAGGGCGGCACGGTTAACGAGAGGGAGGAGAAGAAGATACACGCCGCCTGCTCGATTGCTGCCGCCACCAGCCGCCGCTGCCGCCTATCCCCCCAGCTTCCATCTCCACAGTGCTGCCGTTAGATTTCCCATTTCCCCCGCCAGATTGTTTTTTTTTTCCTCCTGCCATGTAATAAAAGAAGTGGAAGCTTCCTAAGGGGGGGCTAATCAAGCCCCCATTCACCCCTCATATCCCCTTCCTGTGAATTTTCATTCCCCCCCTCCCCCGGGTTTTTAAACCCCCAAGCCCCCTTTCCTGTGGTGCATTAACCCCTTTTCCGGGGTAGACTTACGCCTTTTCCGGGGTACGATTAACCCTTTTCCGGGGTGCATTAAAGCCAAGTCCCTTAAAATTCACCTTACTCTAGGAGGAGAAAACACTACAACAGAAACGAGGCATAGATGTGCACGTTAGACGCGCAAAGTCGGGCGCGTCTCTATCAGAGCGTCTATAAATGCGTGTAAACGTGCATGTAAATAGACGCGAATTTTGTGTCTATATATCTACGCAAATAGACGCTAGTATAGACGCGCTATCAGACGTACAATTCTTTAACCACCTAAAATTAGCAATTCACATAATTGAAAAACCAAAGTTAATAATTATTTAACCACCTGAAATTGATTCTTGAGCATGCACATGTGCGCATGATAAAAACCATAGAATTAAGAATACACATTGAATCATTGAATTAAAAAAATAGATTTAATAATTACTTTTTCATTTCTCTCTAATGAATGGCAGTTCCTCCAGTTGACAAGCCTGATATAAGTAATTAGCGGCAAGCGACAGAAACCTTACAATTAGTAGCAAGCATTGCAATATATGTATCTCCTAATTTCTCTATGTACTTGAAGATGATAAAAGATACTTCCTTTTTATTATGGAAAATTCAATGCTTGCTTTAAAATTGACTATTGATTCTTGAATATGCACGTGTGCGCATGATAAAAAAGCATAGAATTAGGAATACACATATATTGAATCAATAAGCAAATTAAGTATGTTACAGTGAATGATCCATCTCATCTTCAATGAGATCAGCCCTTGCTAAACTATCTACTTCTAGGTCTATGTTACCAAGAGGTAACGAAACAAATAAGTCTATCCCACTATCAGATGTGTTGCTATATTGCTCAATAACTTCATCAATATCATCGACAATCACATTATTGTCTTCTTCTGCGTTTCCTTGAACATCATCGCAAGGTTCATCTTGTACTATATCACGCATATCATCCATTATGGTGTCATCATGCACATCATCATTATTTGTTTGATTGTCATCTGCTATCTCCATGTCGGTAATATTACCATATATTGGTTTTGAACGATTAGATATAGGGATGACATACCACCATCGGTTATTGTTTACCATTGAATGATACACAACCTGTATTTGAAAAACAAAAGCAAAAAACTTAAGTACTTATTATATTGTGTATATGTATCACATGTATACATATAAAAAAATTAGCCTTTGCATATATACCTGCTCGCATTGTTGAGGTAGTACTAATGTGTCATTCTTGTTTTGGTGAAATTTTGTAGAGTCAATGATTACAAAACCACTTGGATGACGTCTGATTGTGCAATGCTCACCATTTGTTACCACTTCTTTAAACCACTTCACATCTAGTACATATATAAAGAATCGTGTGAAGTCAAGCTTCAGAATATCTTGGATCAAGCCACAATAACCTTCCATGGTACCATTGGCAGCCTCAAAGTGAGCAAGGACACCACAATCTTGGGTATTTCTCTTTTCATCTATACGTTGAGTTCGAAGATGTTTACCCTCACATCAAAGTGCATTGAATAATGTGCACTAGTAGTAAAAGATGAAAAATCAAACATGTCAATTATTTATATAAAATAAAACTTATAGAAACAAATTAATTGATAGTATGTCTCACCTTTGATAAGCAACCTCGTGCGTATTCCCACTCTTCTTGAGATATATTAATTTCCTCCTCTTTTTCCATTCTCTCCATTTCCTCATGTAACCAATCTATGTCAATATGACGTGGGAGTGCATTTAGATGATCTGGAAATGAGACATTACGTCCATATCTAGTGCGAAATTCTTGTCTTTCGCTTTTTCTTCTTGCCCTTGCTTCATTATATAGTGTCACCCATTTGCTCATAACATCACTATTGAGCACACAAAAACTATTTGACTTACGAAGTTCTTCTTTTGTTAGCACTTTACTCATTCCTTTTCCTTGAGGTACTATAGAGGTCATCCTCAAGTCTTCATCATCTTTCCATAGTCGTGGTTGAGAGGGATCCACTTCAGCAAGATATTCAGAGATATAAACAAGGGATGATTGCACTAACCAACCCTCAGCCATGCTTCCCTCAGGCCGTGCTTTTTGCCTCACAAAATCTTTCAAGGTTTTCATGAAGTGCTCAAGAAAAAACATCCACCTTACATGAACTGCCCCACAAAGTGCGATCTCATCAATCAAATGTACGAGTAAATGTAATTGAGTAGTCAAAATAGATCGAGGAAAAATTTCCTCCACCAAACAAACCACCTCAATAGATAATACTCGAGCATCTTGCAATGTGTTTGGATCAATTTCCTTCAAGCTCACGTATCTGTCAAGATGTATTTGAGAATTGTTTATTTTTGTGTAGAAATTCAAAGATATATAATGAAAAAATACAATGTATACACACCTCACAAGCTCTCCCATCTTGTAAATGATATCACGTACATCTTTGGAGGCACAATGGGATATGCTAGTAGGAAGTACGAATTGAATGTAAACAATATTCATAGATGCAAATTGTCAGTAGAGAAAAAAGTCATCATACCCCAAAGTTTACACATAGTTACGCCACTAATTACTATATTTATGGTTGGAGATACCCTTACTTGAATCATTTTGTGCCAATCGTGGGACTTCAAACCAGATAGTTGCTCCACACCTCTTTTCTTTTTCTTTATGAAGGCTCCCTTGAGATATCTCATACATCCTGTGGGTGTTCGAAAGCTATATATTTGTTCCTTCACAATTTTTTCCTCGTTCTTTGACAATATCCAAGGTGCATGGGGTAGCTCAATCTTTCCTCTGGGTCCAATTTGTGGCTAGGCTCGTCTCATGTGACCAATGTTACGTAAATCCTCCCTTACATTAACTGAATCACGAGCCCCTATCAAGTGATCCCATAATGTAGATACAACATTTTTGAATATGTGCATGGGGTCCAACAGGTGATTGATCTTGAGTTCAGTCTAGTATGGAAGACGAAAGAATATAGAGAACCTAACAAACAAACAATATATTATGTAAACATTTCATCATGCTAAATACTTTAAAGTCAAATCGAGAGAAATATACTTCTTATCGACTCATGCCGAGTGGAGGGTGGCTGTTGGCATTAATCCATCTCTCCTTCCAATCTCGAATGGTTAGAGATTGTGGACTCATTCCATTAGTAGGGAGAACATATTTTGGATGGTCAATAGGAAGAAATCGATGATGATTGCCATAGATAACCTTCTTTAAACGTGGCGACCTAGAGGAAACTAGAGAGGGACCGCAAATAGGACATGCATGATATCCTGATGTGGTTAAACCTGAAAAAACAAGTGAATTAATAAAATGAAATTGATTCAAGTTTTGAATTTCAAATATAGAGTTATATACATGTACCTGAACACTCTTCGTATCCTGGAAAGTCATGCATGGTCCACAACAACATGGCCTTCAATGTGAAATCTCTAGAGGATGCAGATGCACTTGTATATTGCACCTCAATACCTTCCCATAACATTTCTAACTCTTCAATCAAAGGCTCTAAGTAAATGTCTATGTTTTTTACCTTGTGCTTTCCAGGAATCTAGAAGGGACAACATCACATGTCCCTTTTTAATTGCCATGGATGGAGGAATATTATAGTTCACCAATACCACTGGCCATACACTGTATGATGTGCTTTTGATGCCAAATGGATTGATTCCATCCATACCTAAACCAAATCTCAAATTTCTTGGCTCTTCTTTGAAAACGGGCCACAAATTATCTATATGTTGTCATGTGAGTGTGTCTGCAGGGATCCTCCATTTTCCATCACTTGAATGATGACTAGCATGCCATGACATGAACTTTCCAATAGACTTACACTTGAACATAAGTTTTATACGTGGAACAATCGAAAAATGTCGCAAAACCTTACGAGGCACATCCATTGACTTCATCTCCACTTCGTATCTTGATTCGCCACAAACAGGACACTCTCGTGGGAACTCATGAATCCCACGAAATAAGACACAATCATTGACACATGCATGGATCTTGACATAATCGAGGCCTCCTAGAGATTTCAAGTAATGTCTTGCTTGCTCTCTCTTAGCTGTCAATTTGTTTCCTTTTGGAAGCATTTGTGATAATAACCTACATATATTTTAAAAGTGAGTTAAAAAACAACCAACATATATTTCTGTCTAATTTCAAAATAGAGAGGTTAACAATTAATATTATGATTCATATATAAGCCAAACTGAATTGATACCTACTTCAATAACGCATCCAAACTGACATTACTCCATCCATAAATTGTTTGCAAGTTAAGTATCTCGAGGTATGCACGAAGAACGGAGTACGTATAACCTTCATACAACGGAGTAGATGATGCTACATATAGTGGATCATCTGGCTTCGTAGAGTGACCTTCTCCCTGAACCAATTGTGAAAAAGAATGGTGTACCATGTTGTCCAAAATCTCATCCTCTACGACTTGATGGGGCATTTCATGAGGGCTACTATCATGGTCGTCAATCTCTACTCTTCTTGAAGACTCTGCCTCCTCATGTCGACGTTTTGTAGCCTCTCGACGCTCAGGAGGGAGCATTTGAAGATTTGGCACCGCATCCTTCTCAACCACAAAAGGGAGTTTCATGTACGTTGATATATAATTCCCGTAACATAGACTAGCAATCTTAGTGGTTTAAAAAAAAATGAATACCGGTGATTTTTCTTGGTCCCATTCTCCATACAAACTGAGGTGTGACATTGCAATTCGACATGCTTGAAAAATACACCCTCGACAACGATCACAGATGCATCTAATGTTTCGTCCTAGCCATGCATCTCGATTATGAAGACACAATGTTTCATCCTCACTTGAGGATGTGCTCATTGACTCACCAGCTTCTTGCACCGCACTAGGTGATGACGACGTCGACATGATTAAACCTAATTCATGACAACATCAAAATATTTGTCATTCATATGTTTACATAAGATCTTAATTTTAAAGACACAAAAATCATCATCTTAAAACTTATCTTAACTTATCAAAACTTAAGAAGAATTCACTATCGAAACTTATCTTAAAAACAAAACATCATTATAAATCCCAAATGCGCGTCTAAATCCGTGTCTGCCTACGCGTCTATTTTCGTGTCTACAATCGCATCTATATTCGCGTCTATACTCGCGTCTATCTAAAAAACAGACGCACATATACACGTGAAAATAGACGCACATGTCAAAATTCAAACCATATTTAAATCATTTCTTTTCAAACTGCGCCCTTCCTTTCCTGCATTTTTTGCGGTTCTGAAGCTTGAGTTTAGCCGACATGCAGTCTCTTCATGCCTCACCTCCTCATGACTCACCTCTTGTTTCATTTCAAACACACAAGAAGGAAAAAAGGAAAGCCAAGGAGAGGAAGAAAGAGAGAACAAGAAAGAGGAGAACAAGAAGAAGCAACAAGCAAGCAAACAAGCATCAAGGGAGGGTAACTTACCAAGGAGAGGAAGAAGGAGAAGGAGAAGCGCCACCACCCGCCACACCAAACACCCAAGGTGAGTCTCTCTCTCTCTCTCTCTCTCTCTCTTTGTTTCTCTCTTCCTCTCTCTGCTCTGTCTGTGTATT
Source organism: Lygodium microphyllum (assembly GCF_053477565.2). Classification (NCBI taxonomy): domain Eukaryota; kingdom Viridiplantae; phylum Streptophyta; class Polypodiopsida; order Schizaeales; family Lygodiaceae; genus Lygodium; species Lygodium microphyllum. Next base: position 84,038,925 of record NC_141150.1, on the reverse strand, counting down.
GCTCATTTGTGATTCCATTATAATGTATTGCATTATGTAAACCATCAATGGCTGTCGTCGGCCCAAAATCGGCCGACCCAGCGCGTCTACTAGCGCATCTACATCTCAGTGTAGACGCAGACATAGACGCGCAAAAATTTTCTCCTCTCAGTGTGTCTGAGAGGGCGTCTTACAGCGCGTGTGCTGGCGCGTGTGCTCTGTAATGCACACGTGATGATACACGCGCTGCACAGAATCGTAGCCATGCATTCTACACGCGATTTTAGACGCACATTGACCTGGGATGTGCGTCTGGCAGCGCGTCTGTGCTGCAGGTTAGATGCACAAATAGATGCACATTGACCTGGGATGCGCGTCTGGCAGTGCGTCTGTGCTATAGGTTAGATGCGCAAATAGACGCACATTGACCTAGGATGTGCATCTGGCAACGCGTCTGTGTTGTACGTTAGATGCGCAAATAGACGCGCTAGACATTTCATGAACAGCAATGTTATGTCAAAGGCTTAAAAACTACAATGTTATGTCAAAGGCTTAAAAACTGCAATGTTATACTTTTATACACATTAAAAATTGCAAGGTCCTATTGTGTGACACCACCTAGAGTAGAATCTTGTTGCGTGGTATTGATTAACTCCTAAATAGAAGTGACAAATTAGGAAATTATATACTTTTATACACATTTATACAAACATTACATTCTTTACATAAAGTGAGATTGAAACTTGTGTGTTCTACATGTGGATCTCGTGAATTAGAGCCCTCACCTAGGCATATAAGCCTCAATGTGCCCTCTAGTCTATGGATAGTCACCTTCACCCCTCATCAATGAGTTGCTTGTACTGCACAATATCCTCCTATGTTTTTTGTATGCAAATAAATTTGTCTTTTTCTTGTGTTTTTTTTTGCAGATGTCGTATCCTGGTTCATCTAGCAATGACCCAGATGTGGATCGTATGAATGATACATCAGCCTCCTTTGGCAAGGGGGTCAATGCATTTTTTGGAGGTTTTCCTAGTAGGGAAGACTTCATGGGAGAGATGACCAGACACCTTGGCCGCTCTCCCACAGCGGACAAGGTGTTCAGTGTCATGTCTGGGACGCCTCTAGCGTCTTTGCCTGGCACTACTTCCCAGACTCCACATGCAGGTACTCCACATACAGGTACTCCATATGCAGATACTCCATATGCAGGTACTGCATATGCAGGTACTCCATTTGCAGGTACTCCACGTGCTCCACGTGCATCGGCTGAAGCACAAGCATCTTCAGAAGCACATGCATCTGCAGAAGCTCGTGCGTCCAGCGAGGCAGAGGGCAGTCGACAGAGAGGGAGGAGGGAGAATCAAGGGGGAGGACGAGGGTTGTGTGGGGGTTGCCTAGGAGGTGGCGAGCGATCACCCTCACCAGTAGATCATGTAGAGGAGGTTGTACGCCATTACTATAGAGTTACAGATGTCGGTGGCATCTTTCATGATGATGAGGGAAGGGATGTAATGGCGTACATGAGGAGCGCCGTGCATGTGACGTATAAAGATTGTTTCATTGCCTTCAAAAATCAGAAAAGCGGCTTGTGGCAGGAGGTGTTGAGGGCAGTCCATAGGAGGTACCCAAATCCTGAGGGTCAGCGATTCTCAAATGATTGGGGACGTACAAAAGTGAGGGATATGCTTCACAAAAAAAGATCCCACCTCATGACACGGGCGAGGGACTCACTGCGGAGGCTGAAGGAGGGGCATGGAGCCTACAGCCAACCACACTATAATGCAGACTACACGTGCTTATACACGCGCTGCATAATTCAAATTAAAAAAGGAAATGAAATATCTTTTTTTTTAAAAGACATTTTTTGTTTTTCGTTCGCGTCTATTAGTGCTTTTAAAAGCGCATCTAAAAGCGTGTCTATATGCGCGTGTATATGTGCATCTATTGCGCGTCTATTTGTGCGTGTAAAGTCGTCGATACATGCGATTATAGACGCGGAATGATAGACATGCAAATAGATGGGCGGATAGACGCGCCCGTAAGTTTTTCTCTGTATTCAAATATCGTGTCTAAATGTGCGTGTATGAGGCTTTTTTGTTGTAGTAAAACCCTTAATCCCCGTGCCTAAAACCATAAGTCCCGTCTTGTGTTTGACCCCGTGTTTTACCCTCATATGTTCTTTTTCTTTTATACACTCCTAAGCCCTTTCTAAACCCCGTACACACCTTTTTCCCCAACTAGAAACCGTTGTGTTATTTTTCAATTTTTCCTTTGGGTTTGAAAAACTCCCAAATCCTTCCATTCCATTGCCAAAGATATCCCAAGGGCTTTCATAGATGTTTGTGAAGCCACGCTCACACATAATCTTTCCACCGTGATTATATCCTATAGATCCTTTATCCCTTAAGCTTACAAACCTTTTTCTCTCCGAAGAAGCTAGAATTTTAGAGGTCTTATTATCCCTTCCAGTGGTCAACTTTTTGATCGACTTCTTGCCTCGAAAGAGAGACAGTGGAAATCCGAAAGAAAGAGTAAAAGCTGCCTTCACGATCGAACTGCAATGCCGCCTAAGAAAGTCCAAGGAGTAGCTGCAGGAGGGTCGTCTCCCGGTATACATGTGGATATCTCACCCCAAAACCAGGTTTTTCCTTCTTGGTTTTATATCGGGTTTTAAGTCAAATCATGTAAAGATAAATTGTTAAGGATAGGATATATTTTTTTCCCGAGTTATTTACAATGAAGGAGTTCAGTTTAATTGAATAAATGATAATGTATAGAACGTAGTTTCCTTCGAATAGCATCATGCATTTATAACGAATTACGAGCAAGATTATCTACTTACTATAGTAGTATATTTGAGTTAAAATCCTGAAGGTATAAAAGCTGCATCTTACACCATTAACCCGATTCCTTTAGCAACGATTCATCATGAAATCCATGAAATGTTTTTTTTTTCTCGTTACTCAAATTACTAGGAAGTTATCATTGCTAACTGAATTTCTTAGCAAGGAAAAGATTATTATTTGGCATGAGTTTGTTTGCAAGGAAAAAGGAAGGTTAAATTGAATTCATCGAGACTGAAAAATCAATTATCACAAGGATAATAAATCGTGACGAGGTGATCAATATTACCTTCCAAAAGATAACTAAACCAATCTAAACTTAGAAATACCATGCTGAAGAGAAAAATACGCCTCGGAAATAATTTAAAGACCAAAGAAATGTTTATACCTTAAGCACTTGACTACTTTCCTTATGGTAGGGTCAATAAATTCGTAACGATAAAGGACTAGGGTTTGTCCCTGAGGTTCTTAAAAAGAAACCCTAGGTTCGACATACGTCAGCTTAAAGAAACTTAAACGGATTATTTCAACGCAGAACTTGCGCAGCAAGTACGAAGTCATGTAGTCTTGTGACTGATTCACAAGACGAAAGGGTAAATAACCTCAACAAGGATGGCAGATCCTTACTCAAGTTATCTTGCAAATGGATGTATTCTTGGATATCCTTCTAAATAAGGAAAGTTATAAACTAGAAACTAAAGTATCTAATGAACTTTAGGGTTGACCAAGTTGGGTTAATAAGGTACGCCCTAACCCGGAATATAAAGGATCTCGCCAAGTTGCAAGACACCTTGGAACGAGTGCTGATACACTCAAAAGGAAAGAATAATTCCTTAGCAGTTTGCCAAACAACATGGTCGATTAATGGAAATGTTTAGAGATTTTAGAGCACTATTTGATTTATGAATTACAAATTAAATGAATACCTATACTTCAGGATGAAGGCTTGAAGAGAGAGGCAGTTTCAGTTACCCCCGACTTCCTGCCTGACCCTAACCAAGGGGGTTGTTGACCACGCCGGGAACGTGGACCGAACCCGCCGCGAGAGGTCTCTCCGTTGAGCTCTACTTGGAGCAGGAGGACGCTTGGGTGCCAGGGGGGGCTCTAGCCGTAAATCCCTTGCCTTCCGGGTCTTACACAAGAGGCGAACATGACTCGGGATTGGATCTCGAGGCCCGCATACTAGTCTATGGGCAAAAGCTTGGAATAGTGATCACTGTAGATTACTGGATAGCCTTCGGGCAAATTATGGACAAGCCTACGGGCGGAACTCCTTGTATTTCAAAGATAAAAATGATGATATGTTAATAAAGAACTTGTTGATATTGTTTTTCTATGTCACGTGATAAGATTATGTGAAGGAACCAGTGTTTAACGGATTAATTAAAGAAGCTGGTTGTTACATGTCAAACTAATGTGTTAGATAATTACATAACTAAAACAAACCGAGAAAAGTGCGGAGGATGGGCCATAGGTCCGTCCTGCGGTTGGGTGGTCCCGGTTAGCCGAGAACTTTTCTCAAAGAACAGTGGGATGACCGTCAAAGAAAAACGAATAACGAAAGCGATGACCTAGAGTTATGTCTTAACTTATTACGTTGTTTTAGGGGAACGGAATGGGACTATGCCTTATGGCAGAGAGGTTGAGCTTTGCATCCCTCTCGTTTCCCATTCTCCTTGAACCAAGTGTAGCGTGAATCTACTTCGGACCTGGTGTTTCTGCGTAAAGTAGTTTGCTTGGGTCCGACGCTAGTTGCTGTTAGTTAATGACCAATCAGAAAAACCCTAATTCCGATCAATCCTAAAAGTGGGAATGGCCAGGATACTTCCGCTACGTGGCAAATGTGGGAAAACCTAGATCGCAAATCCCGTAACATTCCATGGGAGTGCCGGGTGGAGCTTTCTAGACATCCTTTCCGATGGATTGCTAAGACGTGTCCTAGATGATACTAAGAGGACACGTTACAGTTGGTATTAGAGCCGACTAATAACGAAATTGCTTTTATATATCTCAATAAAATGAAGTAAAGAAATTGTAATTGTCCAAACATTTCCTTACCTTCAATGCTGTCTTGCAGAGTTACGAAGCGTGGAACAAGTTTTTGGTATTTCGGGTCATGTTTATGACTGCAATGCATTCTCCGCTTTATAGACAAAGAATTGGGATGATGAATATCCTGGAGCAGATTTATAATCCATCACCTCTTTACATAGAATGAAGATGGACGGGGTCTTCGGGAATCTACTATATAGCCGCCCACCGGTTTGCTTTTCTACAGACCATCCTAAACAGGATCAAATGGTTGGAAGACTTGAAGGTCGTGGAGCTGTTCGTTTTTGTGGAAGCTCACGTAAATTCAACTCTATATATCCAAGGTCGGAGGGTTGAGATGAACTCATATGTATATGAGGAAGTAACCCGTGTAATCCCAGCCGACAGGATTAAAGTGTTGGGCTGCCATGAGAAGTATGGATTCCAACGAAAAGGGTATCCTGAACTTCCAATGAATTATCGATTCCTAAAGATCGATGACCCAAAACCCTACTATTACACAGTTCCAGTAGACAAATGCAACACAACGTTGTTCTCCCCAAACTGAATGTAACGATTGGCTTATCATTACATGAAACATTGTATTCAAAAAGGCTATGCCCATGTAAATACAAATAAAGACTTCTTTTTATCAATATCTGGCTGTGCATAAGAGTTGTTAAAAAGTTAAGTAGCTACATTGTTTACGAGATAGCTGAACTAAAAATGAAAGATAAGCTAACATCGATTATCATATAATAACGTTAAGAAAACATTTATCCAGGCACAACCTTAGGTACAGGTTTCAAATTCGCCTCCTACATCAAGTACTGTTGTGATCCAGGAGAAGAAGTTCCTCCTCAAGCAGATAAAGCCACCCGAGTTTGACGGGAGAGGCAGGTTTGTTCAGGCTGATGCTGAAATTTGGATTGAATCCATGGAGGATTACTTCGAAGCAGTCAGTACTGCACCCGCCAATCAAGCTATGCTCGCCAAGTTAGAGCTTATCGGCGAAGCCAGACTTTGGTGGAAGCAATGGTGCAGGGATCAAGGGATTTCAGAGGGATCCGTTACCTGGGAGAAGCTGAAGAAAGCCGTGCAGGGAAGATACTTACCACTTGCATATTGCACATAGAAAATGAACGAGTTCTACGAGCTAAAACAGCTAGGACTCACTCTTGACGCATACTACTCTAAATTCGTCTCGCTTTTAAAGTATGCGCCACAGATGGACATGACGCAGCAGGTGTCCAAATTTTGTGTGGGCTTAAATCCACCAGTAAATACCCGTCTCAAATCTATGCGTCCATCAAATCTTCAGGATGCACTCATTCGAGTGGCGCCTATAATTCAGGAGGTGCAAGCTAGACCAAGGGGTAACAAAACTTGGTCTTATAGTGACCTGAACAGAGGAGCATTCAGACCTCAAATGAAGAGAGTTCAAGGTCATAATCAGGGACAAAGAAAGAAAGAAAGGACAAATAACGTCAATAACTTTGTTCCTACTCAAAGTAATGGCCGAAACCTTCATTGTTTCCACTGCAACGAACCCGATCACTTCAAGAGGCAATGTCCCAAGCTTAGCGGAGGATATCGCCAAACGCCTCTCCAAGGAGCAGGCCGCTATCGTAGAGTTCGTGCAAGAGCTGCAGAACACGGGGTTCAAGATTCAACAAGGAAAGAGGCTAGCAAGAAGAACTCAAATTTTTGGTGCCAAAGATCACTATATTGCTTGTCAAATTCATAGAGTTACAACAAAGAAACTGAGCAAGCCCATGTTCTTTATATGCTGTCATGAACAATCTTGGTATCTCAACAAGTGAACCTCACCTTGGTAACCAAAGATCCTTCTATTTTATTTCTATCTCCACTCTTCTTTAGGTGTTAATAGAGAATAGGGTGATCTGTAAGCAAGCTGGACAGAATGTTTCTCCTTCTACAAGCTCTGATTCATCCTCATCAATAACTGCAGCCTTTAACCACAATACATTTGAGCAGAATTAGAGATGAATTCCACATGACTCAGTAGAACGTAGCTCATCTAGTTCATAAAAAACAATAGATGGTCAAAAACAACAGCTATTCCCTGATTGTATTTGTCTAAATCCTTCAGCTATGTGTTGGAGAGGAAATTCAGAACTCCTCTTCAGCCCAGGAAAGCTGCCATCTTTGAGCTTTGAAGAGAGTTAGGGGATAACCTCCTCATCAATGTATATTCCAATTACTGTGAACTTAATAAACTTCCCATTGATCTCAAGGCCTCTAGCTCCTGAAGAAAAACATCCCGTCCATAAGATGAAATCCTGCTCCTCCGAATACCAATAGAAAACTTAAGGCCTGATTGCAAGTTGCAGTATCTGTAGTTCCATGTATGAACTCCACAAGGAAGTCAATGTCATAACTCTCTGCCACCGATCCATTCTCCTGTGTCAAACTCTTGGCTATTCTTTCAAGAATCTCCAATGTAAGCTGTTGAACATAGAACACCCTGGTACTCAAAGTTGATGTGCCTCCAATGTGTGCACCAATGAGCATTTCATCATTGCAAATGACAGGTAGCTTGAACAAATTGCCAAGGATATCAAATAGAGATTTGACCAAGTTTCTCCCTTCAATGCTATTCTTTGAGATCAGAAATTCGAGCACTACACTCAGGGAGCTGATAACAGTAAATGCATTCTCCTAGTTGACCTATGGTTCTTGCTTAAGATCTGGTAGTTGGTTCAAAACCCTATCAATGTACCTCACAACTACCAAGTCATCAATCTTAATGTTGTTTTCAGCAAGGGAGTTCTTCAGTGGCTTGGAATTAGAGGTAATGCCTTGGCGAATATCTGCAAAAGAAGTCTTGGGTCTTTCTTTTTTTTTTTAAAGCCACCCTAGCACAACTGCAGAAATAAGCTTCTTCATTACAATATATGAGTGGCTGTCATCATGTATTAAGGTCGTTTCTCCGAGCACAGAGAAAACACTTATCACATGTTGCAGCACAAGATCTGGATGTTCTAGCTGTATCAGATGATAGAGGCGTAGACGATGATAATGGCGTTGGTGGAGGGCTGCATCCGTTTATGGGTCAGTCCCGAACATTTGTTCCTAATTTTTTTCCACCTTCTCCTCGCTTTCCTGGACTCAATGTTCCACAGTTGATTTAACCTCCACCAATTATCGATGAAGATCCCTCCGTGTCTCCTCCAAGCTTCGTCTTCAGCCCTACTGATGTTGCTATCCCCACTCCATACTATTGAGAATAGTGGTCGTCGCTTGGTGATGGAGGGTAGCAAAGAATGATGGTTCAGTCATGTCTCTGTGCAGAAGACAGTGATAGCTATAACCTTGAGTCCTTTTGGAAGCTTTTTGGAAGCAAATTCCAACTCTGAGATGACAGGATGTCCCTACTGTATCAGATGACGGAGATTATACTGCTCCAAAGACACTCCTGGAGAGACAACTACTCTGTCAACATTGCAAATGCTCTGCTGATCATAGACTCCTAATTGTAATTGTAGATGAGGATTTTCTGCTCAACACCACTGCCACAGATGATAAGAATTTATTGCCTCGAATCTCCATTTGATAACTGCTCACTTCAACAACAACAACTTGAATAGGTCGTCTCTGTAGGTTGCAAAGTTTTCTTCTGCAAGCGCCAATAGTAGGAACGAGCAGAGGAAGGCAAAAAGCAAATCATCCTTAGTCTTCATCCCCCACTATCCTCGATTATGCCTCTCCATCCCTATTCTGTGTCTTCGTTTGCTTTTCCAATAATAGCGGATCCCCCCCTGAACAGGGTGAGACGCTATTAGCGACAGATGACAAAGCAATGACAGAGCCGCATCTTAAGGTCTTCAAGCAGGAATTCCCCCCTTTGATGTCCCACAAAGTTCCTCAAAACTAAAGCATACCACCAGCTACCTTAGGAACTTTTATTGAGCAAGAGCCTTTTCTCAAGACAGTAGGCTCTATAACCCTTTTTCCTTGATCCATCTGGACGGGCATCTTTAAGTCAATAATCTGGAGATCCTCTATGGGAGTACGGTTTAATGACATTACCATCACAACCCCAAATTTATAGAAACTTTCTAAGAGTCTTCTTGTAGACATCCAAGAGTCCATTGAATTGACATTCCCCTCCTTTCTTTGCAGTCTTGACATCATTGGCAAGGTGAATTCTAGCATAATCAAGGGAATACACAAGGAGGGAAGAAGCAGTCTTTGAGACAGCCGCAAAGAATCCTCCCATCAAAGGCAAAGGCATATGAACCCTTCTTCTCCATGGCATGTAGTGCTAATGTATCTTCTTCAAAAATGCTTTGTCCTGCATATTACGTCAGCCTTGATCACGTGTAACCTCTTTCTTCATAGCTTAAATGTCGGCTTCTACAAAGCTTCCTTTGATTCCACGGTTTTCTGCACTTTTCTTGGAATTCATCATTGAAATTGACAACATAATATTACTCTTTGGCATCGGTTTTTCATATTTTTGTGACACACACATAACATGCACATAAACTGAAACACACACAAACACAAACACAAACACACAAGTGGAGTATGTACATTGGATGCAGGTACTGAAAAGGACGGAAAGATAATGCAGCAATCAAACACAATGAAACACACGCAAAAAGATAACACAGATGCACAACAAAAATGGAGGTGTTTACGGCTCGGATGTGCAGCAGCACGACATCCACCCCCTCTAAACCTGCGCATCCTCCGGATGAGCCAACTATCCAGGATCATCCAAGTCCACAAACAGGTCCAGTCCATCTGTTTCCGGTAGACCTGTTTCTCCATCAGCTTCATCATCCATATTCTCTGCTTCTTCTGCTAGCTCTTCTTCTGCCAATGCTTCAAGTGCATACTCTTCATCTTCTCTTCTCTTGAAAATCTTGACTCGTTTTCCAGCAATGGGCACCTTCAATACCGTCCCATCCAATTCAGCCAACTCATAGGTAGCATTGTCAAAAACCTGTTTCACCTCATATGGTCCAAACCATCTTTGAACCATTTTTCTCATGCTACTATGATGATTCTCTAGGCTACTGTCATAGACTAGAACCCAATCTCCCTCTTTTATGGCTCTAGGCCGCAAGTGATGCCTCAAATCAAACTTGTCCTTGTTTCTAAGTCGGGCTGCCTTCAAATAATCAACTGCTAGCTGCACATCTTCTGCCCTTCTCTCTAGTTGACGAATCCGAAGAGCTAGAAGCTCCTCTCTTGATAAATTCTCATGCCATGGAAGAACATTCCATGTGAGAGCACAAATTTCAGTAGGCATGACAGGTTTTTGCCCATACATGAACTGTGCACGCATATATCCAGTAGTCACGCTATGTGTAGAGCGATCTTCCCATAATGCAAAAGGTAATAATCTCGGCCAATCTCCAATCCGACCTCTACAAGCTTTTGCCAATGCCTTAACTATCGGCGGATGTCCTCTTTCACTCTTGCCATTCCCCTCTGGATTATAGGCAGTAGTAAGAGCCAACTTAATCCCAAGCCGTGAGAAAAATTCTCTAGCTTCGTCTGCATCGAGCTCTTCACGATCAGCTGTAATCTTGCCTATACATCCATACCTGCAAAATATTTCTTCCAACAAGAATTTACATACTGTAGTGGTGGTCTTCGTCCGCAAAGATATGCCTTCAACATAGTTTGTAAGATCCTCCCTTGCCAAGACAAGATATCTCATCTGCCAAAGTCCCACTGGCAAAGTAACCAAGTCAACCACCCATTTATAATGCATACATAGTGAATAGGTCGGATGCAACTCATCATGATGCCGCACTAAAGAGTAGAGCTGACAGTCCCTGCAAGTCTCCACAAAGTGGGAAACATCTTTATACATCCCTTTCCACCAGTATCTTTCTTTGATTTTCTCATAGGTAGCCCACACACCTCTATGTCCAGCCCAAGAACTCTCATGAAACTCTCCATTAATCTGTATCCGCATTGCTGCCTCACAAACTACTCTCAAGGGTAGGCCACCTCTCTTCTTTGGATGCTTCCAAAGAAAACCATCTTTCAAGAAATACCCATATGCCTTTCTTTTGATTTTCTTGAATACATCATCTGTCCAATCAGCTCTTCAAGTCAATGAACTCAGATACTGACCAATTTGCAGCCACTCGCCAACATAGAGTTCTTTAGTAAAGGCTTCAACAGTAGATACATGACAATCATGAACAAGGACAGAAGCTGCAAACTTTGTCTCATCATCATCTGCAAGCATTAACTCCTCATCCTCATATCTCGCTCTCGACAGCATGTTAGCAACTGGATTATATTTTCCTGCTATGTGTCAAAATTCTGGATTCAATGATTTGATGTAGGCAATCCACCAAAGCATCGCTATATCTGGAGTCGAACAACTAGTAATCATGCCAAGCAAAGGCAAGCAATCTGTTTCTACAACAACTGAAGCACCAATAAAATACCCTTTATCACACTTCAGTGCAGTAACTACTCCCCACAACTCTCTTTTAATCTGCGGATATCTTCTATGTCGCTCATTAAGAACTTTAGCTCCAAAACGGATTGCATATCTATTCCCATCAGCATCGTCCTGTCCCACTGCCCATCCTATGCCAATAGGGCTAGTATCAACTGTCAACATGATTGGCCGTCCACACACTGATAATCCGCCTTGCGAAGAGTAGGAGCTGACTGCAACAGCTTCTTGAGTTTACGCATGGCTTTCGAATGCTTCTCATCTCAATGAAACTTTTGCCCCTTTCGAAGCAGCTGATAGAGAGCATCTGCTATGTGAGCAAAATGAGGAATCCAAATCATATAAAATACACAAGCTCCCACAAATCTCCGCACCTCTGAAGTAGTCGAGCAATATTCTGCAATCCTGCTTATGGCATCCACCTTTGCAGGTGAAGGCTTCCTGCCATAATAACCAACCATATGCCCAACTATGATGACTTCATTAACACCAAAGACAGATTTCAGCCCTGAAAGAGTCAAATTCACCTCCTCTAATCGTGTCAATATTTGCTCACAAGCAACCAAGTGTTCAGCCACAAACTGTCTACATCCTCGCAAATCAAGACTCTCATTCTTTTCTTCTTCTGCACAACCCTTAATAGGCACATCATCTAAGAAAGGCATGGTATACTGCGGAATATAGTCTCGCAAAACTATGCATAGCATTCATCATATGAGCAACTGAGTTGGTGGCACCTTGAGGCAAGGTACACATCCTCACAAGACCAATACGTGTCCGCATAGTGGTAATATCCCTGCTTTCCAAGGCAAGCTGAAACTGATCATAACCAGAATACAAGTGACCTAGGGAATAGATGGCTCGTCCTGCAAAAGCCTCAGCAAACTCATCCACAACTAGACCTGTTCCCACATTCCTGATTGTCACTCTATTCACGGGCTGCATATCCTGAATAAATCTCAAGGTACCATTCTTCTTTGGTATAGTAAACCACCTGTTAGAATAGGGCGCATAAGAGGGTTCCAAAATCCCCATCTTAATCTTCTCATTTAGCAACTCTATCAGCTTTGGCAAGTGTGCTTTAGGCACAGGTATAGGACGTAAATTCCATGGCACATGAGGAACAGTGAAAATGACCATAGGCGCAACCAATTCGGGACTAATGCAGCCAATTTCATGAGGAAAGAAAGCAAATGCCTTACCATGTCGTCCAAGCATCTCTCTAAAACATTCTTTTTCCACTGGAAGCAAGAAATCATCATTTCCAATCTTCAATTCTGCAAGAGTTTCACCTGTAAATTTATGTCCAATATTTGCAGGATCTCTCAACATAGGCTACTTCATAGCTTTTTCTATCTGCTCATCACTATCAGAAGGAAGTGGCCCTGCAACCGGCTTAACCTTCTTATCAACTGTTTTATACTTTGTGTCAACCTTGGCATCAGTCAGGCACTCTTTTCTTTGCTACAATTTTTGCAATTTTTCAGCAACTCTCAACTCTGTTGGCTGAAAGATTTCAGCCCTTTGCTCTATGGACTGCATGGGTTAAGCCTGAAACTCTGTATGGTGAAATTTTTCAGCATTAAACTTTGTTGGCTGAAAGGTTTCAGCCCTCTGCTCTGTGGACTACCATGATGCAGCCTCATACTCTATATGCTGAATTTTTCCAGCATTTAACTCTGCTAGCTGAAAGGTTTCAGCCCTCTGCAACTCTGATCAGCCATAACTTCAGTTTGCTGAGTTTTCTCAGCCTCTGACTCTTTTTTCAGCATAAAATGAGAAATTTCCTGATACATATCCAAGGTTTGCACAGGTATGATCTTTGAACCCTTACATACATCAGTTTTCAGCATATTTCCCATCTCAGACAATGTATCTGCATAAGACATTCCTTCATACAGCCCATCCACATGTTCTTCTACTTGCAAAATACCTGTAGTCTTCAACTCTTTCTCCTTACGACCAATGTATTGCCTGGCAGCTCTAGACAAATCTAAAATTTTCTGATAACTCACTGAACTTTCTGAAGAAAAACCAACAAAATTAGTGGAGAAAGACTAGCTGCCAGGAGCCGAGATCTCCTCTTTTCTCCGCTCCATACCACTGGCATCTTGCAAGACAGCGATACCTAATGAAAATCCAACTCCTTCGCAGGTAGTGGTGCCTCATGCAAGGAGTCCTTTTTTCTCGGATGATTTACTCCAACAGTCATAAACTAAACAGCTCGCATACCATCCTTACTCCGTATCCGTGCATAGGTTGAGCCGTCAGCCATCACTTTCGTCTCCATTCTTGCTTCTGTAATGAAAGGCTGTCCAAGAATAATCGGATAAGAGCAAGAATCTTGAACAAAGCAATGATAATCCTCTTCAATATTACCATTAGAAATTCTGATGCTCAGACAAGCAACATACATATCACCAGAAGTATTATTGGCTGCTCTCATGCGCCAGCCATGCTCTGCATCCATAGGCCACTTGCCACTTTCATAAACACCTCGAGCAATAAGATTAATCTCGAAACCATGATCGACTAAAGCAACCAAAGGAATCTGTTTCTCTCCAATCCTTACCACCGTCTCAGTGGTTGCTCTAGCCCAATGACTGCGTGAAAAATGGCTGGTATAAGCAAAAATAGAATACCTGTCAACAGGAGAATCCCATCCCGTTTCTCCTCTGATGCTGGAGCCCACACAAGTCATAAAGGATGCCTGAACTTTCCCTCTTCTCGCTATCTCCAAGGCAGAGGACCATAAAGCAGAGTCTCCATCTGATTTCTGCTCAAGCTAGACTCCATAAGCTGAAGCATCTCCTCTAACACTCACATAAGCTGATCGCGCAGCCATATCATCAACGAGCTTCTTCATGCCTCCCTTATCAAAGTTCGTGTCAAGAGGAGCACCAGTCTCTGTCAGCCATATCTTCCCATCTTGTCCCCAAAACACTACGTTCTTCTTACGCGCTTCCTAAAAAGCATTACAATCTCTGCAGTGTTGGTGCTCTGTACTATCGCACCAAATACATCATCTCCCTTTTCTTTGGCCAGCTGGAAAAGCAGTCGCTGGAGCAGGTGCTACAGCACGTACTGACATAAGTTGCTCTTTTAACTTTCCAACTTCAGCTTTGACTGCCTCTATCGTCAAATCTACCAAGCCTTTAATAACATCATCTACGGATAAGGGCACTGGAGTAGTAGGAACTGGTGGATTTACAACAGGAGGAGTAGGCTTAGGCATAGAACTTGCAGTAGGGGTAGAAGTAGAGGTCTCCAAGGATTTTTCAGAAATAGATCCTGTATTACGATGCAATCATACTCTCCTGTGCCGCTTCTTAACAAGCGCATTCACAGCATCAATGACATGTCTCCACTCGGTCTTTAAACCTGAATCGGTAGCTTGATCTTCCAAAAGATCATCCAACTTTTCCTGTAAATCAACATCAGCAGCTTGTAAAAATAATTCCACTTTCTGCATCTCCAAAGCTTGCTGCTCAGTTCCATCCAACTGATCATAGTGGCTCTCAAACTCTCGCTAACTGAAAGTCCTTTATTAGGCATAGAAACCCATGCTAAGAAATTCCTGCGGTTCATAAGACCTGTATCCTCCAGGAAATATTCATCTTTTAATGCCTTCTTAAACTCTGTCCAACCAGCATGTGTTCCTTGAATTTCTGAAATTCGGACTTCAAGTGTGCCAACCATGATCCGCAAGAAGTAGCGGCTCCAAACATCTTGAGAAATCCCAAAAAACTTCATCTTTTCTTCATACAAATGTAGGTAAGTTGAAACTTGTTGACCGTTGAACTGCTTCATCTCCTGTTGGACAGCTTTCAAGGCATCCATGGCATCACTATCACGTTTCACGTGAGCTTGTTGCTGCATATAGGTTGTAAATGACTGAAACTGATGCTTCATGACATTGTCATCTGTCATCTCTTCTTGCGAGTCTCCCATCTTGCTGAAAATTGACGCAGCGCTTTCACATCGGGTTCACCAGAAATGTCGTAGAGTTCGTGCAAGAGCTACAGAACATGGGGTTCAAGATTCAACAAGGAAAGAGGCTAGCAAGAAGAACTCAAACTTTTGGTGCCAAAGATCACTATATTGCTTGTCAAATTCATAGAGTTACAACAAAGAAACTGAGCAAGCCCATGTTCTTTATATGCTGTCATGAACAATCTTGGTATCCCAACAAGTGAACCTCACATTGGTAACCAAAGATCCTTCTATTTTATTTCTATCTCCACTCTTCTTTAGGTGTTAATAGAGAATAGGGTGATCTGTAAGCAAGCTGGACAGAATGTTTCTCCTTCTACAAGCTCTGATTCATCCTCATCAACAACTGCAGCCTTTAACCACAATACATTTAAGCAGAATTAGAGATGAATTCCACATGACTCAGCAGAACGTAGCTCATCCAGTTCATCAAAAACAATAGATGGTCAAAAGCAGCAGCTATTCCCTGATTGTATTTGTCTAAATCCTTTGGCTATGTGTTGGAGAGGAAATTCAGAACTCCTCTTCAGCCCAGGAAAGCTGCCATCTTTGACCTTTGGAGAGAGTTAGGGGATAACCTCCTCATCAATGTATATTCCAATTATTGTGAACTTAATAAACTTCCCATTGATCTCAAGGCCTCTAGCTCCTGAAGAAAAACATCCCGTCCATAAGATGAAATCCTGCTCCTCCGAATACCAATAGAAAACTCAAGGCCTGATTGCGAGTTGCAGTATCTGTAGTTCCATGTATGAACTCCACAAGGAAGTCAATGTCATAACTCTCTGCCCCACCGATCCATTCTCCTGTGTCAAACTCCTGGCTATTCTTTCAAGAATCTCCAATGTAAGCTGTTGAACATAGAACACCCTGTTGATGTGCCTCTAATGTGTGCACCAACGAGCATTTCATCATTGCAAATGACAGGTAGCTTGAACAAATTGCCAATGATATCAAATAGAGATTTGACCAATTTTCTCCCTTCAATGCTATTCTTTGAGATCAAAAATTCGAGCACTGCACTCAGGGAGTTGATAACAGTAAATGCATTCTCCTGGTTGACCTGTGGTTCTTGCTTAAGATCTGGTAGTTGGTTCAAAACCCTATCAATGTATCTCACAACTACCAAGTCATCAACCTTAATGTTGTTTTCAGCAAGGGAGTTCTTCGATGGCTTGGAAGTAGAGGTAATGCCTTGGCAAATATCTGCAAAAGAAGTATTGGGTCTTTCTTTTTTTTTTTAAAGCCACCCTGGCACAACTGCAGAAATAAGCTTCTCCGTTACAATATATGAGTGGCTGTCATCATGTATTAAGGTCGTTTCTCCGAGCACAGAGAAAACACTTATCACATGTTGCAGCACAAGATCTGGATGTCCTAGCTGTATCAGATGACAGAGGTGTAGACGATGATAATGGCGCTGGTGGAGGGCTGCATCTGTTTATGGGTCAGTCCCGAACATTTGTTCCTAATTTTTTCCCACCTTCTCCTCACTTTCCTGGACTCAATGTTCCACAGTTGATTCAATCTCCACCAATTATCAATGAAGATCCCTCCGTGTCTCCTCCAAGCTTCGTCTTCAGCTACTGATGCTCCTTTCCCCACTCCATACTATTGAGAATAGTGGTCGTCGCTTGGTGATGGAGGGTAGCAAAGGATGATGGTTCAGTCATGTCTCTGTGCAGAAGACAGTGATAACTATAACCTTGAGTCCTTTTGGAAGCTTTTCGGAAGCAAATTCCAACTCTGAGATGACAGGATGTCCCTACTGTATCAGATGATGGAGATTATACTGCTCCAAAGACACTCCTGGAGAGACAACTACTCTGTCAACATTGCAAATGCTCTGCTGATCATAGACTCCTAATTGTAATTGTAGACAAGGATTTTCTGCTCAACACCACTGCCACAGATGACAAGAATTTATTGCCTCGAACCTCCATTTGATAACTGCTCACTTCAACAATAGCAACTTGAATAGGTCGTCTCTGTAGGTTGCAAAGTTTTCTTCTGCAAGCGCCAATAGTAGGAACGAGCAGAGGAAGGAAAAAAGCAAATCATCCTTAGTCTTCATCCCCCACTATCCTCGATTATGCCTCTCCGTCCCTATTCTGCGACTTCGTCTACTTTTCCAATAATAGCGGATCCCACCCTCGAGCAGGGTGAGGCGCTATTAGCGACAGATGACAAAGCAATGACAGAGCCACATCCGAAGGTCTTCAAGCAGGAATTCCCCCCTTTGATGTCCCACAAAGTTCCTCAAAACTAAAGCATACCACCAGCTACCTTAGGAACTTTTATTGAGCAAGAGCCTTTTCTCAAGACAGTAGGCTCTATAACCCTTTTTCCTTGATCCATCTGGACGGGCACCTTTAAGTCAATAATCTGGAGATCCTCTGTGGGAGTACGGTTTAATGACATTACCATCACAACCCCAAATTTATAGAAACTTTCTAAGAGTCTTCTTGTAGACATCCAAGAGTCCATTGAATTGATGTTCCCCTCCTTTCTTTGCAGTCTTGACATCATTGGCAAGGCGAGTTCTAGCATAATCAAGGGAATACACAAGAAAGAGGGAAGAAGCAGTCTTTGAGACAGCCACAAAGAATCCTCCCATCAAAGGCAAAGGCATATGATCTTCTCCATGGCATGTAGGCTAATGTATCTTCTTCAAAAATGCTTTGTCCCGCATATTACGTCGGCCTTGATCACGTGTAACCTCTTTCTTCATAGCTTAAATGTCGGCTTCTACAAAGCTTCCTTTGATTCCACGGTTTTCTGCACTTTTCTTGGAATTCATAATTGAAATTGACAGCATAATATTACTATTTGGCATCAGTTTTTCATATTTTTCTGACAAACACATAACATGCATACAAACTGAAACACACACAAACACAAACACACAAGTGGAGTATGTACATTGGATGCGGGTACTGAAAAGGACGGAAAGATAATGCAGCAATCAAACACAATGAAACACACGCAAAAAGATAACACAGATGCACAACAAAAATGGAGGTGTTTACGGCTCGGATGCGCAGCAGCACGACACCGCTGTCAAGGAGCCGCCACCCATGGAAGAGGAAGAACCGCCTGCATTCCAATAGGTAAAGATGCAAAGAAGAAGAAGAGGAAGATTCGACTATGGAAGCAGAATTCGAAAGAGCGACAGTCCATGCCGCTTTACACAAGAAAGGGACGAATCGCCGGTTCTCGGTGATTCAGACACCGTCGGACTATCAAGGTAAAGGTTTCAAAACCTTGATTGATTGTGGCAGTACACATTCCTTTATCTCACCAACATGTGCAAAAAGATTAGGAATAGCCACAGTAGAAGCACCTACCCTGCTTGTGGAATTGGCAAATGGTCGTGAGGTAACTTGTACCAGACAAACTACTAAGGTGGAATTCTTTCTGGGAGGAAAGAAGACTTCAGTCAAATTCAGAGTCATGAGGTATCCATGAGTGTCTACTCGGAATGGATTGGCTTAAGCCCAACGACACCCACATTCACTGTGGAAAGGGTCAAGTTTCCTTTCAAAACTCTGAAAGGGAATTTGTCACAACTCAAGGTGAGGCAGGAGTGCCAAGAATCCAATTGGCCAAAGTATCTCGGATCATAAAAGGAGTCAGAAAAGGATTACCCGTTTACGTGATCAAACTCAACAAGTTAGATCAAAAGCAAGAGTCTCATGAAGGACCTTCTTGGCTAAAGGAATACGCTGACGTATTCCCTGAAGAATTGACTGAACTTCTACCTCAAAGAGAAGTAGATCATGAGATTAGGTTAGTACCTGGAGCTGCGCCAATTGCAAAGAGACCTTATAGAATGTCCATACCAGAAGCAATAGAGTTGAAGGAACAACTCAAGCAACTATTAGATCAGGGCTACATCCGGCCTACCAATTCACCATGGGGAGCTCCAATACTATTCCAAAAAAAGAAAGATGGGACACTTCGACTATGTATTGATTATCGAGGGTTGAACCAATCAAAAGTCAAGAACAAGTATCCCATTCCTAGAATAGATGAGCTTCTTGATCGTCTTCAGGGTGCAAATATCTTTTCCAAGATTGATCTCAGGTCAGGTTACTATCAAATAAGGATCAAGGAAGAAGATATCCCAAAGACAGCCTTCAATACAAGATATGGGCACTTTGAGTTCCTGGTTATGTCATTCCGGCTTACAAATGCACCTGCCACCTTCAATAGATTAATGCAGGATATCTTTAGACCATATCTTGATGATTTCGTGCTTGTCTTATTCGATGACACTTTAGTCTATTCTAAACAAGAAGACGATCATGAATCTCAACTTCGGACTGTCCTTGAGACAATGAGGTCACATAAGCTGTATGCAAAAATGAAGAAGTGTCCATTCCTCAAGCGTCAGATTGAATATCTGGGATTCATAGTATCATCAGAAGGAATATCAGTAGACCCAGCCAAGGTCAGAGATGTACTTGAATGGCCAATACTAGTATCCGTCAAAGAGATACGTAGCTTTCTTGGATTGACAGGCTGGTATAGGGTCTTCATCAAAAACTATGCTTTGATTGCAGCACCTCTTACAGACTTACTAAAGAAGTAGACTTCTATTACATGGTCAACTTCTGAACAAAATAGCTTCGACAGATTGAAGCAAAGTTTGGTATCAGCACCTATTCTAAAACTTCCTGACCTCAATAAGGAGTTCGAGGTAGTAACTGATGCTAGCATTCTTGCCTTGGGGTGTGTACTTATGCATGAAGGTCATCCAGTATCATACTCTTCAAGGAAATTGAAGAGTCATGAAAAGAATTATGCCACGCATGATCTGGAATTACTAGCTGTCATCCATGCTCTAAAGCTTTGGAGACACTACCTGTTGGGTAACAAGTTTACTCTACTAACCGATCATAAGATTGTCAAATGGATTTTTACCTAGAACGAGCTCAACATGAGGCAACGTCGGTGGATTGAAGTGTTGGAGGAATATGATTTTGAAATCACGTATTGACCAAGGAAGGAGAATGTAGTTGCTGATGCACTCAGTCGGAAGGCATTCCTAAATTCCCTAATCTTGCAGAATCCATCAACGGCTAGATCTCTGGCTACAAAAGTATCTATGCCAAACAACCCTATACTTGAACTAGCTAGAGATGAAGCATGCCATGATTTGGCCTACCAAACAATGCTAAAGGAAATATCTACCAAGGAGCAGAATCAAAAGTTGCAAGCTAAGTATCAGGAATTTTCCATTGATAATGGACTTGTCTACTACAGAACAAGGCTGTGTATACCAGCAAGCCAGTCACTTAAGCAGAAGATAATATGGGAAGCTCATGATTCCCCTTTAGCAGGACATCCTGGCTATGCTAAGACTCTTAATGCAGTTAGGAAGAGCTACCATTGGGAGAGGCTCAAAGGTGACATTCTCAAATATGTCACTGAGTGTTTGTCTTGCCAATGTATCAAAGCCGAACATGTCGTGATGCCAGGGAAATTGCAACCGCTTGACATTCCCCAAATGAAATGGGAATTCATTAGTATGGATTTTGTTGTAGGCTTACCCCAAGTCCAAGGAGGATACAATTCCATTATGGTTGTGGTTGACATGCTTACCAAGGTTGCACACCTGATTCCAGTAAAGATAAACTATAAAGCCTTCGATATTGCAAGATTGTTTATCAAAGAGATATTCAAGCTACATGGTTTACCCAGAAGAATCATTAGTGATCGAGATTCTCTCTTCACATCACACTTCTGGAGAGCTATCTTTGAAGCTATCGGGACTCAACTTTATTTTAGCACCGCCTACCATCCCCAAACGGATGGCCA
Organism: Lygodium microphyllum; assembly: GCF_053477565.2. Classification (NCBI taxonomy): domain Eukaryota; kingdom Viridiplantae; phylum Streptophyta; class Polypodiopsida; order Schizaeales; family Lygodiaceae; genus Lygodium; species Lygodium microphyllum. The sequence goes on along the minus strand of NC_141150.1, from coordinate 84,017,796 downwards.
AACAGAATGAGTAAATCAGGTCATCGAGGATATGCTTAGGGCATACTGCTCTCGAGAACCCAAGAAGTGGATTCAATACTTGCCTTTGGTAGAGTTTGCCTACAATGCTTCTTACCAACAAAGCATTCAGATCACCCCTTTCCAGGCATTGTATGGCCATGATTGTCGAAGTCCCCTAAACTTTTCTGATCCAACCCTAAGGGTTGAAGCGTCAAGACAGATGTTGGAAGACATGTTCCACGCTTCGTAACTCTGCAAGACAGCATTGAAGGTAAGGAAATGTTTGGACAACCACAATTTCTTTACTTCATTTTATTGAGATATATAAAAGCAATTATGTTATTAGTCGGCTCTGATACCAACTGTAACGTGTCCTCTTAGTATCATCTAGGACACGTCTTAGCAGTCCATCAGAAAGGATGTCTAGAAAGCTCTACCCGGCACTCCCATGGAATTTTACGGGATTTGCGATCTAGGTTTTCCCGCGTCTGCCACGTAGAGGAAGTATCCTGGCCGTTCCCACTTAGGATCGATCGAAATTAGGGTTTTCCTGATTGGTCATTAACTAACAGCAACTAGCGTCGGACCCAAGCGAACTACTTTACGCAGAAACGCCAGGTCCGAAGCAGATTCACGCTGCACTTGGTTCAAGGAGAATGGGAAACGAGAGGGATGCAAAGCTCAACCTCTCTGCCATAAGGCATAGTCCCATTCCGTTCCCCTAAAACAATGTAAATCGGTTAAGACATAACTCTAGGTCATCGCTTTCATTATTCGTTTTCTTTGACGATCATCTCGCTGTTCTCTGAGAAAAGTTCCTGGCTAACCGGGACCACCCAACCACAGGACGGACCTATGGCCCATCCTCCACACTTTCCTCGGTTTGTTTTAGTTATGTAATTATCTAACACATTAGTTTGACATGTAACAATCAGCTTCTTTAATTAATCAGTTAAACACTGGTTCCTTCACGTAATCTTATCACGTGACATAGAAAAACAATATCAACAAGTTCTTTATTAACATATCATCATTTTTATCTTTGAAATACAAGGAGTTTTGCCCGTAGGCTTGTCCATAATTTGCTCGAAGGCTATCCAGTAATCTACAGTGATCACTATTCCAAGCTTATGCCCGTAGACTAGTATACCGGCCTCGAGATCCAATCTGGAGTCATGTTAGCCTCTTGTGCAGGACCCGAAAGGCGAGGGATTTACGGCCAGAGCCCCCCTGGCACCCAAGCGTCCTCCTGCTCCAAGTAGAGCTCAACAGAGAGACCTCTCGCGGCGGGTTCGGTCCACATTCTCAGCGCGGTCAACATCCCCCTTGGTTAGGGTCAGGCAGGCAGTCGGGGGTAACTGAAACTGCCTCTCTCTTCAGGCCTTCATCCTGAAGTATAGGTATTCATTTAATTTGTAATTCATAAATCAAATAGTGCTCTAAAATCTCTAAACATTTCCATTAATCGACCGTGTTGTTTGGCAAACTGCTAAGGAATTATTCTTTCCTTTGAGTGTATTAGCACTCGTTCCAAAGTGTCTTGCAACTTGGCGAGATCCTTTATATTCGGGGTTAGGGCGTACCTTATTAACCCAACTTGGTCAACCCTAAAGTTCATTAGATACTTTAGTTTCCGGTTTATAACTTTTCTTGTTTAGAAGGATATCCAAGAATACATCCATTTGCAAGATAACTTGAGTAAGGATCTGCCATCCTTGTTGAGGTTATTTACCCTTTCGTCTTGTGAATCAGTCACAAGACTACATGACTTCGTAGTTCTTTTGCTGCGCAAGTCCTGCATTGAAATAATCTGTTTAAGTTTCTTTTTAAGAACCTCAGGGACAAACCCTAGTCCTTTATCGTTACAAATTTATTGACCCTACCATAAGGAAAGTAGTCAAGTGCTTAAGGTATAAACGTTTCTTTGGTCTTTAAATTATTTTCGAGGCGTATTTTTCTCTTCAGCATGGTATTTCTAAGTTTAGATTGGTTTAGTTATCTTTTGGAAGGTAATATTGATCACCTCGTCACGATTTATTATCCTTGTGATAATTGATTTTTCAGTCGATGAATTCAATTTAACCTTCCTTTTTCCTTGCAAATGAACTCATGCCAAATAATAATCTTTTCCTTGCTAAGAAATTCAGTCAGCAATGATAACTTCCTAGTAATTTGAGTAACGAAAAAAAAAAACTTTCATGGATTTCATGATGAATCGTTGCTAAAGGAATAGGGTTAATGGTGCAAGATGCAACTTTTATACCTTCAGGAATTTAACTCAAATATACTACTATAGTAAGTAGATAATCTTGTTCGTAATTCGTTATAAATGCATGATGCTATTCGAAGGAAACTACGTTCTATACATTATCATTTGTTCAATTAAACTGAACTCCTTCATTGTAAATAACTCGGAAAAAAAATATATCCTATCCTTAACAATTTATCTTTACATGATTTGACTTAAAACCCGATATAAAACCAAGAAGGAAAAACCTGGTTTTGGGGTGAGATATCCACATGTATACCGGGAGACGACCCTCCTGCAGCTACTCCTTGGACTTTCTTAGGTGGCATCGCAGTTCGATCGTGAAGGCATCTTTTACTCTTTCTTTCGGATTTCCACCGTCTCTCTTTCGAGGCAAGAAGTCCATCAAAAAGTTGACCACCGGAAGGGATAATAAGACCTCTAAAATTCTAGCTTCTTCGGAGAGAAAAAGGCTTGTAAGCTTAAGGGATAAAGGATCTATAGGATATAATCACGGTGGAAAGATTATGTGTGAGCGTGGCTTCACAAACATCTATGAAAGCCCTTGGGATATCTTTGGCAATGGAATGGAAGGATTTGGGAGTTTTTCAAACCCAAAGGAAAAATTGAAAAATAACACAAGGCTTTATAGTTGGGGAAAAAGGTGTGTACAGGGTTTAGAAAGGGCTTAGGAGTGTATAAAAGAAAAAGAACATATGAGGGTAAAACACGGGGTCATCACAAGACGGGACTTATGGTTTTAGGCACCGGGATTAAGGGTTTTCTCCTCCTAGAGTAAGGTGAATTTCAAGGGACTTGGCTTTAATGCACCCTGGAAAAGGGTTAATCGTACCCCGGAAAAGGCTTAAGTCTACCCCGGAAAAGGGGTTAATGCACCACGGGAAAGGGGGCTTGGGGGTTTAAAAACCCAGGGAAGGGGGGAATGAAAATTCGCAGGAAGGGGATATGAGGGGTGAATGGGGGCTTGATTAGCCCCCCCTTAGGAAGCTTCCACTTCCTTTATTACGTGGCAGGAGGAAAAAAAAACAATATGGCAGGGGAAATGGGAAATCTAACGGCGGTGCTGTGGAGATGGAAGCTGGAGGGGATAGCCGGCAGCGGCGGGCTGGTGGCGGCAGCAATCGAGCAGGCGGCGTGTATCTTCTTCTCCTCCCTCTCATTAACCGTGCCGCCCTCCCTCTTTAAATAGGGGAGGGGAGGGAATCCTCCCCCCTTGCCTGTCAGTGTGCATGGAGAGGGCCCTGAGCAAGCTCCAGCGAGGAGCTTGCTGGCCCCCCCCCTCTATCACCTAACGGATTTCGGCGTCATGGCTCAGCTCATGCGCCGCCATGAAAGGAGATTTTTTTTTTTCCTTTTACTTATTCTATATATTTCATTCTCTCCCCCTTAGAAGAATGGAGATGTCCTCATCTCGAGATAAACTGGGGATATTGATGGTTGAGAGTGCCTTCATCTACCCAGGTGGCATCCTCTTCGGAATAATCTTTCCATTGGACGAGGCATTCTCTCAAGGTTCTAGATCTTAACTGTCTCTCCCTAACAACTAAGATCCTATCCGGCCTTAGTTCAAGGACTCCTTGACTAGACATTACAATTTGTTGGTCATCAAGTACATGGTTAGGGTTGGGTACATATTTTTTCAATAGGTTGATATGGAATACATTGTGAACCTTTAGGTTCTCAGGGAGTTGCAATATATAAGCATTGGGTCCTAGGCATTTGAGGATTTTGTACAGCCCACAATACCTTGGACTTAGCTTCTTGCAATCTCCTAGGGATAGAGAACTCTTTTTAGGGCGTACGCATATGAAGATCATGTCTGGTATTTCAGGTCATGTTTATGACTACAATGCATTCTCCGCTTTATAGACAAAGAATTGGGATGATGAATATCCTGGAGCAGATTTATAATCCATCACCTCTTCACATAGAACGAAGATGGACGGGGTCTTCAGGAATCTACTATATAGCCGCCCATCGGTTTGGTTATCTATAGACCAACCTATTGGAAGACTTGAAGGTCGTGAAGCTGTTCGTTTTTGTGGAAGCTCACGTAAATTCAACTCTATATATCCAAGGTGGGAGGGTTGAGATGAACTCATATGTATATGAGGAAGTAACCCATGTAATCCCAGCTGACAGGATTAAAGTGTTGGGCCGCCATGAGAAGTATGGATTCCAACGGAAAGGGTATCCTTAACTTCCAATGAATTATCGATTCCTAAAAATCCATGACCCAAAACCCTACTATTACACAGTTCCAGTAGACAAATGCAATACAACGTTGTTCTCCCCAAACTGAATGTAACGATTCGCTTATCATTACATGAAATATTGTATTTAAAAAGGCTATGCCCATGTAAATACAAATAAAGACTTCTTTTTATCAATATCTGGCTGTGCATAAGAGTTGTTAAAAAGTTAAGTAGCTACATTGTTTACGAGATAGCTGAACTAAAAATGAAAGATAAGCTAACGTCGATTATCATATAATAACGTTAAGAAAACCTTTATCCAGGCACAACCCCAGGTACAGGTTCCAAATTCGCCTCCTACATCAAGTACTGCTGTGATCCAGGAGAAAAAGTTCCTCCTCAAGCAGATAAAGCCACCCGAGTTTGACGGGAGATGCAGGTTTGTTCAGGCTAATGCTGAAATTTGGATTGAATCCATGGAGGATTACTTCGAAGCAGCCGGTACTGCACTCGCCAATCAGGCTATGCTCGCCAAGTTAAAGCTCACCGGCGAAGCTAGACTTTGGTGGAAGCAATGGTGTAGGGATCAAGGGATTTCAAAGGGATTCGTTACCTAGGAGAAGCTGAAGAAAGCTGTGCAGGGAAGATACTTACCACCTGCATATCCCACGTAGAAAATGAACGAGTTCTACGAGCTAAGATAGCTAGGACTCACTCTTGATGCATACTACTCTAAATTCGTCTCACTTTTAAAGTATGCGCCACAGATGGACATGACGCAGCAGGTGTCCAAATTTTGTGCGGGCTTAAATCCACCAGTAAATACCCATCTCAAATCTATGCATCCATCATATCTTCAGGATGCACTCATTCGACCGGCACCTATAATTCAGGAGGTGCAAGCTAGACCAAGGGGTAACAAAACTTGGTCTTATAGTGACCCAAACACAGGAGCATTCAGACCTCAAATGAAGAGAGTTCAAGGTCATAATCAGGGACAAAGAAAGAAAGCAAGGACAAATAACATCAACAACTTTGTTCCTACTCAAAGTAATGGCCGAAACCTCCGTTGTTTCCACTGCAAAGAACTTGGTCACTTCAAGAGGCAATGTCCCAAGCTCAGCGAAGGACATCACTAAATGCCTTTCCAAGGAGCAGGCCGCGGTCAAGGAGCCGCCACCCGTGGAAGAGGAAGAACCGCCTGCATTGCCAATAGGCAAAGATGCGAAGAAGAAGAAGAGAAGATCCGACTATGGAAGCAGAATTCGAAAGAGCGACAGTCCATGCCGCTTTACACAAGAAAGGGCTGAATCGCCAGTTCTCGGTGATTCAAACACCGTCGGACTATCATGGTAAAGGTTTCAAAACCTTGATTGATTGTGGCAGTACACATTCCTTTATCTCACCAGCATATGCAAAAAGATTAGAAATAGCCACAGTAGAAGCACCTACCCTGCTTGTGGAATTGGCAAATGGTCGTGAGGTAACTTGTACCAGGCAAACTGCTAAGGTGGAATTCTTTCTCGGAGGAAAGAAGACTTCAGTCAAATTCAGAGTCATGAATTTAGGTATCCATGAGTATCTACTCGGAATGGATCAACGACGCCCACATTCACTGTGGAAAGGGTCAAGTTTCCTTTCAAAACTCTGAAAGGGAATTTGTCACAACTCAAGGTGAGGCAGGAGTGCCAAGAATCCAATTGGCCAAAGTATCTCGGATCATAAAAAGAGTCAGAAAAGGATTACCCGTTTACCTGATCAAACTCAACAAGTTAGATCAAAAGCAAGAGTCTCATGAAGGACCTTCTTGGCTAAAGGAATACGCTGACGTATTCCCTGAAGAATTGACTGAACTTCCCCCTCAAAGATAAGTAGATCATGAGATTAGGTTAGTACCTGGAGCTACACCAATTGCAAAGAGACCTTATAGAATGTCCATACCAAAAGCAATAGAGTTGAAGGAACAACTCAAGCAACTGTTAGATCAGGGCTATATCTGGCCTAGCAATTCACCGTGGGGAGCTCTAGTACTATTCCAAAAAAAGAAAGATGGGACACCTCAACTATGTATTGATTATCGAGGGTTGAACCAATCAACAGTCAAGAACAAGTATCCCATTCCTAGAATAGATGAGCTTCTTGATCGTCTTCAGGGTGTAAAGATCTTTTCCAAGATTGATCTCAGGTCAGGTTACTATCAAATAAGGATCAAGGAAGAAGATATCCCAAAGAAGGCCTTCAATACAAGATATGGGCACTTTGAGTTCCTGGTTATGTCATTCAGGCTTACAAATGCACCTGCCACCTTCAATAAATTAATGCAGGATATCTTTAGACCATATCTTGATGATTTCGTGCTTGTCTTCTTCAATGACACTTTAGTCTATTCTAAACAGGAAGAGGATCATGAATCTCAACTTCGGACTGTCCTTGAGACAATGAGGTCACATAAGCTATATGCAAAAATGAAGAAGTGTGCGTTCTTCAAGCGTCAGATTGAATATCTAAGATTCATAGTATCATCAGAAGGAATATCAGTAGACCCATCCAAGGTCAGAGATGTGCTTGAATGGCCAATACTAGTATCCATCAAAGAGATACGTAGCTTTCTTGGATTGACAGGCTAGTATAGGGTCTTCATAAAAAACTATGCTTTGATTGCAGCACCTCTTACAGACTTACTAAAGAAGCAGACTTCCATTACAGGGTCAACTTCTGAAGAAAATAGCTTCGATAGATTGAAGCAAAGTTTGATATCATCACCTATTCTAAAACTTCCTGACCTCAATAAGGAGTTCTAGGTAGTAACTGATGCTAGCATTCTTACCTTGGGGTGTGTACTTATGCAGGAAGGTCATCCAGTAGCATACTCTTCAAGGAAATTGAAGAGTCATGAAAAGAATTATGCCACACATGATCTGGAATTACTAGCTATCATCCATGCTCTAAAGCTTTGGAGACACTACCTGTTGGGTAACAAGTTTACTCTAGTAACCGATCATAAGAGTCTCAAATGGATTTTTACCCAAAACGAGCTCAACATGAGGCAACATCAGTGGATTGAAGTGTTCGAGGAATATAGTTTTGAAATCAAGTACCGACCAGGGAAGGAGAATGTAGTTGCTGATGCACTCAGTCGCAAGGCATTCCTAAATTCCCTAATCTTGCAGAATCCATCAACGGCTAGATCTCTGGCTACAAAAGTATCTATGCCAAACAACCCTATACTTGAACTAGCTAGAGAGGAAGCATGCCATGATTTGGCCTACCAAACAATGCTAAAGGAAATATCTACCAAGGAGCAGAATCAAAAGTTGCAAGCTAAGTATCAGGAATTTTCCATTGATAATGGACTTGTCTACTATAGAACAAGGCTGCGTATACCAGCAAGCCAGTCACTTAAGCAGAAGATAATATGGGAAGCTCATGATTCCCCTTTCGCAGGACATCTTGGCTATGCTAAGACTCTTAATGCAGTTAGGAAGAGCTACCATTGGGAGAGGCTCAAAGGTGACATTCTCAAATATGTCACTGAGTGTTTGTCTTGCCAATGTATCAAAGCCGAACATGTCATGATGCCAGGGAAACTGCAACCGCTTGAAATTCCCCAAATGAAATGGGAATTCATTAGTATGGATTTTGTTGTAGGCTTACCCCAAGTCCAAGGAGGATACAATTCCATTATGGTTGTGGTTGATATGCTTACCAAGGTTGCACACTTGATTCCAGTAAAGACAAACTATAAAGCCTCCGACATTGCAAGATTGTTTATCAAATAGATATTCAAGCTACATGGTTTACCCAAAAGAATCATTAGTGATCGAGATTCTCTCTTCACATCACACTTCTGGAGAGCTATCTTTGAAGCTATTGGGACTCAACTCTGTTTTAGCACTGCCTACCATCCCCAAACGGATGGCCAAACAGAACGAGTAAATCAGGTCATTGAGGATATGCTTAGGGCATACTGCTCTTGAGAACCCAAGAAGTGGATTCAATACTTGCCTTTGGTAGAGTTTGCCTACAATGCTTCTTACCAACAAAGCATTCAGATCACCCCTTTCCAGACATTGTATGGTCATGATTGTTGAAGTCCCCTAAACTTTTCTGATCCAACCCTAAGGGTTGAAGCATCAAGATAGATGTTGGAAGACATGGATGATAAAATAAAGTCAATAAGACAAGACATACAAGCGGCCAAGGATAGACAAAAGGCATACACAGATTTGAAGTGTAAAGAAAGAGTCTTCGAAGAAGGAGACATGGTCTTCATACGCGTACGCCCTAAAAAGAGTTATCTATCCCTAGGAGATTGCAAGAAGCTAAGTCCAAGGTATTGTGGGCCGTACAAAATCCTCAAATGCCTAGGACCCAATGCTTATAGATTGCAACTCCTTGAGAACCTAAAGGTTCACAATGTATTCCATATCAGCCTATTGAAAAAATATGTACCCAACCCTAACCATGTACTTGATGACCAACAAATTGTAATGCCTAGTCAAGGAGTCCTTGAACTAAGGCCGGATAGGATCTTAGTTGTTAGGGAGAGACACTTAAGATCTAGAACCTTGAGAGAATGCCTCATCCAATGGAAAGATTATTCTGAAGAGGATGCCACCTAGGTAGATGAAGGCACTCTCAACCATCAATATCCCCAATTTATCTCGAGATGAGAACATCTCAATTCTTCTAAGGGGGAGAGAATGAAATATATAGAATAAGTAAAAGGGAAAAAAATTTTGCCTTTCATGGCCACACATGAGCTGAGCCGTGACGCCGAAATCCATTAGGTGATAGAGGGGGGGGCCATCAAGCTCCTCGCTGGAGCTTGCTCAGGGCCCTCTCCATGCACGCTGACAGGCAAGGGGGGAGGATTACCTCCCCTCCCCTATTTAAAGAGGGAGGGCGGCATGGTTAACGAGAGGGAGGAGAAGAAGATACATGCCGCCTGCTCGATTGCTGCCGCCACCAGCCGCCGTTGCCGCCTATCCCCTCCAGCTTCCATCTCCACAGCGCCGCCGTTAGATTTCCCATTTCCCCCGCCATATTGTTTTTTTATCCTCCTGCCACGTAATAAAGGAAGTGGAAGCTTCCTAAGGGGGGGCTAATCAAGCCCCCATTAACCCCTCATATCCCCTTCCTGTGAATTTTCATTCCCCCCTCCCCCGGGTTTTTAAACCCCCAAGCACCCTTTCCCGTAGTGCATTAACCCCTTTTCCGAGGTAGACTTAAGCCTTTTCCGGGGTACGATTAACCCTTTTCCGGGGTGCATTAAAGCCAAGTCCCTTAAAATTCACCTTACTCTAGCAGGAGAAAACCCTTAATCCCCATGCCTAAAACCATAAGTCCCGTCTTGTGTTTGACCCCGTGTTTTACCCTCATATGTTCTTTTTCCTTTATACACTCCTAAGCCATTTCTAAACCCTGTACACACCTTTTTCCCCAACTATAAACCCTTGTGTTATTTTTCAATTTTTCCTTTGGGTTTGAAAAACTCCCAAATCCTCCCATTCCATTGCCAAAGATATCCCAAGGGCTTTCATAGATGTTTGTGAAGCCACGCTCACACATAATCTTTCCACCGTGATTATATCCTATAGATCCTTTATCCCTTAAGATCACAAACCTTTTTCTCTCCGAAGAAGCTAGAATTTTAGAGGTCTTATTATCCCTTCCAGTGGTCAACTTTTTGATCGACTTCTTGCCTCAAAAGAGAGATAGTGGAAATCCGGAAGAAAGAGTAAAAGCTGCCTTCACGATCGAACTGCAATGCCACCTAAGAAAGTCCAAGGAGTAGCTGCAGGACGGTCATCTCCCGGTATACATGTGGATATGTCACCCCAAAACCAGGTTTTTCCTTCTTGGTTTTATATCGGGTTTTAAGTCAAATCATGTAAAGATAAATTGTTAAGGATAGGATTTTTTTTTTTCCGAGTTATTTACAATGGAGTTCGGTTTAATTGAACAAATGATAATGTATAGAAAGTAGTTTCCTTCGAATAGCATCATGCATTTATAACGAATTATGAACAAGATTATCTACTTACTATAGTAGTATATTTGAGTTAAATTCCTAAAGGTATAAAAGCTGCATCTTGCACCATTAACCCTATTCCTTTAGCAACGATTCATCATGAAATCCATGAAAGGTTTTTTTTTTTCTCGTTACTCAAATTACTAGGAAGTTATCATTGGTAACTGCATTTCTTAGCAAGGAAAAGATTATTATTTGGCATAAGTTTGTTTGCAAGGAAAAAGGAAGGTTAAATTGAATTCATCGACTAAAAAATCAATTATCACAAGGATAATAAATCATGACGAAGTGATCAATATTACCTTCCAAAAGATAACTAAACCAATCTAAACTTAGAAATACCATGCTGAAGAGAAAAATACGCCTCGGAAATAATTTAAAGACCAAAGAAACGTTTATACCTTAAGCACTTGACTACTTTCCTTATGGTAGGGTCAATAAATTGGTAACGATAAAGGACTAGGGTTTGTCCCTGAGGTTCTTAAAAAGAAACCCTAGGTTTGACATACGTCAGCTTAAAGAAACTTAAACGGATTATTTCAACGTAGGACTTGCGCAGCAAGTACGAAGTCATGTAGTCTTGTGATTGATTCACAAGACGAAAGGGTAAATAACCTCAACAAGGATGGCAGATCCTTACTCAAGTTATCTTGCAAATGGATGTATTCTTGGATATCCTTCTAAATAAGGAAAGTTATAAACCGAAACTAAAGTATCTAATGAACTTTAGGGTTGACCAAGTTGGGTTAATAAGGTACGCCCTAACCCGGAATATAAAGGATCTCGCCAAGTTGCAAGACACCTTGGAATGAGTGCTGATACACTCAAAAGGAAAAAATAATTCCTTAGCAGTTTGCCAAACAACACGGTCGATTAATGGAAATGTTTAGAGATTTTAGAGCACTATTTGATTTATGAATTACAAATTAAATGAATACCTATACTTCAGGATGAAGGCCTGAAGAGAGAGGCAGTTTCAGTTACCCCCGACTGCCTGCCTGACCCTAACCAAGGGGGTTGTTGACCATGCCAAGAACGTGGACCGAACTCGCCGCGAGAGGTCTCTCCATTGAGCTCTACTTGGAGCAGGAGGACGCTTGATGCCGGGGGGCTCTGGCTGTAAATCCCTCGCCTTTCGGATCCTGCACAAGAGGCTAACGTGACTCAGGATTGGATCTCGAGGCCCGCATACTAGTCTACGAGCAGAAGCTTGGAATAGTGATCACTGTAGATTACTGGATAGCCTTGGTGCAGATTATGGACAAGCCTACGGGCCGAACTCCTTGTATTTCGAAGATAAAAATGATGATATGTTAATAAAGAACTTGTTGATATTGTTTTTCTATGTCACGTGATAAGATTATGTGAAGGAACCAGTGTTTAACAGATTAATTAAAGAAGCTGGTTGTTACATGTCAAACTAATGTGTTAGATAATTACATAACTAAAACAAACTGAGGAAAGTGCAGAGGATGGGCCATAGGTCTGTCCTGCGGTTGGGTGGTCCCGGTTAGCCGGGAACTTTTCTTAAAGAACAGCGAGATGATCATCAAAGAAAACGAATAATGAAAGCGATGACCTAGAGTTATGTCTTAATCGATTTACGTTGTTTTAGGGGAACGGAATGGGACTATGCCTTATGGCAGAGAGGTTGAGCTTTGCATCCCTCTCGTTTCCCATTCTCCTTGAACCAAGTGCAGCGTGAATCCACTTCAGACCTGGCGTTTCTACATAAAGTAGTTCGCTTGGGTCCGACGCTAGTTGCTGTTAGTTAATGACCAATCAGGAAAACCCTAATTCCGATCGATCCTAAGTGGGAACGATCAGGATACTTCCGCTACATGGCAGACGTGGGAAAACCTAGATCGCAAATCCCGTAACATTCCATGGGAGTGCTGGGCGGAGCTTTCTAGACATCCTTTCCGATGGACTGCTAAGACGTGTCCTAGATGATACTAAGAGGACATATTACAATTACATCAAGCAATTTACTGTTAAATGAAGCTCAAATGGTGCTCAAATCTACTCCAAATCAGTCCCAAAGCATAGACATAGCATCCCATAATATCCGGGCATCATCGGGCATCAATAAGCATCAAATGGGCAATGACAAGAAGCATCAAACAGTAAATGTCAAGTGCTGCCCTACTTTGACAGTCCTGGGACTATGTATACAACAAAGGGCTGAAGGGGAAAGCACTCGAATTGATCACCAGGAGCCAAGCACTAATGTTGGGGAGTCCAACAATGCTTGGCGGAAAGGTTGCCAAGGGTGCCGAGAAGCCGAGGAAGAGCAAGGAAATGCCAGGACCAGCAGGTCAGCCCAGCCCCCTTAAAATGCACTGAAATTTGTGTTGGCTAATATTGGGGGCTAGGGGGTCTTTAACAGGCCTCGGGGGCACTTGGCAATGTTGAGGGGGCTCCAATGTAGCCTAAGAAGAAGTCGGTGAAGGTCTGGAAGCTCGGGGAGGATGTGGGAGATCAAAACATACCTGCAAATGAAGGTGCCATGGCTGCCATTAAAGCTAGGGTTGAAGCTCTTAAAATTTGGGCTGAAGAGAATGCCGGGCAAGCTCCAATGCCTTTGCTCTGATACCAGTTGAAAGGGAAGTGGAACCCAGGAGGAAGAAGCTTGGCAGTGAGAGCTATGGCGGATGGAGAGCAAGAGCCAAGAGAGAGAGAGACTCAAAAGTGGGAACTGCAACAACCACAAAGTGTGGCCATGCCTTACTTTATTCAAACTATCACTAAAATAATAAAGAAAAAGTGACTGTGATGGGCGTCCGCCACTTGCGGTGTGTAGTGGCGGGTACTGTCAGTGTAGTAATACAGGGGCAGCTAGGCGGAGGTGTCTTTATCCCCCAACAGCTTCTACCTCATTGTCAGAGGCAACTTTTGAAGTTAAATTGGGTTCAGACAAGAGGTATTCAACCATTGATAAAAACTTTTCTTCTTTCGAGAGTTGGCTTACAGTACCCACTATCAGGGGTTGTGTCTCTGTTTTCTTGGGAAAGATCAGTTTGTTAACAGCTTCATTATCTCCTGATGTACCATCTGTTACTTCGTTGAAAGAGGCTATTATGACTTCAATGGAAATAAATCCATTTTCTTTTTGCGATTCATACAACTTTAGCACCACCTTGTTGGGTCCTTTGCCTAGGGTTAGGGTTCTTTTGAACCAATCCGTCCATATCCTTGCTTCAAAACGCCATGCTCTTTCTAGCAATACAAGATATGAGATCCGGTAAGAATTTTGTTTTACCACCAAATAGGTTAGCCAATAGTATTTTCCTGTGAGAGTTTTCTTCACATATGGGAGAATACCCAAATGCTTAATTCTACTTTGGTCTACCAATCCAATATGCCACTCTGTAGGCTGCATTCCTTGCAAGCCTAGATCCTTCATTATTAATATGTCATTATGTTTACTAACGAGCGTCCATCAATCAATGTGTCTCCTACAAAGCATCCTTCAATCCACATGCCAATCTATGGAATTCTAGGATCCAAGAAGATGTTAGCTACATCCATTTCTTTCATATGCTCTGGGCTTTGTTGGACTTAGTTGCTATTGAGGGGGCAATCCTTAGGCCTCTTCTTCTTGTCAATATGCTTTTGAATTTCTTTCCGCAACTAGGAGACAACATCAACAACTGTCAGAATGTTGAATTTGGTTTGAAGGTGTCTAGGTATTTGACCAAGTCATATTCTTTCATAAGATCCACGAGCTTTTTCAATCGGCTAGAAAATTGATCCTCTTTTATCTTCCATATTTCCTCTAGAAGTGGCAACATTTTCACATCTACTACTACTAGGGGTACTTCTGTATCCTCTATACCTTGGACCTCTGGGTATGTCTCTATAATTGTCACTGTAGCTCTCTGTGGTTCTGCAATGCACTATACCACATCATTCTGATCCACACTATTCAGTTTCTCATTGGGAAGGTTAAACTTCAACATTTTAGAAAACGAAATGTTCTCTTTCGGAACTGTGGGTTCTCTTTTATTGGCATGAGTTATTGCGGCAACTTCTAATTGCACCAAACTAGAAGCAGATTGTTGGGTCTTTTGTTGGGTATCAGGAGTAGCTTTTACAAGAACATGGCTTGGATAGTCTTTTGCAGTGTGGCCTTTTGCTTTGCATCGACTGCATAAGGGTTTGTAGTCCACGGATCTTCTAGGATTTGGATAGTTTGGTGAGATATGTCCCTTTTCTCTACATCTGTAGCACTCCACCTTTGATCTTTGGTCACCATCAGATTGTCATCTGCCCTATAACTTTGAGAGGAAAACTTCCTTGGGCTGAAATTAGGACCGAACTCTCTAGGCTTGGGTCCAATATCTTGAGTTGTCATCTTGGATTCCAACAAGTTGAATCTTTCTTCTTCGTCTTTCTTTCTTCTTTCATGCATCTCTTTTAGAGAGCAGATATTCTCTGTATGGTTATTCCTTGAATAGTACGAACAGAAAGCTCTAGGAATAGTTGGTTTTTGGGTATATTCAGTGGGGCTGAATGTCCTGCTTGATGGCACTTTGCACACCATGTATTAAATCACATCACATCTCTTCCACCTCATGTGCAAGACTAGATATGTTGGCGGTATTCACCTTCAACATATATAGTTTTTTTATAATCACATCCATAAGCTCCTTCTTGATGCTTACGACTGAATTTGACAAGTAGTCCTTCAAATTTTCACCTCTTGGAGTACTTGCAGTAGGGTTTTCGGAAGCTTTTATTAACATGGCATAGCTTGGGTGGGTCGATCTAGAGGGTCCCCTATTTTTGAAAGCTTTTATTAACATGGCATAGATTGGGTGGGTTGATCTAGAGGGTCCTCTATTTTGGTTCTGATTCAGAGCTCTTGTTGCAACTGGAGATTGTTGGTTTGAGTTGTGGGGTCTTATTTTTGTTGTTGAGTTGCCATTTGAGGAATTGTTTGATGCCACTACTATTGTGGTTGAACCATCATTTGAGGTATTGTTGTTTGTGATCACACTATGGATTTGGTGCATTGTACTGTGGCATTGTTTGCATCTGGGGGTATGGGTAGGAAACTATCCCTGGGATTGCATTTGGTGGGTATACCATTCCTCACATGGGGGGAGGTAGGACTCCTCTTCCTAAGATCATCGTCGACAACCTTGCTTCAACTTCATCATATAGTCTTGCACCTTCTAGTGTAGCTTGTAGATTGATTGGTTTTCTCACTTCCACAAATTTACGAACTTCTAGTTTTAGGCCTCTAAGGAAAACTCCCTTCACGATGCCTTCATCGAAGTGATGGTTGGTTCATCTCTTCAGTATGGATTCCATTCTAGAGACATATGCTTCCACCCGTTCACTAGAGGACTGACTTAGATTGATGAACTCCTCTCACATCCACTCTTCAAAACCTTCACGCCTGAATTTAGTGAGGAAAGCCGACTTTAGGTCATCCCATGTGCCAAAAGTTTGTGATGCTTGTCTCTCATTCCACTAAAACACCCTCCCTTTGAACGTGGTGAGGAATATTGCTAACCAATGCTCGGGGGTTCTGGCATTGTTAGCTACACACGCTACGATGAACTTTGCTACACAAATATTAGGGTCTTCATTGTACTCTCCCTTAAAGATGGGCAATGGGACTACATTCACTCGCATGTTAATCAGTATTTTTAGGATGGATTTGAATAAGAAGGGAACGTTGAGTTGCCATGGGGACTATTGTAAAGAGTGCCGCTAGGGCATCAAAGGAGGCTTCTGTTTTGCTAGCTTGTTCTCGGCTTTGATTTTTACATTTCCTCTTCTCACGTACCTTTGGATGTGTTATAGTGCTTGCCTCTTGATTGAGTCATTCATTAGGGAGTTAGCTCAGTTGGTTTGTACTCCACATAACAGAATCAGAGGGGGCTTCAATCTCTGAAGGACTCTCTTGCCAACATTTTTGCTACTTTGTTCTTTTCAACATCTCCGAATTCATCTTTCATTCTGCTATAAAGGGGGAGATATTCCATTCTGAAGGTATCAAAACTCATTCTTTTGAGTATCGTTATGGTTCCATCATCATAATAATGCCACCTTCTGATGGTTTCAATAGTGTATGTGTACAGAAAACTCTGTCCAACAACTTTCAGTGGGCTACTAATTTGGATAAACAACAGGTTGTTAGTGTACCATGCGTCCCACTTATCTTGCTGTTGAGCATCCACAAACAGATTCCAACTCTTTTCCTTCTTGTTCTTGTGCCTTAATTGACCACCATGATTCTTGAAGCTTCTTCATTATTTCCCACTTGATGATGTCAATAAACTCTTCAATGAATGCTAAATCTTCCATGGATTGTCATTCTCTTTATATTTGCACTTCAGTTTGCTCCCAAATAATTTGCCACCAAGATGCATGTCTCTATTGCTTCAATAGGGAGAGGAAATAGTCCACCACATAAATCCTGCATCATGATGGCAATATGTTTCCGCCATTGTGGGATAAACTTCTTGTAAAAAGTGGCTTTGGCAAAATGAGGATCTCCAATTCTTCACTGGTAGAAGGAACTTTGTAAGAATCCATTGAATTCTTATCCTCTTGGCAATGCTATTTTCTTAAATTTCATTCCCTTGGATGCTTGTTGATGGCAGTTTTCCCCTGAGTGCGCATTAAAAACATGGAGCTCCAAGAGGAACACAAAGAAAATGGAGAGTCTACTACAAGAAAATATATATTATATCATTAACAAACATGTTTTTCATATTTTATAAAACCACAACAAGAAAAATAACACCAAGAACAAGAAATCTTCATGTAGCTTCACAAAAACAATTCTCCCACGGCTTTAACTTGAATAAAATTGATTATGTTCTTCATATTCCTCATAGAATTAATCAAGATACCAAAAAGACACAAGAGAGTACACCACTTTGAATGGAAATCATCACATAGTATTCTTCTTCAAAGGTTCCATAGCTTGCTCTCAAAATGTCTCACTCATAGATACATTGTTTTACATAGATCTTGCTATCTCTTACACACTCTCTCTCATACATGCTCTCTCTCTCAATGGTACAATGAGATAATCAATAATAATCATTCATAACCCCTCTTTGGTCATGGATATCCCTCCCAAGAGGTATGTCTGGTATGACAGGTCATCAAAGACACTACAATGTCTCTTTGTAGCTCAATAATGTCACTGTCACTTTAGTCTTTACTTGAGTCTTCAATAGCTACTTCTTCGAGCTATTTTGAACTTACATTCATCTCTTCCCAAGATTGGAAAAATTCCCCCCCAAGCTTCACATTCATC
The DNA here is from genome assembly GCF_053477565.2 of Lygodium microphyllum. Classification (NCBI taxonomy): domain Eukaryota; kingdom Viridiplantae; phylum Streptophyta; class Polypodiopsida; order Schizaeales; family Lygodiaceae; genus Lygodium; species Lygodium microphyllum. Next base: position 84,000,013 of record NC_141150.1, on the reverse strand, counting down.
CCATATCACATTTACAAAGGCATACAGAACAAAATAGAATAGAGAGAGACTCTACAGAAGCTCAACAGAGAGTCTACAATACCATATAGAAGGTCATCAGAAAGCCTTTAGCTCAACTTAAATCATTAAAAACCATCAAGAATCAATAAATAAGCTTCCAAAAACTCTCAAACTCCATCAATAATTATTCCAACCTCTCATATAGAAGGAAAAAAAGTAAAATAGAAGCTCAACACACTCAAACAGAAACAATCAAACAATAACATGACATCAACTGAACATATTAGAACATCATATCTCTATTATAAAAAATCATGAGCTTCTCAAACCTAATCAAACTCAATCAGAACACTCTCAAACACTTTCAAAAGAACTAATCATCATACCAAATCCATAAAAAATCAACCATTCAAACCTAAAAAACAACAAAAATCACTACAAGGATACAGGAGTATAGCGACGGCCATTTCTGACGCAAATAGCAACGGTACTTGGGCGAAAAAAGTGGGTCAAAACCCGAGCACCAAATTTTGTGTGAACGAACGAAAGAGGGAGCGAAAGGGAGAGCAAACTACATCTAGCATTTAAGAGGGAGAGGGAGAGAAAGAGGGAGAAGGAGAGCTTCTCACCACCACCGCCCCCATTTGCAAAGAAGACAAGTGTACAGAGGGTAAAGAGAAGCTGCCAAATCCATCCTCGAGCCTTTGCGGTGAGTGCATTGTTCCCTCTTGGTTTGTTTTTGTTTTTTCTCCTCTTCTTTTGCTTGTTTTTGTTAAAAATGATGTGTACTGAGAGAGAAAGAGAGAAAATGAGAGAGGGAGAGGAGGAGAGAAAAAGAAAGAAGGAACGAGAGAGAGAGAGAGAGAGGGAAAAAACATTAAACATAATAAAGAAAGAGAGAAAGAGAGAGAGAGGGAGGGAGAGAGGAGAATGAATGGATAAAAAACAAAGGGAGGGTAAGATCATGTTCTTTAATTTCTTCTTTTCTTATTTGTATTAGTAGTAGTAGTAGTAGTAGTTTAATTTATTATTTTCTTGTTTGTAGTAGTAGTGGTGGTGGTGGTGGTGGTGGTGGTGGTGGTAGTGGTAGTGGTAGTGGTAGTGGTAGTAGTTTTCTTTGTTGTTGTTGTTGTTGTTGTTGTTGTTTCTTCTTTTCTTGTTTATTTTTATCGTAGTAGTAGTTTTTTTTTTCTTCTTTTCTTGTTTATAGTAGTAGCAGTAGCAGTAGCAATAGCAGAAGAAGAAGAAGAAGAAGAAGAAGAAAAGAGAGAGAGAGAGAAAGAGAGAGAGAGAGAGAGAGAGAGAGATGTTTTGTTCAAGGAAATGAGAGAGGGAGAGGAAGAGAGAAAAAGAAAGAAGGAACGAGAGAGAGAGAGAATAAACATACAACATAATAAAGAAAGAGAAGGAGAGAGAGAGGGAGGGAGAGAAGAGAATGAATGGATTAAATAAAAAGAGAGGGTAAGATCTTGTTCTTTAACTTTTTCTTTTCTTGTTTGTAGTAGTAATAATAGTAGTAGTGGCGGTGGTGGCGAGGTCCGGTGAGGTCCGGTGCAATACCACAAGACTAGAAACACTCTGACATACGTTAATTTGTGGGTACATACATTAATTTTGTTGAGTTAGAAGAGAAGAAATCCCTTCTCAAACAATTTAAGAAAGAAAAAAAAATGATAACAAAAAAAAATTTGTTTGTTGTAACGTAGATCAAATGGAAAATGATGAAGGTCGTGATGTTCAAGATCACAAGGCATATCTTAATTAGCGTGTCCCATGACCTTGCTCTCTATGTAAGTTGGCAATTAGACGAAAATATTGATTGTCTATAGAACACGTATGACACTTCGGCGAGTTTCAATTAGAGATCATTGATCAGGCGATCTCAAATTTTGAGCAAATGGTAAGAAAAGTGTATATCAATCATGCATTGTATTCGCAAACTAATTGAATATCATATATAAAAATATTGAGTGTGGCCAGAAATTTATTATAGGGAGGTGACATCTCATTCCAAGGAGGAGTGCACCCTTTGCGGCTAGTTAGAAGAGTTCGTGGGTGTGCAATGGTGGTAGTGGTAGTGGTAGTGGTAGTAGTAGTGGTAGTGGTAGTAGTAGTAGTTTTCTTTGTTGTTGTTGTTGTGTTGTTGTTTCTTCTTTTTTTGTTTATTATTATTGTAGTAGTTGTTGTTTTTTTTTCTTCTTTTCTTGTTTATAGTAGTAGCAGTAGCAGTAGCAAAAGAAGAAGAAGAAGAAGAAGAAGAAGAAGAAGAAGAAAAGAGAGAGAGAGAGAGAGAGATGTTTTGTTCAAGGAAATGAGAGAGGGAGAGGAAGAGAGAAAAAGAAAGAAGGAACGAGAGAGAGAGAGAATAAATATACAACATAATAAAGAAAGAGAAAGAGAGAGGGAGGGAGGGAGAGAAGAGAATGAATGGATTAAATAAAAAGAGAGGGTAAGATCTTGTTCTTTAACTTTTTCTTTTCTTGTTTGTAGTAGTAGTAATAGTAGTAGTAGTGGTGGTGGCGAGGTCCGGTGAGGTCCGGTGCAATACCACAAGACTAGGAACACTCTGACATACGTTAATTTGCGGGTACATACATTAATTTTGTTGAGTTAGAAGAGAAGAAATCCCTTCTCAAACAATTTAAGAAAGAAAAAAATGATAACAAAAAAAAATTGTTTATTGTAACGTAGATCAAATGGAAAATGATGAAGGTCGTGATGTTCAAGATCATGAGGCATATCTTAATTAGCGTGTCCCATGACCTTGCTCTCTATGTAAGTTGGCAATTAGACGAAAACATTGATTGTCTATAGAACACGTATGACACTTCGACGAGTTTCAATCAGAGATCATTGATCAGGCGATCTCAGATTTTGAGCAAACGGTAAGAAAAGTGTATATCAATCATGCATTGTATTCGCAAACTAATTGAATATCATATATAAAAATATTGAGTGTGGCTAGCAAATTTATTATAGGGAGGTGACATCTCATTCCAAGGAGGAGTGCACCCTTTGCAGCTAGTTAGAAGAGTTCGTGGGTGTGCGATGGATGGAGTGCCTGAGCTAATTGTCAAGATTGTGGGAGAGAAGGAAGGAGTCTCGCTTGAAGCTTTCTTGCTTGCACAATGGGGGAAGACACACAAGGGTGGAGGCTGAAAACAGTTTTCCTCTTCTTAGTTGTGTAAGCCAAAAGAACTCTTGTACAAAGAAATAGAAGAACCCTCTATATGGGTCTCAAACCAAACTCAACTAACTAAGGTGGCATAGTAACTGAGCCACGAACTAGAGTAGATAAGGATAGCTATCATGTAGCTATTATTCATGGGCGGTGTACCAACCGCGTCTGCAACTGACAAGTCGGTGACATAAATACACAACGGTCACCCTGGCGTATCACGAGTGGAGCTCGATATCTCAACACTCCCCCTCGAGCTCAATCCCAATTCCTGCACACCAAGCAGGTCTCTGAACTTGCGCAGCTTCTCTGCGCCCAATGCCTTTGTGAATATGTCAGCTACCTGATCCTCTGTGCTGACATAAACAAGATCAATAAGACCTAGTAAAACCCTCTCTCGCACATAGTGATAATGCACCTCAATGTGCTTTGTTCTAGCATGATAGACTGAATTATTTGCCAAGTGTATACTACTCATGTTGTCACAATAAATGACAACTGGCCCATCTATAGACTGATGCATATCATAAAGTAGCTTATGCAACCAAGCTACCTCACATGCAGCCATTGCTGCACCCCTGTACTCAGCCTCTGTGCTCGACAAGGCAACTGTAGGCTGTTTCTTGCTGCTCCAAGTGACTGTAGCACTCCCAAAAGAGAATACATATCCACTGGTAGATCGTCTATCAGAAATACTACCAGCCCAATCAGCATCAGTGTATCCATGCAACTGTATTTGAACCCCAGTCTCATAAAATAGTCCATACTGCAATGTGGACTTCACATACCTGAGTATGCGTCTAGCCGCATCCAAATGTGGTTTCCTTGGAGCCTGCATAAACTGACTTACCAATCCAATAGCATAGCTCAAATCTGGCCTGGTAATAGTCATATAAATCAAACTTCCTACTATGCGCCTGTACATAGTAGGGTCTTCTAGAAGCTCACCTGCATCTGTGCTCAGCTTCACATTTTGCTCCAAAGGAACTGAAATAGGCTTACAGCCTGTCATCCCATATTTGGACAGCATGTCCAATCCATACTGCCTCTGCAAGAGCTGTATCCCACTTGGTGATCTAATCACCTCAATGCCCAAGAAATAACGCAGCTCTCCCAAATCCTTCATCTCAAACTTCTGCTTCAATAGCATTTTCACATGAAGGATATCTTCATCACTGTCACCTGTCATAATCAAATCATCAACATAAATGACAAGTAGCATAATACCTTTCTCTGTTTTTCTCACATAAAGTGAGAAATCTGCCTTGGAAATCTGAAAGCCAATAGTGACAAGATACTGTCCTATCTTGTCAGACCATGCTCTAGGTGCTTGCTTCAAGCCATACAAGGCTTTCTTCAACCTGCAAATAAACTCAGGATGAACAGCATGCACATAACCTGGTGGCTGCTCCATATAGACCTCTTCTTGCAAATCACGATGCAAGAAGGCATTCTTTACATCCATCTGATGTAAAGACCATCCCTTTGATGCAGCCATAGCAATGACTGCTCTTACAGTTGCCATCCTTGCAACTGGACTGAATGTTTCTTCATAGTCAATGCCATATGTTTGTGCATACCCCTTGACTACTAATCTTGCCTTGTATCTGTTCACAGAACCATCAGCATTGTGCTTCACCTTATAAACCCACTTACAGCCAATTGCATTCTTACCTTTAGGCAAAGGTACCAATTTCCATGTAGCATTTGCTTCCAAGGCATCCATTTCTTCATCCATGGCTTTCTCCCATTTTTCTTTTCCCATGGCTTGCTCAAAAGATGTGGGTTATGGTTCCTGTATCACTTTGACCATATATGCATAGTGAATGGCTGTAAATCCATCATATTTCAGCCTATCCACAGGATACCTAGCTCTCGTAGACCTGCGCAAAGTAGGTTCACTCCCAGGTGCTCTCAAAACATCCCTGGTCTTCCTTACTCCAGGTGTAACAATAGAAGGAATACCCAACTCATCATCAATGCTCTGTTCTGAGCCACTGGATTCACCATCCACATAAGAGTGACCTGCATTCACATCAAACATGGACTGATCAACCTTCTCTTTTCCTTTTCGTGATACCTGCATACCACTATCTGCATTACTTTGAGAAGATTCTCCTGATCTCAATCTGCCTGTCCTTGGTGAAGAATGTGAACCACTACTAGAGGACGCTCTAGGTCCACTAATATTTTGTGACTGCTGCTGTGAATTTTGTGCAGCATTACCATTTTGTGCATCTACATCATCAATCACATTTACTGGTTTATACCAGCTACTCATCTCATCAAAAACAACATCTCTGCTCACTGTAAACTTACGAGTAGAAGGGTTATAGCATCTATACCCTTTTTGCTGCAGAGAGTAACCAATAAAGATGCACTTCTCAGCTTTTGGATCCAACTTGGATCTCAACTCATCTGGCACATGTACATAGGCAATGCAACCAAAAATTTTCAAATGAGAAATATCTGGTTTCCTACCAGTATACCTCTCCTCTGGAGTCATTCCATGTATTGCTGCAGTGGGAGTCCTGTTCATTATGTAGACTGCTGTAGCAACTGCTTCAGCCCAATAAAAATCTGGCAAGTCTTTTTCATTGAGCATGGCACGAGATACCTCTCCAATATGCCTGTTTTTCCTTTCTGCAATTCCATTTTGTTGTGGGGTATAACTGCATGAATATTGCTGCTTTATGCCATGCTCCTGCAAGAACTTTGCAAACTCATTTGAGAGGTACTCTCCCCCTCCATCTGACCTTAGGCATTTTATTTGCAGACCTGTTTCTTTTTCAGCCATAGCTTTAAGGGTTTTGAAATGCCCAAAAACTTCACTTTTCTTTTTCATAAAATACACCCAAACTTTTTTGCTATAGTCATCAATAAAAGTGACAAAATAATGACAGCCTCCAAGAGATGCAGCTTTAGTAGTCCACACATCAGAGTGGATTAATTCCAATGGCTTCTCACTCTCTTGAACATGTCTAGGAAATGGTTTCCTTGCCTGTTTTCCAAACTGACAGGCTTCACATACCTTATGCATTTCTGCAACCTTGAATTTTGGCAAACCTGCAACAATATTTTGGGCCTGCATTGATTTAAGTCGCTGTACATTAACATGACCAATGCGTTTATGCCAGATATCAATATCTGCAACTACACCGGTCCCATGTGCAAACATTGCTGCACTCAATTCAGGCATGTCTGCATCCAACGTAAACATTCTGCCCTTCTTCTTTCCTTTTGCTATCAAGCGACCTTTATTTTTCATATCCTCAACAAAGCATCCATGAGGATTAAATCTGACCTGCAAGCCCTGCTCAACCATTTGACCAACAGAAACCAGATTCTTGGTGATATTCGGAACATGAAATACATCGGACAGGTATTTCTTTTTCCCATCCTGCATAGACAAGGAAATTTTTCCAATCTGCACAATAGGATGTGCAGTATCATCACCAGTCTCCACAAATCCTGGTTTTTCCATTTTCCTTGCATCCTCCATCCATTCTGCATGACCTGTCATATGGTTTGATGCACCTGAGTCAACATACCATACATCGTTGCTTTCTTCTGCACTTGTCACAGAATTGTTCATGTGCTGCACCATAAACAGATGCTCATTTCTATCATCACCCTGTCTACTAGAAGATGCATAATTTCCTTGTTGCAGTTTTCCATTCATTATGTCATTCTGCTTTTTATAGCAGTCTTTAGCCATATGACCCATTTTACCACAGTAATAGCATTCAACATTACTGTTTGCATTTTGGCCTCTTTGCCATCCACCACGACCTCTTTGGCTCCCCCTGCCTCTAGAGTTACCACGTCCTTCTCCATAGGACTGGTTTTCTTGAGTTTGCTGCATATTCTGATTTCTGCCACGGCCTCCAAATCGGCCTCCTCTACCTCTGCCTCTACCTCTTCCAGCATTTGAGTAGAAGACAGCTTCTTTTGAAGTTCCTCCTGAAGAAGATGCACCACCATTTCTCTGCTCCTCAGAAATTAGAAGAGCAATCAACTCCTCAAAATCAGGAAATCTTTCACGAACTGAAATGGATGTCCGAAACTGTGCATAATCCTTTCCTAGACCATTCAAGGTCATAGAAACTAAATCATCATCTTCCACTGGCGACCCAATGGAAGCAAGTGTATCTGCAATCTTCTTCACCTTCATATGGTAGTCGTTGATGCTCATATTTTCTCTTTGCACATTATGCAACTCTTGCTTGAGCTGCATTTTCCTGGCTTGAGTATTTGTGCTGTACATTTTTGACAAAGTATCCCATGCCTCCTTTGGCGTACTTGCATCCTGAATATGCACAATCATAGAGTCTGAAATACTGATAGACAGCCAGTACATAACTTTCCTGGCTCTCTTATGCCATGCTTTGAATGCCTGCATTTGCTGTTGATTTGGAACATCAGGAAGAACTGGTTCTTCTTCATTTCCTGCAACAAATTCCCAATATCATTTTCCCATAAGGAAATTCGTCATTCTAAACTTCCATGCTTGGAAGTTGTTCTTGTCAAGCTTTTCAGTTACAATCCGTGAAAGAGAATCAGACGCCATTACAGAATACTGCAAAAAATTCTGTCACTGCAAAAAACACAGCTTCACCCTCACAAGGGCAAATCTGCAAAACTGGCGAAAGTGGTATTTGACCACACAGTCACTTCCTAGTGACGATTTTGCATAAATAGGAACCAAGGATGATTCTGAAACTCCCAATGTCTCTGCGCACAAGCATACGATGCAATTTCTACAGTAACTTTTCACCGACCTGTAGAACAGTGGCTGCACAGCATAAAACTGAGCCTTTTCCTGAGTGCGTGCAGAAAACTTCCGCCTCCAAAACAGGCCCCGAAATGGCCTCAAATCAAAAAAACAAGGTCGCCGCGAGCTAAAGCTCTCTACCGCAGCATATACTGCCCTCTTGCTTCACCGCGAAGGGCGTCTCAACCTGAGACAATGCACTCCTGCACTTTCTGGCTGTGCTACCTGCAGAGATCTGCTCCCAAAAACAGAAAATGAAAGCAACACTGCTCCTCTTACCAGACCACCGTGAGCTTGGCTTGCTTTCTTGAGCTCCTTACCACGAACAAGGCTCTGATACCATGTCAAGATTGTGGGAGAGAAGGAAGGAGTCTCGCTTGAAGCTTTCTTGCTTGCACAATGGGGGAAGACACACAAGGGTGGAGGCTGAAAACAGTTTTCCTCTTCTTAGTTGTGTAAGCCAAAAGAACTCTTGTACAAAGAAATATAAGAACCCTCTATATGGGTCTCAAACCAAACTCAACTAACTAAGGTGGCATACTAACTGAGCCACGAACTAGAGTAGATAAGGATAGCTATCATGTAGCTATTATTCATGGGCGGTGTACCAACCGCGTCTGCAACTGACAAGTCGGTGACATAAATACACAACGGTCACCCTGGCGTATCACGAGTGGAGATCGATATCTCAACACTAATCCACCACTTGGAAGGTACCACCCAATCTATACCGTCAATACCAGAGGAGACATGCAGCCTTCTAAACTTTCCTACAATCTTCGAGCCTGAGATGGAGGCAATGATCGATGCATTGATTCCCATAGATGTCGAGACATTTGATCTACTTAGAGAGAAAGCATCCATACCATTATATGATGGGTTCCCAGTATCTCTCCCTGAAGACACGGCTTGCACTCCTAAGTGTGCAAGCAAAATATAGGTGGAGCGATGCGAGTGTGACCGAGTTATTCAGGTACCTTGTACGCACGCTTCGTTGATTTCTTTTCGCACTATCATAAAAAACAAGTGTGTTTTTTCAAGGTGTTTTATGATTTTTTTTCAAATTACTGAAGTATCATATATTACCACTTGTAAATACCATGCCTGAGTCTCATGATGATGTGCAACATGTTTTACGAAAGTTGGTATAGACTACAACATCATCCATGCATGTATCAACGATTGTAGACTGATTCGAGGAGAATACGAGACTATGGAGGCTTGTCCAAAGTGTGGTGCTCACAAATATCAACAGGACTTGCAAGGGCAAACCATCCCTCAAAAATTTCTTAGACAATTTCCACTTACCCCCTACATAAACCACATGTTTTGTACATCTGGCATGGTGAGCTTGACAAAGTGGCATGCGCAGAATAGATCCACAGATGGAGGTGAATGAATATCAATAGATTCATGCGCATGGAGCCACATTGACTCTACCTTTCTAGGCTTTGCCCGAGAGCCAAGGAATCTTCCGCTCAGTCTTGCTATGGATGGCGTGAACCCATTCGGTTTGTGCTCAACTTCTTACAATATGTGGCCTATAGTCCTTATCAACTACAACATCCCTCCATGGCTTTCTACGAAGAAAGGACATCTCACCCTTAGCTTGCTCGTTCTCGGCCGCTACAAAGTCAAAAATATGGAACTGTATCTTCATCCATTAGTTGATGAGATTAAGATTTTGTAGGAGGAGGGGGTCACCGTGGAAGATATGAGCAAGCACGATGGTCGATGGTCGGCCAATATTCAAGCCATCTCATGTGAACCATGCATGATTTTCCAGGATTTGGGGAGTGCTGAGGTAAGTAGGCTTCCGTTCTCGTTGGTAATATCTATAATAGCTTGTTCAAGTTTGTATTCACTGGATAGAGGTGTTGGAAAAAGTCTTAGTTACCTCAGGTTATCATGCATGTCCATTGTGTGGACCATAATTAGACTCTCGAAGGTCATGAACCATGAAGAAGATGGTATATCAAGGACATGACGCTTTCTTGCTAGAGGGTCATGAACTCAGGGAAGGTTTTCTTGGATAACCTCCAGCATGTATGAATGCCCAAAGCTGGTCAGGTCCACACGCCAAACGGAATGCGACGGTTCTCAATTTTCTACGAGTTGCTGTATTGGACCCACTTACAGATCAGCCACTTTTTGGATCCCATTCATATTTTCAAGAACGTGGGCAGCTTACGATGGGACCACATCACAGGAAAGAGAGACACTGCAAGGGCATGAATGGATTTCAAGGAGGTAGGCAAGTTGGAAGCGCTTTGGTGACAGTGAAGTGCTGATGGTCGATTGCAATGACCTCACACTCCTTGGGTTTTGTCCACTAAAGAAGAGTGCATTGTGAAGAAAATTATCAAGTCTATCCGCACTCCGACGAGTATGATCTGTCCTCTTAGGTCCGCATTTTCTAAAGATGACCAATTATCAGGGCTAAAATCCCATGATTGGCATAATATATGTCAGGTTTGTACTACGAATGGATTATAAGTGGCCTACGTATTTTTCTATTTAGAGTGTAATCGTTGTTCATAATGCTTCCTCATTTCTGGCAGTTTGCACTACCGATCGCAATCGTAGGATGCCTTACTCCAAAAATACGTGAGGCGATTTACAGGTTATCAAATTTTGTGCAATGGATCTCACAAAGGAGATCAAGACATCCTCTATTGAATCTGCAAGGCAGAAAGCAGTGGAGATGGTCTCTCTCTTTGAGAAATATCTGCCCACCAGCATGCTCACGATACAAATCCACCTTCTTATGCATCTTGTAGATGAAGTGGAGATTGCTCAACCTATCCATATGCGATGGATGTTCTTCTTGGAGCGCTTCATGAAAACCCTGAAAGGCTTTGTGCGACAATGAGCTCAGCCAGAAGGTAGCATGGCTGAAGGTTGGTTGGTGTCTAAGGTGTTAGTGCATATTTCACAGTGGCCACCAACAGTGGATTTAGACAACGGTATGCTATGGTCACTAAAGGACGATGATAGACTGACCGAAGATGTGGTGGTTGGAAATGGGATAGAAAAAAGAATAGATGCTTCAATGGAGGAGAAAGTGAATCGCTTTTGTATGTTGCACCATGTCTCCATGGAGATGTGGCTCGCTAGGTACGAGCAAGGCAGGAAATATTGGGAAGAAGCGTGATCTGAATTTTGACATAGTACATGCACCATTGACCGATTTGATATCTCAAGGGCATGGAGGAGATGCCACGGTTTATATCAACACAATGGTTGCATGGAGCTTTGACCGCAACATCTCGTGAAGGGGCAGAGGTCTCAAGGAGTGAGAATTCTCAAGGGGATGTAGTCCAAAGGTGACTACATGTTTAGGGTTTGTCGTATCTACATTTTATATGTGGCAACTCATTGAGTGTTTCAATGTGCAATACAAAATATATAGTGTGGTGTGGTCGCGCGGACTGCATTTTTGCTTGGAGTGTATCGACAAAATGTGCTCCACAACAAATTGTGGTATCATGGCAAAGTTTGAGCAAGAGAGCCGATGACAAGCAACGGATCCAAACACCATTATAGATGAGATGGAGTATTTTGAAAACTTGCAAAGTATTATCACGGTGGATTACCGTAGCTTCTCCATGATCCTATTCGATGTGCAGTGGTTCAAAGTGGTACTTGAAGGAGCTGGAGCAACAATTTGACGAGGCCCATCTGGATTTCTCGAAATAGATTTCGAAAAAATATGGACAGATTTGCGCGACACGTTTGTGTTGCTAGCCCATTGTGAACAAGTGTATGAACTCATGTTTCTTTAAATTTTATTACGATATGGTACATGTCACAAAAGTTAAATCTCTCTTGTACATGATTTTGAATATGTAATTTTCTATCCAAACCCCCGACAACCTCGAGGGTGGTATGTTATACCTTCAGCTACTTGAAGTGCGAGAGTATATGATCAAAGCAATTTTCCCAGCATAGATGAGGATAGTATGCAAATAGAGGGGTCGATATTGCAAGGGGCGGAGGCCGCCAAAAGCTTGGAGCATGTAGAGGGGTGGAGATCGCCAAAAGCTTGGAGCATGTAGAGGAGCTAGAATTGGGTAACAATGATGGAAATACAGGTGTCTAAGAATTCTTTGAGAATGAGGTGGACTCATCCTTTTGTGGTGACTTGTCTATCGACCTTCCAATGTATGCGGAGTTGTGTCAGGAGATTGACATGGGACCATAGGGTACTTTATACTTGGAGCATCCACCTACTCAATTCGTTGATGAATCGCTTATAAGGGTACATAAGATATGCATTTTAAGTATGATCATTTTTAAAAGATTTATATTATCGTACTTTGTATGATTTATATTGATTATGCGAACATCAATTTTTATCTATGCAAGTGATCTTTGTGGATATATAGATCAGCACGATGAGTCGAGGGATGAGCAACGAGGAGCTATAGGAGATCTTCACATGTACGTCTCCAAATCAGATGGCTCAATTCAGAGATATGGTGGTGGACTAGGAATTGTCTTGGACACTATCACATGCCGTTCTGTTAAATCTACTTTGGTGCGCTCTGATGCTTCAGTTTCCAATAGACGAGGTCGAGGCTCCAGATTTGGGCCGAACAGAGAGAGTAGTTCTAGGGGATGCTACGAAGACGTGGATACAGTGAGCCCGCGGTCGCCTCGGGATACATGTACTACTCCTCGCTCTCGTGTAGGTTTAAGAGAGGGTGGCATAGGTGGTTGTTGTGGAGGTATCGGCATAGTGTCTCCGTCTCGTCATTCTGTTGGAGTTGTGTCACCTATGGAATTGTCACACCTGTGGAGACATCTACTCCAGTTTTTGCTAACCGTCTACACAGGTGGCACCCCTATGGATGCTACTCCTAGAGATACTATCCCCCTAGGTACACCAGATGTACAGGGGTCTCCTGGATATGCCCAGGAGCGTGGTCGCAAGTGGGAGAGTATACGTCTTAGGCATACCCTAGAGGGGTATGGATACCTTGTAGATGATAGGTCAGGAGCCATCATCATAAATGATGAGGGAAGGATGGTGATGGCTTGTATGAGAGAGTTGTGCCAACAAGTTTTTTGGCACATCGTCTTGGATCATTGGAAGGACATACTAGAGGGGAGCAAGGATTACATAGTAGCATCTTTGCATGAGGAGTTTTCGATACCCGCTGCAACAGATAGGTTTTCCACATGCTGGATGATGGAGTGTCGTACGCATATGTCACACAAATGATTGGATGCATGCAAGGAACTTAAGAGTGGGGCCTCAAAGCCTAAGTGGCTAGACATGGATGATTGGTGCAGACTCAGGGAGGAGGCTACAGATTCTTTAGGATGTTGGAGACAGCAGTGCGAGGCAGTGAGGGCACGACTAGAGGTAGGAGTAGTCCATCATCTTGGGAGTGGTAGCCACATGACTTACCTGGAGGACTTTGTAAGTTTTTCTTTTGTTCTTATTATTTTCTTGCAATATCCCTTGTACTGACAATCATGTTTCTAGCAGTTGTATTTTGTTTTCTTTGCAGCACTCCATTACAAACTACGATCCCACTAGCCTAGAAACTCGATATACAGAGAGACACAGTCTCACTCCATTGATCAATCGATTGTATGGGCACGACGGCCCTATAAGTCACTTATCTTTTTTGTCCATAGTTACTAATTTTAATTAAAATGCATTATTGTACGGTGGATTAATGTGTAGTTGTTTATTTTTTTGCAGAATCCATTCGATGCTCCTTTGCGGCAGGAGAAGCTTTCAGATGGCAAGGATCTATAGCTCGCTCTTGGATCCGTGGAGTGCATATGCTCTTCTTTTTTGGTCATGTGATTTATATAGACATTTTCTATGCACTATGTTATTATCATCCTTTGTATCTTGCCATAATTGTACCATCACTTTCATTACACGATCTTGTATTTATTTATGTATCAGTCTTATAGATTCAAGTACACTTTGTCTTCATTTAGATGAGCATTGCACACATTACTAAAACTGTTTTGTATGGCCCAAATAAAGCACATAGTGCTATTTGTGGTAGGGCAATTGCCCTACTACAATTTTTTTTTCCATGTGATTGTTGCTATTAGCATCGCAAATTTACTACACGTGTCACTATTAGCATTGTAATATTCTATGGCGTTGCTAATACCGACGTTTTTTACGACAATGGGGGCGAATTTCTTTATGAACATTTTCATCGCTTTGAACATCGATATAAGGCATGTATCTTGTAGTGAATCATCTAAAATATCAAGCATTCTCAACCCTCAACAGTTCCATAATAATAAAGTCATGTTACTTAGGAATCCATTATGCCTCTAGCCAAAAATCAAGAACTCCTACTTTACTTCTGTAAGGGATATAGAGTCTTATCACTACTAGCACACTGGATGATGAGAGTTACTTTATTTTCTCTGGGGATTCTTCTTGGAATATCACATGTGGAAACATTGTTCTGGCACATGGTTCCAAGTCTTGCACTTTATATCCCCAATTGCTTGTATATGGATCTATAGATCATGTTTTGTGTGTGGTTGTTGCAATTTCACATGTATCTCTTTCACATCATTGCCTTGGACACATGTCCTTAAATGAAATGAAAATGTTTACTTGTTTGTAGCATCTTTCCCCCCTTGACTATATTTATTTTGAGTTATGTGATCATTGTTTATATGGCAAATAGACATGTAGTATGCATAAGAAGTTTGGTACTCTACGCATAGGTGAGCCTTTTCCTCTTGTTCATTCTGATGTTTATGGACCTATGCATTGCCAGTCATTAGGAGGTGTGAAGAAGTACTTTATCACATTCATTGATGATTGCTCACATAAGGTTTGGCCATATCCCATAAATTTGACATCTGATGTTTTGGCCGCCTTTCAACATTGGCTTGCATTGGCTGAGAACTAGTCAAGATATAGGGTGAAATGCCTACAGTCAGATAATGGGGGTGAGTATGTCTCTAAAGCCTTTGAGAAACATTGCTATGAGAGGGTATTAAGCATTAGTTTACCATCCCATACACCCCACCTCAGAATGGTTTGGTTGAGCACATGAACAAGACAATACAAGAAAGGGTCTGTAGTATGCTTAGGGAAGCATGCTTACCACAAGAGTTTTGAGTTGAGAAAATGACTATCCACCATTAGGAAAAGATGTATAAGCAATATGAATAGATAGTCAAGATACGTAGGGTTATATTTTAGGTTGAGGCTCCTCCTCCCATACAGCCAACTAGATAGCCTAAAGCAATACCATAGTTGATGCTCTAGTGGCACATGACCATGATGTTAGATAGAATATGCAAGCTCCTTAGCCTACCTTGAGATGCTTTGCTAGAGCTAGACGTCCTCTTGAGCAGTTTTAGCCCTCTGTTGATTATGTGATGGTGACAAATGCAGGTGAGTCTCTCACTTATGATGAGGCCATACACCATGGTGATAGTCACTCTTGGGAGAGGGCCATGCAGTTAGAGTTTGACTCTTTATAGAAAAATCATGCGTGGGAGTTGGTTCCTTTTGCATGGTGGAAAGCGTGTATTGCCATGCAAGTGGGTGTAGAAGTTGAAGAGCATCCCTAGACTCCCCAAGCCTACCTATAAGGCCAGATTGGTTGCTAGGAGCATGGTGTTAACTTCAAGGAAGCCTTTTCTCTTGTAGTCAAGATGACTATCCCATGCTTGGTACTAGCATTGATTGCTTAGTTAGATGTAGAGCTTTATCATATGGATGTTAAGACAAGCATCCTTACATGGGGACTTACATGAGGATATTTTTATGCAATAGCCTAAGGGCTTTGAGAAAAAAAGGCAAGGAATACCTAGTGTGTAGATTGAGAAAGCCTTAAATAGGCACCTAAGGAATGGTACCATATATTTGACGCTTTCATGCATTCACACAAATATACATGTAGTGATATGTATTCATGTTTATTCAGAAGAAGGCTCATGATAGTAGCCTTTTGATTTTAGCACTCTATGTGGATGACATGTTGATTGCTATGAGAGCTCCTAATAAGCTAGATACTCTAAAAATTCAGCTCAAGAAGAGATTTGAGATGAATGACATGGGACAACCCTCACATATTCTTGGGATACACATTATGCATGACCACCATCAGGGGCTCCTTTACTTATCACATAAGAAGTATATCCAAAAGGTCTTTGAGTGTGGAGCCCCAAGAGGAACACCAAGGAAAAAGGGATTCTACTGCAAGAAAATCTATATTGTAACATCAACAAGCTTTTATTTCATTCTTTTGATGACCAAAACAAAGGAAACAACAATTCTTCACGCAACCTCATAGTAGGTATCTCCTACGGATTTGATAGAATCAATCATAATCTTCAACTTCTTCATAAAATCCATCAATAGAACAAGGAACAAAAAATAATACACCATTTTGAATGGAAATCAATCACATAGTATTCATCTTCAATGTCTTCATAGTTCTCTCTCTTAATCTCTCATATACAGATACGTTGTTTTGATAGAATTGGCTATCTCTGACTCTGTCTCTCTCTCTCTCTCTCTCTCAAAATAATATATCATAGCCTCACTACAATTTTTAATAATGAATCTCAATAATCCTTCTTAGGTCGTGGATACACCTCCCAAGAGGTATGTCTTATGTGAAGAGGAACCAGAGCCACTACAGTATCTCTTCATAGCTCACTACTATCTCTGTCACTCCAGTCTTCTCTTCAATCTTCAGCAGCTGCGTCTTCCATTTGTTTTGGCTATTTTGAACTTAGATTCATCGTTTCCAAAAGTTAGACAACTTTTCCAAACTCACACATACATTCTATAGAAAACTTACAGAAGATCTACAGAATAGAACAGAATAGGAATAGAGTAGATACAGAACAGAGATAGAGCAGAACAGAGGCTCTACAGAAGATTTACAGAGGGTTACAGAAGGTTATCAAAGAACATCAAATCCTCATAACTCATACTAAAACCATTCCAAACTATCAAAAACTATTCAATAAGCTTCCAAAAGATTTCAACCTTCATCAATCATCAATCCATGCTTCATACAAGAAAATCATAATAAAACAGAGGCTATACAGAAGGTATCATAACCAATCAGAACTTCAACAAAACCTATCAGATCATCACAGAGCTTCATATTTCCAAAACATAATCAATATCATCCAAAATACTCTCAAACACTTCCATTATCAACCATACATCACTCTAAATCCATCAAAAATCAATCATTCAGACCTCAAAAACAATAAAAATCAATCAAAAATTCGATCTTTTTCCACTCTCAACATATCCCCACACTTAGAAAGGAAGCATCCTTGTGACCTAAGGAAAAGAAGAATGTAAGTTTACTAAATAGTTCAATTTGATCTTTTGTAGGATCTTCAATAATCACTCCACCACGACCCCAACTTATCACCTGTATCTCTAGAAAAGAATACTACTAAAGGAAAACTTCGTTATTCATTAACACATCTGATAAACAATAAAAAGTCATAACAAATTTGTAAAGGATATAAGAGGTTCTTTAGCTTTCCATCATAGGCTTGCCATCCACCATCACCATCAATAGTTGAAAAGAGAGCTCTCGAACAAATCATTCAACCAGCACGAACTCATCACGTAAAAATTATTACAACACAAACACAAACACAACCATCTGAATGGCACCTCCAAAAAATGTCTCATTAAGAAGCACAAAAGATACATCCAGGGGTATCAATGAAGATGATCCCTCTTGAAATCTTGGTGATTTCGAAAACAATCCATGGATAAGGACTCATCTACAAAAGATTTTGGAGGATTCTGAAAGAATTGAAGGCATCATATCCGTTCTAGCAAAACAAGGTATCTGCTAGGTAGACAAAGGGCATGAAAATATAGAACATCCAACTATTGGGAATCAATGTTCACATTGACATTCATATAAAGCTTTGGAATGGCCTTTTGATCGTTATGGAAATGCCTATGTATATATGCTAGGTACCAAGAAAAATGGGTTGTCAATCTCACTGAAGGATCTAGAGATTGTGAATATTGTTGAGAAAAATAGAGGTAATTTTGGTATGCTTAACTAGCAGTTGTCCAGTCCCCTGGAATTAAAGGCCAATTAATTTGTGGTCCCGTGAGAGAATCAGCTGAGCTCCATCCTCTTCTTCTCAGAATCTGCTGATCAAATCCTTTGTACCCACTAACCAACTGAGGGGGTTGAGAAATAGAAGTGGCAGGAGATGGAAGTGGAATAAGTAAAAGGGGATGAAGAGATAGGTAGGCAAAATCATAAAATGAGGAATAAGCTAAAGAAGGAGTGGCTGAAAATTTAAGCGAATCAGTTAGGAAAGGTGTCAATTGATAAGCAGGAAAAGTAGAAGGTATATGGATAGATGGAGAAGGACATGGCAGAGAAGGGGAAAAGACTCGATCTTCAATGAAAGAACAATAGGTAAAGATTGGAATTTGAGAAAAACCTTGAGGTTGGAGAAGGAGAGGTAAGATAGCTGCTGAGTTGGATTGATAAAGGGAAAAATAAGCATCATAGCGATAGGCCATTTGTTGATAGTACAATAAGCTAGGAACAGAGGGACCTAAAACAGATTGTCGATGGTATGCATCAAAGAAGGATGAATCAAATGGATGGTTCTTAGAAAGATAAGCTAGGAGATCCACCCTCAATTGGTTAGTGCTCTGCACATAAGTAGAAGCTGTATTCTGGCATTGGTTCAGTACTACAAAATCAATCATTGAATGCTGTGAAGTGTCAGGGCAAATAGCCACTTTAGAAGAATAGTACTCGAACATGTCATCTATCCTCAACTCCAAATAGTTGACATATAAGACAGCTTGTAAGACCACATCCCCCACATACCAAGCCAGATCTACATCATCTGAAATTAACAGATCACCTCGTAGATAGATATAAGACAGCAATATGATATCTGTCATCATAGAATCTTCAAAGACCATACGGACAACTTCTGTCAGCAAATTAGAAGACCAAGCTCCACTCCAACCATCCTTTGGAAGGGGGAGATCCATCGTTGAGAGATTCATATAAAAGGCCAACTTCTGCAACAACTGATATTGGACAAAAAAACAATGGTCGGGAGGAACATACTCCTGAAATTGCTCAAATGTAGACCATAATAAATCCATCCTGGACTGCAATCTTTCCACTTCATCTTGAAACAACAGACATAATGTGGCTTGTCTCTGGATAACTACCAAGTCCTGCTAAGATATAGAAGAAATAATAGGAACACTGGGGCTTGGAGGAATGGACCGTGACTATGCCAGTTAGTCCTGCAACTGCTTAATCTGGGAAGCTTGGGATTATAATGTATTGTGAGCAATCTACAAAGCTGACAGTTTTGTATCTAAAAGAGTCTTAAACTCTTGAGCTTCTTTGGACATTTTCTCTTTCTCTTTCGAAACTCTAATGACCTCTGACTAAGCTTCTGCTAACTGAATTTTCAAAGAAGATATTTCTTCTCTCTGGGTCTCAATCATTTGTGTTTGCTGCTCCATCTGCTTAAACAGATTGGCAAGAGTGTCTTTAGCAGAGGCTAACTTTGTGGTTGCCTTATGCAACTGGTCTGTGGATTGCATCAACTCTTCATAGAAAAAAGCATATAACTGTTGAATACAAGTTGTCACTGAGAGTTCAATAGAACTCTCAATGTCGTTACAAAGGAAAGGAATGGCATCCCCTGACACTGAACTGTTCAGCAACGGAACTGATATGTCCAAAGAGCCCTCTCGATGTGCCGTGAATAAGTTGTTGCATGGTGAGATAGGCAGGAAGGTCACTTCCAGAGGTAGCACGAACTATTACTGAAGGAATGACTAGTGGAATTTTCTTTGCTACACGCTTCAAGCGCTTCCGCTGAATAACCAATGGAGGAGGGGAATTAAGATCCTCTATGTCAATGGGTTGTGAATCTTTTGAAGGTGGATGGGGAGGTACTTGATCAGATAGAAGAGGGGAAAGCACACCCTTCTTAAGGCCTAAATATGTCAAGAAAGTAGATAAATATGAATCATAAGTGATATTGGTAACATTCCCTCTAGTCACCTTGACAAAATGTTGGTCCATCTTCGTAAGTAGATAAGTACTCCAATCAATAGCAACCCCTTTTAACACCATCCTGGAAGCTGTGCCTGGAAGTTGTGAAGAGCTCCTTGGACAAATAGTGGGATGGTGTTTTGGCAAGCATGAACCTGCCTTGGAGAAATTGGCAGACTAGCTTCGAGAGACGATCAGTGATCATTGAGAAAGACACTCCTGAAGTGTTAATCACCTTCTTGACATCAAGGACCTCTTTGGTCTGCTTCTATAACAGCTTGAGAATCTCGTCATTTGAGAATAATTGTCTAGCTGTAACAAAGGGTTCTCCTTTGTAGGGAAGAGACAAAGCCTTCCCTAACCCTCTAGGTGTCAAAACCATGAAAGTACCACGAACCAAGCCCGATTTCTTACTGTAGGATGCAAGGAACTCATCACATAGGGCTGGATCATTTGGAATCAAAGGGAGTGAAACAACCACAAAAGTTGTAAGGCCTACTTTCGCGATAGGCTCAAAAGTCAGTAGGGAAGAATAATCCCTACTGATCAATGGGACATACTAAACAGGAGGAGGAGCTTGAGGCGCCATTCAAATGGAATATACACACACCAAAAACATAGACAATCACAGAGAGTGCTTGCAAAATAGCAAAATAGCTATAAAAAAGAAATCGATCAAAAGAAGTACACACAGATGTAACTAACCAATAGACCACCTCAAACAACCCACTTCTTAGAAAAAATTCTGCATGACCTCTACACATATGCGATCGAAAGATTCATACTATGCAACAAGCAGTCACCCAAGACCCCATATCAGGCAAAAAGATGAAAAAAATACAGACCGCACCCATAATCGTATCACACAATTAAACCATTATACTTCAAAAACCAGAACTTTGATAAACAATGTCAACTTAAAGGACTATACGTGCCCATCCCACGAAGCGTATTTATTAAAGAGGAAAAAAAGTGCAACGGGAGGAGTGATTTTAGTGAAGGGTTCATTTTAATAATTTATTACAATGATTGAATTTTATTAGGTTGTAAACCTTAATAAGAAAACGACTGTTCATTTTTAAATTATTAGTTACAATTTATTAATGTGAGACGGTGCTTTTAATGAAACTCGGACTGTGATCCCCAGACTCAGGTCTCTAAATGCATATTCATTAATTAAAAATTTAATGTGTCTGAAGCACTCTTCTTTTTCACCACGTACATTTTTGTGACCGCTAGTTCGTTTTTATTTAAAATTAAAGTGCCTCTGAAGCGCACGTAGCACATGCAAAGTGAACGGCGGGTTGATTTTAAGTTATTAGAAAAATGTGTGTTTAGTACGAACGTGCGTAAAAAAGTGGGTGAATAAAGTTCATTTTAACAATTAACTATGGTTAAGGGATGACTAAAATAAATAAAGCACGAAAAATAAATACCTAGTAGGGGTGTTTATGCAAGAGACTGAGGGCGCACTAAGTAGTCCCAAATGCAAGAAATCCAACAAAAAAGCAAAAACCACTCACTGAAAAAAAATAAAACACCTTAGTTTTTTTAATTAATTAAATATCAAAGAAATATTAGAGGGATCACATTTGGTTTAGGCAATGCTCATTATTGTGTGGGTGAGATTGTTTTTTTTTTGTAATTTAGGTGTGTTTTCATTTTGTATTTTATTCTATTTTTTCTTTATTGTTTTATTCTCTCTCTATTTTTTGGTATATTTTTATTTTAAAATGTTCCAAAAGCAATCAAATGCATTAATGGAATTTTTGTGATTTTTTTGAATTTAATTCTGATTTTTAGGGATTTTTAATGATTTTTTCTCAATTTTTAATGAATTCTAAAACGATTGCAAATACTATTATTTTTGTTTTTCTATTAATTCTCTATATTATAATCAACAAGATCAGCCAAAAAATTATCCAATTTAGCAAGGATTTTTTCAGTGTTTTTTTGTTTTTAAATTGAATTTGTATGAATTTTTTTAAATGTTTTTATGTATTTTTAGCGGGTTTGTGGAAAATCAAAAGAGATACCCGGTTGCGTGTGAACAGCTGTGTGGGCTTAGGGACGACACGCACCACCGCACAGAGAAGACGAGACGTGCGTCCTCACGCGAAAACACCCGCAGACCACGCCCGTATGTGCGTCCGCACTGCGTGTGAACAGTGGAGGTAGAGTAGAGAAGGGGCAAGAAAGGGGACTAAAACGGGGGGAAATGGGGGTTAGTGGAGGTTAGTGAATTAAGTGATCTAAATTAGGTTAGGTGAGGGTAACTGAATTATGTGAATTAAAGAAATTAAGTTAATTAAGCTAGGTAGGGTGATTAACTTAATTAAGTTAGGTAGGTTAATTAGGTGGATTAGGTGAATTAAGTTAGTTAGGTTAATTAGGTTAGGTTAAGTTGATTAAGTTAGGTTAAGTTGATGTTAGTTAATGAAGTTAATTAAGTTAAGTTAATTAGGGAACTATTTTTTTGGTGGAAAAACTAACCAGGAGGAGGAGGGGTGGTGGGCGGCCGAAGCGGCATTGCGATGGGAGGAAGAGGGGAGGTAGGAGTTCGGTGGTGGGGCGGCAGAAGAAGGGAGGAAAGGAGGGGAGGTGTTCTGGGCGGCCCGCAGCGTAGAAGAGGTGGGGGAGGAGATGAGGAAGGCAACGTGTGGGAAGATTAGAGGGAGGGAGCATGTGGTGGCGAGGCGAGGAGGGGAGGAGGAGATCATGTGTAGCAACGAGGAGGGGAGGAGAGGAGATCGTGGGCAGTGGTGAGAAGGGGAGGAGAGGAAGGTTGTGGCGGCGGTGAGGAGGGGAGGAGGAGATCGTGTGTAGCGACGAGGAGGGGAGGAGAGGAGATTGTGGGCAGTAGTGAGAAGGGGAGGAGAGGAAGGTTGTGGCGGCGGCGAGGAGGGGAGGAGAGGAAGGCCGTGGCAGGGGTGTCGCAGAGAAGATAGGGCCAAGGGGAGAAGCGGGCGGCATCGTAGGGAGGCGAGAGAGGCCGTGGCAGGGGTGTCGTGGAGAAGACTAGGCCAAGGGGAGAAGCGGGTGGCGTCGAAGGGAGGCAAGAGAGGCCATGGCAGGAGTGTCACGGATAAGATAGGGCCAAGGGGAGAGAGATCGGCACGGAGGGGAGGAAGGCGTGTTGGAAAAGGGGACAGGGGAGAAAATGATGAGGGAGGAAAGGCGTGGAAGAAGAGGCGTGGGAGAAAACGAACAGGTAAGTCATTTTTTTTTAATAAGTTGATTTTTTTTTCTTTTTTTGGTTTTCTCTTCTTTGTTTTTGGTTTGTTGTTTTTTTTAAATAAAAAAATTGTTGTTTTAATAATTGAGGTTGTGTGGTTTCTTAAAAATTGGTTTGAATGGGGGTATTTTGTTTTGTTTTGTTTTTTTTGTCTTTTTCTTATCGCTGTTTTTTTTTTAAATTGTTTTTTTGGTTAAATTGGATTATTTAGTTTAGTTTTTTTAAAAAAAAATTATTTAGTTTATTTGTACTTTGTTTTTAAATGTATGAGGAGGGAAAAGGGTAGAAAAAGCAACCCGCCCCCGTCCCCTCGCGCGTGCGCAGGGTTAAAAAAAATTGCGATGGTGGAGCCTAACAGGGTGGGGACAGCAACACATGAGGCACAGAGGCCACGGGAGCATCCTGAGGCATGTAAAACCAATAACATGTGCGTTCACGCGCTATACGAGAGACGCGGCCACACTGCGAAAAGGAAGAAAAATTAATAAAACCCAAACCGTACATCGGATCGAAAAACCGTAAAAAAAGAAATGTATCAAGAGACGAGGAGAAGATGATAGAAAAATGTGACACAAGTTTTGGGGCAAAATCAGGGTGTTCACATGGAAAAAACACAAAAAGCGGCTCCAAAAATACATAGAAGATTTATATGGAAAAATCCGTGTGCCGGAATGCAGGGCAGAAAGAAGGAAAAATGTGTAAAATAACGTGTCCAACAACCTATCATGTCAACACATGGTTTCGACCAAGAAAGGACACATTCACATGGAAAAGACCCAAAAATCGTATCTGAAAAGGCATGCAGAAATTATTATGGAATGATCCGTGCACCGGAAATAGAAGACAATGAAAAGGAAAAATGTCTGGAGGAAGGGAATGCACAAGACTATCATGTCAAAATGCACAGCTGGCAGAGAGAGGAGAGGCTCACATGCAAAAAACACAAAAAAGACACCCAAAAACACATGGAAAATTTAATAACTAAAAATCCGACAGTTGGAAGAGGAGGGAGGAAAAAGGAAACAGTGGGGGAACACCTGGTGGGACACGATTGTCAAATTAAACTGGAATTTTGGTGAAAATAGGGCATGTTCACATGGAAAAATGTTAAAAATAGGCACGAAAAGGGCTTGAAAAACCGCAAAATTTAATAACGGATGAACCTGCATCGCAATGACAAGGAGTAAAAATAAAAAATGTCAAGGGGAATGGGTACGACAGGGCTGGTACATCAGATCAGTGTTCCAAAGCAATAAAAGCACATTCACATGAAAAATCGTCCAATTTATGGGAATTGTTTCAAAAATTAATAACTCAAGAATTATCGGTCGGAACAGGGGTTGGTAAAAAGGAACAATGGGCAGTTCAAAGGGATGAACAAGGTTATAAGGTTGGATGTGAGTCTCAGTAAACGTAGGGTGTGTTCACATAGAAAATTTGCAAAGGATAAAGGCAAACGATCAAGGAACAGCCTCGGGGACAAGGTGAAATAAAACGGATGAGTGGCGAAGGGACCCCCTCAGAGCATTAAAAATGAATTTTTGCATTTGGAGGTGGATAGATGTATTTCCATGATGATATGCAGAAGTGATATGCAAGGACGCGTCCCCACACTTAAGACCTTACCGGGCAGGGTTAGATGCAACAACATAACCTAGGACTCGTCAACCGACTCGATGCAGGTGTCCCCACACTTAAAACATAACGTACACTTGCAAACATAAAGATAAGGTTAGAAAGACTTGGCCCGTTTCGTGTATGGTCGAAGGAACCGTCACTACTATAGAAGGGTTGGAGTTGGCTGCAAGAGATACCACGGCTCACTCCAGCATTCGTCAAGTATGGCAGGGACCATGCAGCAGTACCCAGAGAGGTAGCTAGTGGATAAAGCCCGTCGGGAGAGGTGTCATTAATGAAAGATAGTCACTCAACTCACGGGCACTCAAATGGAATGAGAGAACAGTCGCTCAGCCCATAACTTACATCACTCGAGGTAATATTGATGAAAACCCAGATCTCACACTCAGTTTAGGAATCCACAAGGGGGTGTGTAGGGGGGGTATGCCAAGGTGCACAATTGATGGTGCATCAGTGCATCCAACCCGTGTGGCATAGGTGCAAGTAGGAAGGCCAGTGAGCCTTGCATTGCAGTGTACAGAACAGAGTGACGTGTCATGTGCTGATAGCAGAGACCCATCCCGTGGGTACAGAGGGAAACGGAAATGTACCGGACTCCAATTTTCGTAACGTCCCTTAATCCTTACCTCTCAATAATTGATTGAAGAACCATCTGTCACGCTCAGCCCACCCTCTGTCTCACACTCTGTTGAAAGATCCAGGAGGACAACCTGTTCCTTAAACCCATTGATGTAATCCTTACTATCACTTGTGCAGAGGTTGTATGCCTTGTGCGCATTTGATGGTGCAATAGTGCATCTCGCCCTGTGTCGGCATACAGTGCAAGAAGAAAAGCCAGGGAGCCTTATGGTGCAGTGCTGCCCAGGAACAGATCATGGGTTGTGCATTGAGAGGCCCATCCCGTGCGTGCAACACTCCGTTCACACATCTCGCCTCTCATTTGATTTGAAGGGAAAGACTGGTCACTCACCCCACCCTTTGTCTCATGCTCACTGATAGATACAGAGGGCAACCCATACTCACATCCCCATCTTGTTAGGATGAAAGCTCACATCACTCAGGGGGTTGGTGATGAAGATCATATCAGTTGTTGTTGTCATCAGGATATTGAAGATGAGACGTACCCAGGGAGGCAGCCAACAAGTCTGATACTTCAATGATTTGTAAGAAAGGTTATCTGTTAGAAGGGCAGACAGATTGATATTTCAGAGACAACGCACCAAGGGAGGTGGCTTCAAATTACTTGCTGGAAAGGTGTTGCTGATGAATCTGCTATCTTGAACTATGGGGCGTTACCACCTTTTCCACAGTCAACTTCTCACCCAAGGGTGTTTCCACCTCTTCTTGGAACGAGGCCTGTTATGACAAGGAATTACTTCCTTTTCTCCCATAACAGTTTTGTTTGTTTGTTTTTTTCTCTTTTTTTGTTTTTTTTTCGTTAAGAAAGAGAATGGTAGAAATACCATGTGTCAAGACCAACCTCGCCACCGTTGTTGGATCAGATGAGAAGAGAACAAGGTCAAATTAAGAGATATCTGTGAGGGGCTAACCGAACGAGACCGCCTCATGAGGAAGATTATAAGGGCTATCAGAAAGCACGAGTGCGATGCCCAAAAGAGGAAGGGTAGGTCGACTGTGATTGTCAAGATCCCTAGGGAGGGAAGTACTTCTCTAGACGATAGCCATTGATTAGGAAAGGATCATTAGAGGCATCAACCGTCTGTACCACCTGAATAGAGCCATTAGGATTGACAACAAGTACCTTGTATGGGCCCATCCACCGTTGTTGAAGCTTACTAGGAAACTTGCTAAATCTCGAATCATAGGCCATGACAAGATCACCTTCTTTGAACTCCTTGTGCTTGATGAAGCTGTCATGATAGGCCTTGTGTTGTGCTTGAGTGGTTTCCATGTGATGTAGAGCCATCCTCCGAATCTCATCCAAACATTCCAAGTGCAGGAGGTGGCGTTGAAGTGACTCGTCATCTTCCCCCCTGTTGGTTTCTCTTCGATCTTTGTGTTGCTTTGTGTTGCTTTGCAATGTAGGTTAGGAAGTGTTGAAAGAGAGAGAAATGGAAGCGAGTGTTTTCAAATTTTTTCTTGTGTTGGTTTTTATTCTTTGCAATGTAGGTACGAAAATGTATGTGTGTGAGCATAGTTTAGAGCCGACCTCAAAGATAGATAAGTTTAGACTCGAACTCAAAGAGATAGGTATAATTTTTTTAAAAAAAAGACCTGAAATATATATAGTGGAGTGGTTTCAATATACAATATAGAATCGTTATTAAATTATCATCCATTACATCGCAGTCAAGATGTCTAGCACTCATGACCAACATGGTGGTGATCGTGAGGCTTGGATCAATCAACGTGTCCCCTGTCCATGCACGCAATGAAAATTGGCCATTCGTCGGAAACGTCATTTGTCCATAGAGCATGTGCAACGGTATGGAGAGTTTTGAGTTGAGATAGTCGACCAAGCAGTCTTGAATTACGAGATTGCGGTAAGTTCTCTCTCATTACGTACTATATGACATGTGATTGATTTAAGTATAACAGTTTGGGGTTATCTTAGAAGTTAGCTCCTTAACGTCCTTTATAGGGTCAGGACCATGTCGATACATTGCAGTCCGCAGATCTCTTGCATCTAGTAAGATGGGTTCGTCCGCGCTCTATACAAATGCCATCTGAGATAACTAGCTGTCTGATCATAGAAGGTGATAACTCTCAACCCCCTTCTATGGGTAAGAATTCTGGAGACATGGACGATCCTCCTACTTTTTTGGAGCCCGAGTTAGAGGACATGATCGAATCATTGCTTCCGATGAACTCGGAATCCCAAGATCCTTTAATTGCGGAGGCTGTCATTCCATTGTATGATGGGAGTCGGGTATCCCGTTTGAAGACACTTCTTGCATTGTTGAGCATACAAACAAAGTATGGATGGAGCGATGCGAGTGTGATAGAGCTATTCAGGTATATTACAATGTGTATGATTCTTTATTGAAAGCCATTAAAATGTGCTATGTAGTACTCTAATAACGTGCTTCATTGCAGTTTGTAGAACGTTGAAATCTTACATTTTGCCTACCCAAAACACGATGCCCGAGTCTCGTGATGATGCAAGACAAGTGCTGTGAAAGCTAGGCATGGATTATAATTGCATTCATGCTTGCCCCAATGATTGTGTTCTCTTTCGGGAAGAGTTTGAATTGTTGGCCACATGTCCCAAGTGCGGTGCGGACAAGTATCGAAATGACTTGCAAGGATAGACTGTTCCTTAGAAGGTTTTGAGGCACTTTTCGCTGATACCGGTTGACTACATGGCATGTGGAAAATCGATCCACTCATGGTGTACAACGTACACCACAGCTGACTCAGAAGCATGGCATCACATTGATGAGACTTTCCCTGACTTTGCAAAGGAGGCGAGGAATCTATGATTCTGTCTTGCCATGGATGGGGTAAATCCTTTTGGTTTACGTTCCACCTCCTATAGTGTATGGCCAATGGTCCTTGTTAACTACAATATACCGCCATGGCTTTCCACCAAGAAAGGACACCTTTTGCTCAGCTTGCTTGTGCCTGGATGATACAAAGTCAAGAATATGGATGTTTATCTCTCTCCACTGATTGATGAGCTAAAGGAGTTGTGGGAGGGAATTGTAGTGGAGGACATGAGCAAACATATTGGTAGGCGATCCGCAACTATAAGGGCAATTCTTATGTGGACCATGCATGACTTTCCAAGTTATGAAGAATCCTCTGGTAAAGCGTGTTTTCTTATTTTGCTAGTTTTCTTTGAGTGATGTTGGTGTTATGACATGCCTCATTTTACATGTGTGTTCTGCAGGGCTAGTCACGTCAGGTTACCATGCATGTCCTCTGTGTGGACCAAGGTTGGATTCTCGTATGTCAAAATCTATGAAGAAGATGGTATTTGAAGGACATCGGGCTTTTTTGCCAGAGGGTCATGTCATGAGAGAAGGATTTCTTGGTCACCCTCCTGCGAGAATGAACGCACTGAGCTGGTTTGATTGTAGGATGATGGACCAAGACTCGCTTCCCACTGGAATGCGACGCTTCTCAATTTTCTATGAGCTGACTTATTGGAAAAAAATGAAAATTAACCACCTTTTAGATCCCATGCACATTTTTAAGAATGTGGATAGCTTGCTATGGGACCACCTCACTGGGCAGCGAGACACACTAGGAGCAAGGATGGATTTGAAAGCAGTGGGAAAGATGGAACCATATTGGCCTGTAAGTGGCATCAACGGTTGAGTGCAATTGCCACGCGCTCCTTGGGTTTTGTATGGTAATGAAGTGCGACGAGTAAGGAAAACATCAAGTCCTTTTGCACGCCGACTGGCCTAATGTGTTCTCTCAAGACAGCATTCACAAAGGATGACCAACTGACAGGACTCAAATCCCATGATTGGCATAAGCTGTGTCAGATATGTACGGTATGAGGCTGCGTATGGCATGATTCTGCATATTACATTTTAGAATCTCCGTTTGTTTATACACAATATTAATTACATAGTTTTCACAATTCGTATTGCTGATCGCAATCGTGGGGTCTCTGACATCGGAGGTACGGACAACCATTTACAAATTGTTCGAGTTGGTTCAGTTTGTCTGAGTATTTCGGATGTTTACAGAGTATCCTTGCAGTGGACTATCGAAGTTTCTCTGTGACCATATTTGATGTGCAATGGTTCAAGGTTACTCTCGAAGGAGCAGGTGCAACTATTCGGCGAGGGCCAAGTAGCTTTGTTGAGATTGAATCAATGAAGAAGTGGACCGATTTGAGTGATACATTTGTTTTGCCAAATCACTGTGAGCACGTAAGAGTCCCTAATACTTGACGCGTTTTAGCAATCTCAAAGTGGACTTTTATACTAATCGTAATATGGATCAGGTCATCTTTTTCCCTAATCTGCAACAACCTCAATGGTGGTATGTCATTCCCATGACATCTAGGAGTATCCCCATGTTTGCCAAAACCCCCGTACCGATCGTAGAAGAGACACCTTTAATAGCGGCAATGATAGAAGGCATACAAGAAACTAGGATGAACCGCCTCAAGGACCAAGACATCTCACCTCTGGAGATAGAGGAGATAGAGGATGGGTTTTTTGAAAATGAAGCAGAGTCCTCATTTTGTGGAGAATTTTGTATAGATCTCCCGGTGTATTGTTACCGTGTTTTCCACAGCATAGAGGAGCAGAAAATGGAAAAAAAAATGGAAATAGCGAAAAGGCGCATGATAAAAGCAGAGAAAGGCGCCTTGACTGGTAACCAGTCCCTGAAAAATTTGAATGTTCAAGCACGACCCTCAGAAAGTCTCGGTGTTGGCCCGAGACAACAAAAGAGAAAAAGGGCGCACCATTAAAATGTTGGAGTGCCCCCGAATCTTTGTAAAAGAGCGCCAGGCTCGCTCCTGTGCAAAGTGAATATACTAGTTGGGAATAGGATAAATTAGAATGGTGGGAAATGGGAAAAAGGGCCTAGGCTACGACCGGACATGTAAAAGAGGGATGACCACCCAAAAAGGATTTAGGGGTTTGTATATAAAGTTGAAAAGAGAATGAGAAGCTCATTCTTTGGTGTGTGGCAAAAAGAGTCTTCTTCTTCCTCTCTTCTTCTCTCCTTCTTGCTTGTGTGTGCTCTTGAGAAAGGGAGTGTCAGAGTGTGAGGGAGTGAGTGTGTGTGAGAGTGAGGGATCAAGAGGGTGAAGCTCTTCACCATCTCCTCTTCTCTTCTTCTCTTCTCTTCTCTTCTCTTCTCTTGCGCGCGCGGCTATGGAGGATGGATCTTGGAGATGGAGGAGGCTTGAGGATGCCTGAGCTAGCATTAAGAATCGTGGAGCTACCGGAGTGCAAGAGAGAGAAGGGTACTCGATCGGGAATCAAGGTAAGCTCACTGCACTCGTAGGATCGGCGCATCGGCTAGATGAGAGATAGCCATTAGAGCTCGCTGGGAACACTTGAAACAATAAGCGGTCTGTGGGTCTTGGCGGTTCAAGCTTGAGCACTTGCGCGCCTCATATCGAGCATCGAAGTAGGGTATTCATCCCCGAAACGGAGCTTGAGATAGGTAGGAAGTTGGGTGTTTTCGATCTTCAAAACAGGTAAGTATTTTGGGATATTCAAGTTGTTTGATGATTGTAAAATATGGAGAAATTAGTTCAGTGTTTTGCCTTCGATTTATGTTGTGTTTAGAGTAGGTTAACAGTAGGAAATCACACCCGAGAGGCAGAGGGTTTGTTGCTGTAAAACAAGGAGAAAATCAAGGAAAACAGGGGGAAAATGGAGGAAATGCGCATTTTTGAATATGTAGGAATCGCTAGGAGAGTGATATGTAGCATCCAGGGAATGACCAACAGGGTATAAGTTCTAGAGGGGCAAGGGAATCCTCATTTGCAACCAGTTGAGAGAGAGAGAGAGAGAGAGAGAGAGAGAGAGCTTGGGCGATCGTTCGATTGATCAGGGCACGGAGTGACATTACATTCAGTGATCCCCAGGTACATAGATCTCTCCCTCACCACTCCAACATCATTACGGGTGAATTTTGTGGTCTATAGTCATAGATATCTGGAGATTTTGGACGAATCCGTGCTCGAAAGTTCGTCGGGCCAGCAGAATCGGACACCCGACTCAGTGTCCGATTCCTAGAATCGCATACTCGGACAACTGTCTGATCGGACCAACCCGTCCGACTCGGACACTCGGACACTCGGACGCCCAGAATCGGACGCTCGAACTCGGATGCTCGGACTCGGACCAACCCTATCCAATCGGACGAATTAGGACACGTCAGTAAAATCGGACCACCCGGTCCGGTCTGATTCCCAGAATTGGACCAGCCCATAATCGAACGACCCAGAATCGAACACTTGGACCAGCCCGTCCGATTTTAGAAATCGAATCATCCTGTCCGATCGGACCACTCAGACCAATCGGACCACCCAAAATCGGACCAGAGTCCAGAATCGGACCAGTCCAAAATCGGACCACCCTTGTCCGATTCATTGGACACTCGCTCGTCCGATTTTGAAAATCGGACACTCGGACTCTGAGACTCGGACTACTCAACTCTGACTCACTTGGTCCGATTCTTAGAATCGGACCACTGGTAAATCGGACCACTGGTGAATCGGATGTCCGATTCCCAGAGTCGGACACACCATTTTTAAAAAAAAGGGAAAACATCAAAACTTGACCCCCACGAGCGACTGGAAGCGCAACTCGCTCCAGGACAACATGGCGAATGCCTTGTATGCAGTTCCTGACGTAGGAGTCAAGACCAAGGGACAGTGCTGGAGCACTCCCCAGTGACCTACCCCCTAGTGAACGGTGAGAAGCAGCGCAGACCCTAGAACCCACTAGAACGGCCAAGACTTGAGCAACAAAGCCTATCAGGCCCGAAACGAGTGAGAGCAAGTAAGACGTCGGAAAATTGCTTGCAGCACTCACATTGAATTTCCGCACTTGAAGTGCACTTAGAAAAGCTGAAAGCCTGATTGGGCACAGGTGCAGGAGGAGCAACACACTCACCGAGTGACCATAAATTGAGAATTGTATTCAATAATCGAAGGAACTCACTCAGATAAATCGCTCAAGGAACCCACTAATAGGAGGGGACCCAAGACATAGACAAACACGCGAAGCGCAGGGTAGAACCAAGCAAGGAGTGCCAACGACAAGGATCTGTCACGACTAGTCAACCTGATCGACAACGCAGTGAGGCGCAAGAATTCGATCATGACGGAAGAGAGCTCAGACCATCGGTCTACCGAGGAGCTCGATTTGAGTGTATTCCTAGATGCTATACAGCAGATGGTGAGTAGTTACGATGCGCATGCTCGGTACGAGCACTGTGGCAGGACAACAGATGCAATCATTGTAGACCTAGAGGAGGAGAGAAGGCTAGCCCACAAGGCATTGCAAGGCATAGCTGATTATAATAGGGATCAACAAGCTAGGAGCCAAAGGCAAAGCATGGAGCTGCATGAGGTGCAGCGAGTGTTGAACTTGACTGGCCGGAAACCAAACAGACCATGAGAGAGCACTAGAGGGAGACTTGACGCTGAGTGAGCTCCTCATGAAACGACTGCTCGATAACACCGCAGTAGAGTAGAGTGCCACTGTACTAGCGACGTCTCTGCTTGTAGGATTAGGGGCAAACCAGGGCTCAAAGAGCCAAGCCAAAATATCGATTGTTGCCAAGCAACTCGACAAGTACCAACCGCATGACGATCCATATAGATTTGTTGAGCAGTTTGAGCAAGTCTGCAGAGCCAACGGCCTCAACGACCAGACTCAACATTCGCAACCATTCGAGCTTTGCTTAGGCGATAAGGATAGGACGTGGTATACAAGCCTAGATGCCGTGGAACGAGTCAACTTCAATAGTCTCAAGGATCTCTTCGTCAAGAGGTTCGCCGAGCCCGGATACTCCGATAACCTGTTAGTATGCTTGATGAATGTCAAGCAGAAAGAGAAGGAGGAAATCCGCGACTACATGACCTATGTGAGAAGTCTCTTTAAGAGAATCCCTCTAGGCGAGCGACCGGCTGACAGAGCAGTTTCAACTGTATTCATCAGCGGAATTAGAGATGAGGAGTTATATAAGGCATTGGCAGGCAATTCAAGCTTGCAATAGGACGTGGTGGCTAGAGTTTTTGAGGAAGCCATAAGAGTCGATGACCAGCTGAAAGAGCGAAGCTCTAGGAGCTCAACTCTAGAAGAGACTAACCCGCGAAGCTTAGAGAGAACGTCAGCCTCTAGTGAGCGGTCAAACCCATTATCCCAAGATAAGGAGAAGACCACCGAGACAAACCAAGGCTTGGCTGAGGTCAGGATGAAATTAGCCAAGATACAAGACATGTTGAGACGACCAACGCGCCCGCACATCCAGTGCGTGTATTGTGGCGGAAACCACTTGCCGGCCGAGTGTCAAGACCCTAGGTCAAGACCTTGTGCTAACTGCGGTAGGTTTGGCCACGATGTCGCACATTGCAAACTGCCACGAAGACTTCCATACTCGCAACCCTACGGCTAGCCTTATCTAGCTAATAGGCCGCAGCCATTCTTCGGAAGGGGAGCCCCATTGGCTCTACCCACGCCTAATGATATGAAACCAGCTGTCCTTAGAATGGACATAAATCCTACCGGCATTCCTAGACCGCCTGGTCCTTATGTGACCCACCCACCGAGCCACACTCCAGTACACTACGTGGAGGAGCCGAATGACAAAGAGACCTACATATACCCTTACGTCTCGCATGACGACGAGGGCAACGCAGTCCTCATGGATTATCGACCCATGCCGGTGATGGAGTTAGGACGAGGATGGGGTAGAGCCTAAGAGGGCAGCCACAGGATCCATTCACTTGTTGGACTTACAGACACCCCGGTCATGTCTCATCACGCTGCCTTGAAAGTGAGCAGCAAAACATGAATAAGGCTGACCAAAGGTGCGCAGAGTGCGGAATCACCCATCTTTTCATAGACTGCCCAAAGCGGAAGTCGTCTTCCAGCTCAGCTAATTTGCCATCCATCCCATTGGGGCTGTTTGGTGTTGAAAACCCCGATGGGGAGGCCACACCTATTCCCTTGCGAGTTATGACCCAAGCCCAAATGAAGCAGGCCGGCATCTCTCTGCCAGGACCTAGCAATCTTGACGCAACCTCAGTAGGAAAGAAAAGCCGCAGGTGGAAAAAGAAGAGATCGGAAGCTAAGGTCGCATTAAAGACCGAGAGTGCTACGACCTTACCTACTGGGAAGAAAGCCTCAGATGCAAAGGCAGAGACTTCAGCCCCTAAGACAGCCGAAAGGGGAAGCGCTAAGATAGGGGAATACCCACATCCAAAGCGACAATTAGAGGCCATAGAAAAGGTGAAGGAATGGGTGAGGGAGGCTCAATAGCATCTCAAAGGTGCTGAACCCATCATAGAGGACGTGATCGATGATCTCTCCAGCATGAGCATGCCAATGTCACCACCTCAACCTAAGTCGGCCGAAGCCACTGCGCCACAAGCAGTGATGCTGAGACCAAGCCTAGACGCAACAGAGCCGCAGATCAGCCGCGGCCATTGGCTTGGACAGTCTAGGCTAAGGGAAGGATGAGTATCTGACGACCTCTTGACCACGCTAGTGAGCACGCCTGTAACACTTAGCCTGGGGGATCTGCTTAAGCAACACCCTGCCCTATGGCAAGACCTTAAGTAGTGGGTTGAGGGATCGCAAGAGTAGGCTACGGCAGACCCTCAAGACCAGGATGCAGAGACACAATTGCCAAGTCTGACACTGCACTCCGTGCCTAAACCCTTGCACTTCAACGCCTTTTGGGAGGGCTCTGAGATGCACGCAGTCTTGCCGGTCCTAGCCTTGGGTGACACAACAAGGAAGGGAATTGTAGACACGCGAGCCGGGGTTAGTGTGCTTAGCCGCGTAGTGCTGCAGACTTGGGGAAACCCGCCTGTCAAAGCTGCTCGGTTTAATGTCACGCTAGCAAATGGTATGAGAGTAAAGCCATTCGGGGTCTTGAAGAATTGGCCAGTGAAGATCGCAGGTGTCCAGTTCTCTATTGAATTTATAGTCATGAAGGGAGTGGACTACGATGTCCTATTAGGCCGACCCTGGATGCGCAATGCTAGAGTCATCGAAGATTGGGGTAACAGCTTGATCTTCCTTGGCAATAGAATTGACACCGTAAGAATAGAGATGGACACTTGGAAGACCTCACCAATCGACCTAGACGCCATCTCTGCTATGCTCAAAGGGAACACTCAGGTCAGGAAGCCCTATGGATCCTTGACTAAGTATATCCCATGTCCAGAGGATGAGCGGGATTGGATGCACGTTCTCGCTACAATTGACCTGCCATTCTCAGACCATGAGGCGTACGAGCAGGCCATCAAAACGATCGGCAAGACAAACGAAGCGCTCTCTACACCAATCTACATGATGGTAGCAAGCCTCCATGGAAGGCCTAAGCCTGTTACCTTCCAAGTGCCATCCAACAAAAGGGAACTCCAGGGGGTACTAGAATACCTAGCAGACCAGCTAGCGGGCAACCCGGCTGCCAACTTCAAACCTCTCTAGGATCTCTTAGAGGATCCTAAGTGGCAATGGACCAGGGTGCACGAGCTGAACCTCATGTATAACTGGGCCCTGGTTCCAGACCAATGACACGGGGCATACCAAGCCCTAGGAGATGATGGGCAATCGAATGACAAAGATTCCTGCGATGAATACGAAGACTGCCAATCCTTCAGTGATGAGAGCGAGGGTGAAGTGGATACCATAGAGTACAACACTGAAGAACGGAAAATTAAGCAGATACGAGCAGATGCCAAGCCACAGAAAAGGTAGGCCCTTAGACTGGAGCAAGGAGTCATGCACATGAAATGTGATCGTGCATGGTTGGAATGTATAGGGTCCATAGACCTTGAGCAAGCAGGCCTAGCCCAATCAGGAATGACATCAATACTTAGAACCGAATCGCCATCTGAATTGCAGCCACCAGGGGAGACCACCTCTTCTAACGAAGATGGAGGGTTTGACTCTCAATCGGAAGTTACTTCCGATAGCGACCTAGAGATCCCTAGGCCGCCCATGGCCAGGCGCACCACGGGGGACTTACCCGTCCACCTGAGACGCAGACGGTCAAAGCAAGATAGGGCAAAGCACCCCAGGGATGCACAATCAGAAGAGCAGCGAAAGCTGCAGGACCTCCCTAAACGCTTCACTAAATTCAAAAAAGGGGATAAGGTAGTGGTTCTGCCAGGTGCCAAGCGTCAAGGACAGACAAGCGAACCAATCGAAGGACCAGCCAAGGTCAAGGAGGTGAACCTAGCCCTGGAAGGGGAGATACCCCAACCAGTGTTCATTGCCGATGACTTGACTGGTGAAGAAGAGTTGAATCTTGTCGCCCTCTTGCGGGAGTACATAGACGTATTTGCATGGTCCTTAGAAGAGCTATGGGAGGTAGATCCGAGTGTTGTGACTCACAATATATCCATGACGTCGGACGCAACGCTGGTCAAGCAGTGGCTGTACCCCATGAATCCAAAACACGCTCATGCTCTCAAAGAGGAAATTGATAAGCTAATGAGAGCTGGATTCATTTACAAAATTGACCACACAGACTGGGTATCCCCCACAGTCATTGTGATGAAGAAGAACGGCAAAATTCAAGTGTGCATCAATTACAAGAAGGTGAACGCTGCTACAAAGAGAGACAACCATCCCTTGCCGTACACCGAGCACATGCTTGAGAGGGTGGTAGGCAAGGAAGCCTACAGTTTTCTAGATGGCTTCTCAGGGTACAACCAGGTGCAAGTGCATCCTACAGACAGGCACAAGACCGCCTTTGCCCCACTGAGTGGGGCGTCTTTGCATACATAGTCATGCCCTTCGGGTTGACCAATGCCCCTGCCACCTTCCAATGCCTCATGTGCACCATCTTCAAAGACATGCTTCGCAAGGAGTTAGAGGTCTTTGTCGATGATCTGTGTGTCCATTCGACCTGGATTGAACACCTAGACAAACTTCGCGCAGTCTTTGAATGGTGCCGCTTATATCGTCTCTCCTTGAACCCCTTGAAATGTTAGTTTTGGGTGAAGCACGTATGCATCTTAGGACACGTGGTGTCGAAGAACGACATTGCCACTAACTTCTCGAGGGTCAGGGTTATCGTTGACCTTCCACCCCCAATTAATTACAAGGGAGTTCAATGCTTCTTAGGTCACACAGGATACTATCGGCGGTTTGTGCTGAACTAGCACTGATCGCCAGGCCATTGTACAAGCTACTGATTGTCTTCGAGTGGACCGAGGCATGCCAACGGGCATACGAAGAATTGAAAAAGGCTCTAACAACAGCACCGATTCTACGAGCCCCAGACTGGACCATTACCTTCCACGTACACATTGATACTTTTAAGTTTGCCATGGGGGCAGTGTTGTGCCAACCTAGTGAGCATAACCTAGATTACCCAGTGAGTTTTGCTAGCACGCAACTCACTAAGACGGAGATGAATTATTCGACAAAACGGAAAGAGAGGGATTACCCATGGTGTTTGTCGTGAAGAAGTTCCGGAATTACCTGTTGGCCACTCCTTTCATCTTCTTCGTGGACCATCAAGCCCTACTCTATTTAGTGAAAAAATATTGTGCTACAGGACGTATAGCTCAATGGCTCCTCCTGCTCCTAGAGTTCGATTTCTCTGTGGTGGTATGAAAGGGAAAACAGCATTACATGGCTGATCACATGTCCCGTATATCCACAGGAGAAGCCGATGGACAGGGCATCATTGACGAGTTACCTGACACCCACTTATTCCATCTGTCCAGGAGAGAGACCTATTTAAGGCTGATCTGACGCCCTACTGGGTAGACAACATAGTCCAAGTGCTCGAGCACGGACTACCTGAGTGACCAATAGAAAAGGCACGACTTAGGCGCTTGATCCTGAAGATCCAGCCCTACCAGCTGATTGCAGGCCAACTCTATAGGCTGGGGCAAGACAGATTGCTGCGTAGGTGCATATGTGAGCATGAGATGCACGATGTGCTCTCAGAGGCACACAATGGCATTGCAGGAGGACACTTTAGCGAAGACACGACAGCACGAAAGGTGCTGCAATCCCAACTATGGTAGCCCACACTTTTCCGCAACGCTAAGCGATTCGTCAAGCATTGTGACAAGTGCCAACGGAAAAAAGTCCCGATTTGTAAGGATCAAATGGAGTTAACCCCAGTTATTGCTCGCCAACCCTTTGAAAAATGGGGAATTGACCTCATAGGACCCATCAACCCCGCGGCGCAGTACTCACAAGACAAGCATATCGTGGTGGCCACGGATTACCTCATGAAATGGGCAGAGGCGAGAGCCACACGAAAAAATGACGCTAGGACGACTGCCAAGTTATTATGGGAGAAAGTGATCTCGCGCTTCGGTTGCCCCATCGAACTGGTTAGCGACCAAGGCACACACTTCATCAATGAAGTGATAGCACATCTCCTATCCGCCTTTCTTATCATCCATCGCAAATCCTCACCATACTACCCTCAGGCTAATGGCCAGGCGTTCAACTAACAAAATTCTCATCAACGTCCTGACTAAAGTAGCCTCAGCCTCACGAAGCAACTGGGACAACAAGTTGATGGCAGCCTTGTGGGCCTACCTCACAGCTTATAAAATGGCCGTCGATCAAACCCCCTTTAGGCTGACCTATGGGACTGAAGCAATTCTACCATTAGAATTCTTCAACCCTAGCTTGAGAATAGCACTCCAAGAATGATGGGAAGGAAAGGAAGCATGGATGCAACGCTTGGTCGAGCTGGAACGCCTATCAGAAACTCGTCTTCTAGCCACCCGCGCACTTATCTGCGAGAAAGCCCGACACAAGAGCTGGTTTGACAAACATGTCAAGCAGTGCGAGTTTGAGCAGGGTGACTTAGTGCTCCTCTACTCAGTTAAAGGACATAAGCAAAAGATGAAATTCAAAGGTCTCGGACCCTTCAAGGTTTGGGCAATCAGCCGAACCGGTAATGTCAAGCTTGAGATCCTGGACGATGAAGGAATAGGCTTCTTCAATGGCAGCCGTGTTAAGAAGTACTACCCTCCCACTCATCCTTCGCATGAGCCACCAATGTTAGAACCGCCAGTCAAAATACGAGTAGCCACAATCACTAAAATCTACGAGAATGAGGAGGAAGCTGTAGAACCCGCCTACCTCCGTGTCACGGTCACTGCCAAGCAAACATGCTCCTTCAATGCCTTAATTGATGACGGAGCAGATTTCAATGTCTTAACGCACAAGCATTGGATCCAACTTGGCAAACCACTGCTTCAATCCACAACTGCCAAATTAAGCCCATACGGGGGTCAATCTTACGCACTTCTCGGCAAGTGCAGAGTCGCCATTTCTATCGAGTTTGAAACTGTTCCAATGATGTTTTATGTGTTGCCGAGTGCTACGGACGTAGGCATGGAGTCACTACTCGGGCAAAAATTCAAAAAGCTGACTCACTACAATGTTGATTATGAGTCGCAGCGCATCCACCTAGCATTCGGCAACGTGCGCATTGTCACAGCCTTCAACAAGGGCTGCATAACACCGTCACCGTCCACAGGGCCACCGATAGAAACATCCGTAGGCAAGACTAAGGAGGAGGTAATGCGCGTCTGATGCTCCCCAATTCCCATAAATCGCAGACCGCAGCAACCAAAGCAAGGCCCCAACAGCCTCGCTTCCAATGGGTGCCTAAACAGCCTCGAGAACCGCCTAGGACTAGACGCACTTGTCTGCATAAGACCTACAACTCTAAATCTAGGAAACCAAGATGCAATCACTAGAAGCGCCGCGTGATTAAGCAAATATGGGTCCCTAAAACCCTCCTGCGTGCGCAAGGCTACTATGAGGGGAATGCCTCACTGTGGATCCCCAAGGCCCCTACGGCCAAAGGCACTAGTCCTATGCCACCCTTAAGCCTGATTAGCCCATGTCCCACAACACCTCAAAACCATAGGCCGCAGTGCTCTCCAGAGCCCCAGCGATTCGACTCCTCTATGCTTCGGCCCAAGAGAGTTGCATAAACCTATCGGCCCAAGCAACGGCCACCACCACAGGTGGCATCATCCGACCAAGTCAACCCGACTCTCTGCAGCCAAGCTGACTGCAGCAGCCCAGCTGCTGTGATCGACCCTAACCCACCCCTCTTGCAAACAGCCACGCTGCCTGCTCAAAGGGACTCCCAGCTGCAACTCTGTACTGTCAGGACCTCTAGTTCTAGCAAACCTCAACCGCTCGTCAGCCTTACGCCCTCCTATGAATGGAAGTCATTTCTAACGTTGGCCCCGCTGACCTTGCAGAGGACACCAGAGATGATGTGGTGGATTGCATCAAATAGCTCGATGCACCTTTGTATCGCTAGCCCTCAGCTATGATCGCTTGGACTTGGGACTATTACTGGAACCCTTCGCAACAGAAGTGCGCAATATGCCTTACTCTTGGGAGACTTTTGAATTCGCCTTTGCACAGGCTTCTTGCTCTGCTGCTGAGTTGCTCGCTAGCGAGGTCTCCAAAGAGCAAGCCATTAAGCAACGCCTCATCACATCATATGACCCATGGA
Organism: Lygodium microphyllum; assembly: GCF_053477565.2. NCBI lineage: Eukaryota > Viridiplantae > Streptophyta > Polypodiopsida > Schizaeales > Lygodiaceae > Lygodium > Lygodium microphyllum. The sequence goes on along the minus strand of NC_141150.1, from coordinate 83,958,989 downwards.
CAACTTCTGCTATCACCGACCAAGAGATCGCAAGGTTATCCCACCTTGATGATACTGGATCACCCTTCTTAAGGCAGTGGTATGCTCTTAGGTTGCAATGGGAGGTTGACGGATGTCGCATAATGACCAACGCCGAACAATGCCGAGCCATCAAAATGGCAGAGTATGATCCCACCTACGTCGTGCCTACCTCGTATAGAGTGTTAAGCACACTTCGGGGTCGACCCATGGACGAGCATATCACAGGGTATCCCTATCTTGACCACCTCTTAACAGAGGAAGAGCTCCGCATCGCAAGTCGGGTCGACTCCGATGACTTCCTCACAGATGTCCTCACGTACATCACACACGTAGGGATTCGACCCTTTGATCTGGACCGCATCGCTCAACTGAATATATCCCCAACTTCTACGCTTGGCTCCTACACAAATAGTGAGACAGATTCTTCTTTTCCAAAGGGGGAAGGGGTAGTAAGGTGGAATGTAGTAGAAGGTGGAATGTGGTGGAATGCAAAAAATAAACCAAATAGAATCTAAAAAGTAAACCGTGTGAAACGCCTGCTAAATTTGAAATGCAAGGGTAAAAGTCTGAAAGGCAAAGTTAAGGCTATGTTCAATAAAATATGCTATGCTTTTATTCTTCCAGCAAATTAGTTGCCAAAAGTACTAAAAATGGAAATGGCTGAACATACAGGTGGCGACCATGGCAAGCCAGGACAAAGCGGGCAAGCTTCCCTTCTCGGAGGAGGAACAAGTAAAGTATGGCCTCATGGTGGAAACAAGAGCGTTCAACCAATTAAAGTTCTGCCACATCTTCAACCTTGAAGACGTAGCCATCGAAGAGCCGGCAGTACGCCAAATCATAGAGCAGTGCCACCTGCAGAAGCACCTGGACGCAGTGGGCCGGAGGGTAGATTACACCCTGTGCACTGATTTCTTATGCACCTTCAACAGGAACAGGGGCATCGTCACAGTGCATGACAATGAAGCCACCATACAGGTGCAAATCGAGCTGACCCCTGAGTTGGTGGAAAGGGCACTAGGGCTGCCGAATAAGGTGGAAAGGAAGCCGAAAAGAGACATCTACACCATATTGGGGATGGATAAAGTGAAGGTTTACACCAATGACAGAATTAGCCTGACGGACATCCCCAACCAAGAAATTCAGCTGCAAGTAAACATGGTGCACGCCTTGTTCTCAAGCCAGAGGTACAACAGTATAATGACCCGAATCAATGTACCTCTGATTGACAACATTGCAGCGCAATCGCTGGATGAGGTAAACCTTAATGGGTTCGTGAGGAAGACAATTGAGGCCTCGACGAAGGCCCTGGCAACAAGAGAAAGAACCGTGGGAGGGGAGTCCCTGTCGTTTTGATCGACCCGCAAGGCATCATCCTCCAAGGCCTCCACCATAGGGTTCGGAGGTGTCCTTACGGCAATCATCCAAGAAGCACTAGGGCAGGGACAAGCAGGAGAAGACAAAGAGGGAGGTGACGAAGAAAGTGGCGAGTCACTGTCACAGTCCCCGCCTCACATAGAAGAGCAATAGAGGTCGTCTGATGAAACGAAGACGGACGCAGGTGAAGAGGGAGAATCCCAGGCTACACCACAAAGGCATGCGGAACAACGAACCAAAGCCCTACATGGAAAAAGAGAAGAGAAGGGAAAGAAGAAAGAGAAGGAAGATCTGGAAAGGGCTCGAAGGGAGTCAGTCAAGGATGAGGAGGAAAGAAAAAAGAAGACCGAGGAGGAGCTGAGAAGGAAGGAAGAGGAAGAAATAGAGCTGGAAATCCGTCGCTCCATCGTGGAGCAGCACAGAAGAGATGAGGAAGGCGCAGAGGGCCCGCACCGAACGGAGGCACCCAGTACTAGTATCAGAATGCCGAAAATCATACCCCTACCCCCTGTAGAAGGAAGAGGAAAGGATCCGATGATGCCAACTCTCCTCCTCTTCATACCTTCCATGCCAGCCACTCCTATCATGATGACACCCCCTGCCACCACCACCCAAGGTTCCACCCCAAAAGTTGACAAGAGCAACGTGGTCACTTGGCTACAATTCTTGGTGGAACGGGAGCTGGCAAGGGAAGCGGCCGTGGCCACCCCAGCATCAGGAGCCAAAAGGGCAGCCATGGCTGAACTGGAGCCAAGGCCGGAGCTAAAAAGGCAGAAAATAGAAGATGTTGTCACCATTACGACCATGCCCCACCCCCCACCTCCAGCAGGCCAATATGACGAATATGTTAAGGAGCTACTCTCGCAGTTGGAAAGGGCCAGGGAAGAAAGGAGGACAGCCTTGGAGGAACTGGTAGCAGAACGAGAATCACAAGCCGCCCTCCAGCTGGAGAGAACAAAGTAGATTACAGAATATCAAAGGAAAATCGTTGTGCTCAGGGAGGAAGCCAGCACTAAGGAGGCAAAGGAATTAAAATCCCTGAAGGAACGTGATGCTGCTTGGGAAGGAAGGAGAAAAATCTTGATGGAGCGTCTCAACGGGGAGAGGGAAACAAATGCCCACCTTCGGCGCAAGAATGATCAGCTATCTGTAGTCAACCTGGAAGCACAAAGCCAACTTGGCAAGATCAGACAGGAGGCTGCAGAGCTGGACCAATTAAGGGCAGAACACATGCGAAGGATGCAGGTGAAGCTGGACCAGCTCAATGCACAGATTGCAGATGAACGCCAGGAGTAGTCCCGCCTACACCGTGAGCAAAAGAATGGGCTGATCACAATGAGCAGAGAATACGGGACTTAGCACGCCGGCTAGCCAAAGTCGAAGGAGACAGGGTGATGGCTGAGAATCAGGCAGAGGTGGCCCAACTCTCCATGATAGCCCAGCAGCACACCTTCCTCAATACACTGCTCCACTCCATCAGACTGGAAGGAGATGAAGCCAATGATCAGCTGCAAAAGAAACTAACCATTGCACGCAGAGCGCTCATAGCAGGCCTACACGTGCCGCTGCAGCTAGGAGGCCCACCGTAGAGCCTAGAGGAGCAGAGAAGATATCTTGCACAAGTACGCCTGACGGCGCAGGAAATAGATGACCTCGATTTCACAAAGGCAAAAGCACAAGAAGACAAGCAAGCAGAAGGGGGTGAACTGGAGTTTGATCTGGGACCTCAAGAGGAGGAATATGTCCCACCACCCCCTCAGCCACAACAAGTGGAAGTGCAGCCCCCTGATACATCTACCAAGAGAAGAGCAGCCCAGGCCAACCGCAGGAAAGAGATGGTAGAGAAGGCAAGGAGAAAGCTGAATACCAGACCCATTCCAATACAGCCTTCCCCTCTCCTACCGTGCACTCAAGATCCCCCTGCTGAATTTCGTGCCGAATTGATTATCTGGGAACAGCAAGAATATAACCGCCACCCCTTCGACTTGCGCTTTGAGTTTCCCACTACCTTGAACAGAGTACTGCCCATTCAACTTGTAGAGGACGTCATCGCTATGGATGCAAGGCTCAAAGCCAAGTGGTTAGCGGAGCGTGAGGCTCACCCAACTGCTTGGGGAGTCGAGGACCGTGAATTTTGGCATGATAAAGTCCTCCAGGTGCCTAGATCAGTGAAAGGCTATAATTGCCAACCCACCTGGAGGAGGCACATTTTTGACGTCAACCTTGATGCGTGGATGGCATTTTGCAACACCCTCCCTTCCGAGAGAAATGACCCTACTTTTAGGCCGTATCCTCGAAGGGTAGGGGTAGACTTCAACCCGTCCATCCACGGCAGGTTCGACTTCCCCATTATCTATAACACCAATAGCACCTCCCATAGGGACGCCCTTCTCTTCACCCTCCTCGATTTGTATAGCTCTATAGATAGATTTCTTAGCGAGTTCACCTTCTGTCCCGACCCCGCATTCATCACCACTTGTAGTTATCTTAGGCTAATTAGGATCCTAGTCCACCAAGAGCCCGCTCCCCAAGAACGCCACTTCCCACCCCTCTATTTCGACCCCAACGCCATAGACAGCAGCACCATGACTCGCCTCATGATGCATGCTTCTCTTTTGCCATCTTTTTGTGTTGCACTACTTGAATATATGAGCGATAGCAAATTCACCCAGTGCAACCACCCCTTCCTTTCTACCACCACCCTCAAAACCTGCCTCAACCTCAAAAGCTACTTGTTAAGTCGAAGATTCCTTAACAAGGTCCCCCGCCCTCCGCCATCCCCTACCCGCCATTCAGATGACAAGGAGTAAAGTCCTGTCATGCCCTTGTATCGCTTGTCTCCATGTATACGCCTCCTTATGCTATTATATTTTATGATTTTTTTTTAAAAAAAAGAAGAAGAAGGAAAAAAAAAAAAAAAAGAAGAAGAAAGAAGAAGAAAGAAGAAGAAAAAGAAAGAAGCACCACAATCACCGCACCTAGGGTTCTCCCTAGCCCCCCCCCCCCCACTTCACACTTAGGGCACATCAAGGGCAGGACTTTCAGACCTGTCACCCTAATTTAGGACTTGCACGCACCTCCAACAAAGCATGAACTGGGTCCTCAAGTGTGGGACATTACCAAGGGCTTGCCCAAGGTCAGACCTATCTCCCAGTTCCACTGCCATGGGCACCACACACACTACACGGCGAGACAGACACACCCCTTAGGGAGTGCACACCTTTTCTTGTAGGTTATGTTCGCACTTCAAGACAAGGCTACCCGCGGAACAGGATCGCCCATGGATTCCTTTAAAGATCAACACTTCTTTTCCTGTACTGGCATCCGACCATCTGCTTGCTGATGACCACCCTGATTGAACCAAGTCAAGGTAAAGCTACCATTGGCATAGATCTTGGAACCTCATTGTCCAATAATCCATGCCCAACGCCCCAAGATCTACGGATCGCTTATTGACTCCACAAGCCTAAAGACCTTCAACTCAAAACTGAGGACCTTCTACTCAAAGACAAGGATCTTTAGCCAAGGCCACGGGTTTTCAAGGCAAACAACGTTCGGGGGGTTTCGCCAGAATAAATCCCTCCAATACCATCCTCATAAGGGATTGCTTATTGCTTCAAGCGTTTCGGATACTCAAAAGACGACCAGCTACACAACGGGCGCCACAACAGGGTGAAAGATGCCAAGTCTCTTCATGGAGCCTAAAGCACGCCGTAATCTTTCCTGGTCATCGTCCTTAAACCCCATCACTTATCATTCACCCAACCACATTGGAAGCAGTGCCCACCACCTACCTTTTCCACCTAACAGCCGACCTAACTAACCACTACATTTTTTATCATGTTTTCCGCAGCACAGAGGAGCAAAAAATGTAAAAAAAAATAGAAATAGAAAAAAGGCGCAGGATAAAAGCAGAGAAAGGCGCCTTGACTGGTAACCAGTCCCTGAAAAATTTGAATGTTCAAGCACGACCCTCAGAAAGTCTCGGTGTTGGCCCAAGACAACAAAAGAGAAAAAGGGCGCACCATTAAAATGTGGGAGTGCCCCCGAATCTTTGTAAAAGAGCGCCAGGCTCGCTCCTATGCAAAGTATACGCACTATTTGGGAATAGGATAAATTAGAATGGTGGGAAATGGAAAAAAGGGCCTAGGCTATGGCCCGCCATGTAAAAGTTGGATGACCGCCCAAAAAAGATTTAGGGCTTTGTATATAAAGTTGAAAAGAGAATGAGAAGCTCATTCTTTGGTGTGTGGCAAAAAGAGTCTTCTTCTTCCTCTCTTCTTCTCTCCTTCTTACTTGTGTGTGCTCTTGAGAGAGGGAGTGTGAGAGTGTGAGGGAGTGAGCGTGTGTGAGAGTGAGGAATCAAGAGGGTGAAGCTCTTCACGATCTCCTCTTCTCTTCTTCTCTTCTCTTCTCTTCTCTTCTCTTGTGCGCGCGGCTATGGAGGATGGATCTTGGAGATGGAGGAGGCTTGAGGATGCTTGAGCTAGCATCAAGAATCATGGAGCTACCGGAGTGCAAGAGAGAGAAGGGTACTCGATCGGGCATCAAGGTAAGCTCACTACACTCGTAGGATTGACGACGCGTCGGCTAGGTGAGAGATAGCCATTAGAGCTCGCTTGGAACGCTTGAAACAATAAGCGGTCCGTGGGTCTTGGCGGTTGAGCGAAAGCTCCCACATGTATACTAAGCTATGTCAAGATGAGATTGTGGAACCCTAAACAAAAGTGACTCAATCAAAACGTTCCTCCCACTACAGCAATGCCACTTTTTGCAAATCAGTTAGGACAATTTATATGTTTTTGGAGTATGGTGTTTTGTATTATCTAATTTTTTTTATTATTGTTGGAGTAAAGGCGCCTCCGCCGTGCCGCCCCGTGTATTACTACACTGACAGTACCCGCCACTGCACACTGCAGGTGGCGGGTGCCCGTCATGTCACTTTATTCTTTACATTCATTTTACTGACTAGTAAATAAAGGAAGGCCTGGTCACACATTGTGACTGTTGGAGTTCCCATTTCTTGTCTCTCTCTTTCTTGCTCTTGCTCTCCCACCATAGCTTGCATGCAAGCTTCGATCCTTCTCACCTTTCAACTGGTATCAGAGCTTGGCTTCCTCTTGCTCGAGCTCAACTTGGTGCTTGCTTAGCTTCGCATTGACTCCCTTCTTGCATTGGATCTCCATCCCGGCAGCCATATCCGATCTCCCCGAGCTCCTGTTACTCCCCGGCTTCCCGAGCACCTTCCCGCCTATTGAGGCACCTTCAAGGCATTGGTACTGAGGTATTTGATCATTCTTTTAGGGTTTTATTTTAGTCTACAGGTTGCAAACAACAAGGGCAACCATGGCTTCAAACCCTTGAAGCTTATTCCCCTCATATTGTGCCTTACACTTATCAAGGCTCAAAGAGGCTTGTCATAGGCCTTTGATAGGCCCTTCTTGAGCCCCCCATTACCCCCTTTTAGCCCATGTGGAGCAGCAGCAAGTTCAGCACCAATAGGGCAGATTGCGCCATTTTTTCTAGGCTATTAGCACTCGTCTACTTCAGCTCCACACTTGGCCATTGCTTCTTGCTCTCTACCTTGATCAAGAGGGCTATTAGACTTCATGTTTGATGTCATTCAAGCTTTGGGCATTGGTCTTGATCATTCGGGGCTGATTTCTTCAGATTTGGTACTGTCATAAACTGTCATAATAGGCTGAAAATAGGGCAGCACCATTGGCATTAGCATTTGTTGCTTACACTCCATTCGGTTGTGTTATTTGATCCCCGTATGCGGTCTACTTGATGCCCAAATGCCTTGGGAATGTATGCACATGATTATGCCATGATTTTGGCCAGAAATATTGGCTGATTTGGGATTGTCATTTACTATTATATAGTGCTGGAAATAGGGCAGCCACACTTGGCATTGGCATTTGATGCTTATACTCTACTCCGGTTACCTTGTTTGATGCCCGTATGCGGTCTACATGATGCCTAGTGCCTTGGGAATGTATGCACATGATTATGCCATGATTTTGGCCTGAAATATTGGCTGAAATTTCTCAGTTTTGACAATCAAACTTGGCTGTAATAACAGTGGGCTGAAGGTACTTTGGATGCTTTGTCACTTACCTATTGGTACCGGATGTATGCTTTGGGATTTGCCATCATGTATCTGACATTTGGGGACGACTTTGAGCTTATGTTTGAATCTATGGAATGTATTTGAGCTATGCATAAGCTCCATCTTGGTTGGTATTCACTGGCATTTGGACCGACTTGGCATGCTCTTGGACCGCTTATGCCTCATGTCTATGCTTGACAGTTAGGCTTCATACATAACATGCTTTGGTTCGTGATATATGCCGCTTGGTTTGTCTATGCTTTACCGACATTGGGAGCTTTGCCTTGGATGTATTTGAGCATTTTTGACTCAGTTTGATCATTTACTTGGTTGCTATCGGATGTCATTGAGTTGACAGAGATCTTATTTTGGGATTATGTATTGCTCGTTGGTTGCTTCCATCAGTTGCTTCATGTATGTCATGCTCTTGGGATGCATATGATGCATTGACTTGGTCACTTGTCAGTGGTAATTTGTCTTGGGTTGCTTGAGCCCTTGAGCTTGTTTGTATGCCTTTTGTGCCAGTGGGAGCATCTTGCATGCTTACTTAACCTTGAGCAGGGATTACATGCTCTTGGAGCAGTCTATGTCATTGAGCAGTCAGATGTATTGAGACTTTGGGATTATACTCCGACAATTGGATGTTGCATTGAGTATATGTCTTGGTTCACAGGATGCTTATGAGCTGAGTCTTAGTTTTGGATCTGCTTTCCTTTGAGCAGACACCTATTTGTGTCAGGTTTTGGCAGTTGCAGGTACATTTTACCTGGATTGTCTAGGGGTGTGCCTCTTACTGGCAGATGCTATTTGACATCTCTCGGTGTTATGCTCATGTATTTTCACTGTCATTTGGCTTTGCTTTGTCCTCTTTATGCCGGCTTTGGACCTAGCATTGTTTAGTTGACATTAGATCCAGTTTTGGGACAGTTTGCTCTCATTATTGCAGTTCTGAAATTTATTACAACAAGCATTTATTGGTGGACTGAGCAGTATTTTTTATGCTGAAATATCCTGACTTGGTATACCGCACCTAGTACTAAGTGAGCAGCATCTTTTGGCACACTTTTCTCACCATTTGGAGCTCATTTTAGTGGATTTTGGGCATTTTCTACAGTAAAACAGCCAATAGTTTTACATTGTCTGTGCATTTCTAGCCTGCATTATGGCATCCTCTTCGACTGATAATGCCATATTTAACATCACAAAGTTGGATGGTACCAACTACTCTTATTGAAAGAGTCAAATGTGACAGGTCTTGGTGCAGAAATCTCATATTAAGCCACTTCGGTTGAGCGGGGAGTAGCCTGAAACTATGGACAATGACAACTGGCTTGAGCTTGATGAGCTATGCAAGTCCACGATTGTATTGTCTCTCACTGAACAGGTACATTATAATGTATTTGAGGAAGCACAAAGTGCATGGGATCTATTGAATAAGATCAAGAATCTTTATGATAAGAAAAGTCCGACGAGTTAGATGTACTGGTTGAAGCAGCTTATGGATCTGCGCATGAAGGATAATGCGACTATGTCTATTCACTTAAGCCAGTTCCATGCTATACTGAAGAACCTGACTTCGCAGGATATCACCTTTGGAGAGGAAGTAACTCCTCTTTTCTTGCTTGGGACTCTGAATGAGTCATGGGATGTATTCCGCACTACCCTATGTGCCTCTAGTGATACTCTGAAACTGAATGATATTGAGAGTGCTCTTCTGCAGGAAGAGGTTAATTGCAAAAACTTGGATGCCTCTCGTGTTTCACATGCTTTGACAGTTAGAGGCAGGAATGACAGGAATGATCGTGGTCATGGCCGTGGCCGTGACTCGCAGAAGGGTCGGTCTAAATCTCATGGAAAGTCACGTAGTAAGTCGCGTGGGCACAACGCTAATGTCACTTGTCATCATTGTGGGAAAAAGGGCCATATCAGACCACAGTGTCATGAGTTGCGCAATGAGAAGTGCAAGGATAAGGGGAAAGAGAAAGTGTAGGAGAAGTCATCTGATCGCAGCATAGTACCTGCAAAGTCCAGCGTCAAGATTGAGGAAATTAATGTCACGTAGACCGAGGATTCCGATGGTGGTGATGAGTTCATACTTGCAGCTAGTTCTTCTGATGCCTCACACTTGACTGAGACACCTAGTATGTATACACAGTGCTGGTTATTGGATTCAGGTGCGTCCTTCCATGTGACGCCTTACCATGAGTGGTTTCACTCTTACCATATCGTATCTGGATCAGTCAGACTTGGAGATGACAGGTCTCTTGATATTGTGGGCTGTGGAGATATTCAGTTGCAGTTTTCCATTGGCAGTTCCTTTTTGCTCAGGGATGTACGTCATGTACCTGCGCTTACACGCAGTCTTATGTCTGCAGGACAGTTGGATGATGCAAGGTTTCATGTCTGTTTTGGGGATTCTGCCTGGAAGATTACCAGAGGCAGACTTGTGCTTGCTAGAGGTGCCAAGGCTGGCAGCCTCTATCCTCTTGTTGTATCTGGGTCTTCTGTAGACCATGTTTTGGTAGTGGGCTCTATCCCACATGTATCACTTTGGCATGTCACGTCACTTTATTCTTTACATTCATTTTAGTGACTAGTAAATAAAGGAATGCCCGGTCACACATTGTGACTGTTGGAGTTCCCATTTCTTGTCTCTCTCTTTCTTGCTCTTGCTCTCGCGCCATAGCTTGCGTGCAAGCTTCGATCCTTCTCACCTTTCAATTATTTTAAAATGAAGTCTTGCAAATTAAGTCTTAGTTTTATTATGTCTTGAAATTCATTATCTAATTGACTTATTTTTCCTTGTATGTGCAGGTTTAGGATTTGGGCACGGATGGCAGGATGAGTCGGGATTTTACAAATGACGACATTGATACAATGCTAGCACGTTTCTCACCGGAGCAGCTAGCACGGGTCAGATATAGAGCCGATGCACAGCTTTCCCATTCCACCTCAGCACGATCGGTAGACTCTAGATGGTGCGATGCTTCGGTCTCCAGTAGACGCAGTCGCAGGTCTCGCTTTGCTTCAGAGTCACGTAGTCGAGGAGGAGGTAGCTCCTGTTGTGGGGATACAGATGCAGTCTCTCTCACTCGCACTGCCACCAGGGAGTCGACACCGTCTTTCACTAGCGGTGGCGGGCAGACGTCTACTACTCCCACTCCTTCACGCACCCCACCGATCACTCCCAGGGCCGACAAGAAGTACACGAAACCCACTCCTCCAGGTATGTATTTTCGCATCCTTTTTCGCAGTAGCACTTATCAATTCAAGTTGTGTTTGACACATTTGTATTAATGTCATGAAAGTACCCGTTTGCAAAATCTTGCATGTTACTCGTATCTCATAGATAAGGCCTCTGGCCATTTATACATGAATGATGATGGAAAAGCTGTCATCTCTAGGATGCATGAGTTGTGCCAACAAGTATTTCGGCACAACATTACAGACAAGTGGAAGGAGATCCCAGATGCCAGCAAGGAGTACATAATCGATACATTGTATAGAGAGTTACCTAAGCCCTCTAGCAATGATAGATTTTCGAGAGGGTGGATGATGACGCGTATGCGTGACTATCAATCGCATAGGCAGTCTGATGCACGCGAAGCAGTCAAGCAGGGCAAATCGAAGCCTGAGTGGCTGGATACAAAGGACTGGAGTAATCTCCAGGATGAGGCGACATCCACTCCAGACAAGTGGAAGCAGTAGAAGGACGCAGCAAAGGCGCGCTTGGACGCAGGATCGGTGCATCACCTTGGTAGCGGCGACCATGCAACATTCCTGGCAGATTTCATAAGTATTAATAGGGTAGAGTACTCTAATTTAATGACATCCATGTTGATGTATGTATTTCGAACATGAATCTCAAGTACGTTGTTTTTCAATGTTTGTGTGTCACAGCAAGGTTTTAGGAGCGACCCGACTGCACTAGAGGTGACATACAGGGAGAAGCATGGCTTGAGTGCCCTGATCGAGAAGCTCTATACTCGCGGAGGACCGGTAAGTAGTAATAAATATCATTCCTAATTTGAGAAATCTGTCATTATATGTCAGTTTGTATTTGGTACTCACAATTATATATGTATTTGATGCTGTAGACTCCCTTCAATATACAACTACAGCGAGATGAGTTTTTTGATGCGGATGAGTCGTAGAGAGTAGATTAGGCTACATAGGATTACTCCCCATCTTGTATTATGTAAGGCCTTATGGCCTCTATCCTCCATATGTAATAGCAAATTGTATATGATTCGAACTTCTATGTTGTAGCATGACTCCATATTTGCTTTGTCACAGTAGCACTTCTCAATTTAAGTTCTGTTATTTTCTTTATCAATGCAGTGCACATTTGTGTTAATTAATGTCATGAAAGTACTTGTTTGCGAAGTCTTGTCATTATTTGGGATCGATTGTCTAACTTCTTTGACAGCAAGAATTGTCTCTTAGCCCTGTGTGGCTCTAACTGTGGCAGGGCTGCATCTGCAGCGCTGCCACAAAAAATTTTTATTCTCTGCAACCATCAGTATCAGCGTCGGAAAATAATTCTGCAATCGTCGGTATTAGTGTCGAAAATTCCTCTATAACCGTCGCTATTTTCGTCGCTAATTTCTTCGGTATTAGCGTCAAAATTAGCAACGAAAATAGCGAGGCAAATAGCGACGGTTTTGTAGCGATGCTAATAGAGATGACGGGGATATTTTTAATATATAAAGAAAACGCCATTATAAACATCGTTATAGCATGTATATGTTGTAGTGAAAGCACACCTTGGATGTATTGCATATGATCAGAGGCTTCCCAATCAACATCAGAGTTTTAAAGTTTTGCAAAACTACAAACAATAACAACATACGTTACGACCTATACATATAGTACTTACATCACTCTTATCATAGCCACTCCAAAGTGGCTCATCCTTCGACATATGTGAAAATTATTAGTCTTTAGCAAGTTGAGAGATTTCATCTTCTTTATCTTCATCATCTTCTTGATTTTTCTCTTACTCATTTTTTACATTATCATCAATAATATCAATGTCTTGACCATCTTTTTCATATAAGCATGAATCTCTTCTCCAAAATAGTTTGATCCTCTTTCTTTTGCAATCGTAATCTTCATAGTTGTACCATACAGTTCACAAAGAGCATAGGGAATAATAAGGAGATTATGCCAAGCTATAGGTAGATAAGGGGTCTTTTTATCAGGAATTTGTTAGGACGAGTAGAGTTTTATAAATTATATCTTTCTATACTCACATAAAATATGGACCACCGTTCCTTTATGATTAATTGGTTTTTTTATGCTCCTCCTAGGAGTTCTAGTTTAGAACATGGGATAAATCAAGGACTATGAAAACTATGCAACCCTATGTTTAGCTATAATTGAGTCTAGGTTATGTATTCATGTTGTCATTGATTGTCAAGTGCTATGTTTTTATAGTTTTCATTAGGGTAATCATCTTAGAATTCAAAATATAGAAAGATAGTGGCATAGATATATGATTTCTTTCAACACCCCCCAACATGAAGGAGGTATTTAATTCTATGTTAACCACGTCCGTTGTGGGAGAGCGGCCAAGGTGTTTGGTCATCTCTCCCATGAAGTCTTCTCTACTAGAAAAACCTCCAAAAAATGCATTGACCCCCCTGCCAAAGGAGGCCAATGTATCATTCATGCGATCCACATCTGGATCATTGCTAGATGAACTAGGATACGACATCTGCAAAAAAAACACAGGAAAAAGACAAATTTATTTGCATACAAAAAATCATATATTACCTATATTTTCAAAGAGCTTTCTTTAGACATTGAGCATAACACTTAAGTGCTAATGCTTCTCTTAAACAAGAAAACTGATAAACACAAACATGGGATTGGTCACATTCATCATTGTAAAAATATATTGTTTACTATCAGAACTGGGAGACCTGGCGCTTGTATCCCCGCGTCTACATTGCAGGTTAGACGCGCCCTCAAACGCGCTCCAGAGTGAACCTTCTGTACAACGCGTCTATCTGCGCATCTAATATGCAGCACAGACGCGCTCTCAGACATGCATTCCAGGTCAATGCGCGTGTATAATCGTGTGTAGACTGCAAGTCAACCTTCTGTGCAGCGCGTGTATGATCGCGTGTACACTGCAGAGCACACGCGCCAGCACACGCGCTGTAAGACGCGCCTTGAGACGCTCTGAGAGGAAACATTTTTCACGTCTATGTCTGCGTCTACATTGAGATGTAGACGCGCTATCAGACGCGCTCGGTCGGTCGATTTTAGACCGACGACCGCCATTGACGATTTACAAAATGCAATACATAATGGAATCACAAATCCTAAATACACAAACAGAGCAGAGAGAGGAAGAGAGAAACAAAGAGAGAGAGAGAGAGAGAGAGAGAGAGACTCACCTTGGGTGTTTGGTGTGGCGGGTGGTGGCGCTTCTCCTTCTCCTTCTTCCTCTCCTTGGTAAGTTACCCTCCCTTGATGCTTGTTTGCTTGCTTGCTGCTTCTTCTTGTTCTCCTCTTTCTTGTTCTCTCTTTCTTCCTCTCCTTGGCTTTCCTTTTTCCCTTCTTGTGTGTTTGAAATGAAAGAAGAGGCGAGTCATGAGGAGGTGAGGCATGAAGAGACTGCATGTCGGCTAAACTCAAGCTTCAGAACTGCAAAAAACGCAGGAAAGGAAAGGCGCAGTTTGAAAAGAAATGATTTAAGTATGGTTTGAATTTTGACACGTGCATCTATTTTCGCGTGTATATGTGCGTCTATTGTTCAGATAGACGCGAGTATAGACGCGAACATAAACGCGAAAATAGATGCCAATATAGACGCGTATGTGAACGCGGATATAGATGCGCATTTGGGATTTATCATAATTTTTTGTTTTTAAGATAAGTTTTGATAGTGAATTCTTATCATAAGTTTTAATGTATTTATGATAATTTTTGTGTATTTAAAATTAAGATCTTATGTAAACATATGAATGACAAATATTTTGATGTTGTCATGAATTAGGTTTAATCATGTCGACGTCGTCATCACCTATATTTGAAATTCAAGACTTGAATCAATTGCATTTTATTAATTCACTTGTTTTTTCAAGTTTAACCACGTCAGGATATCATGCATGTCCTATTTACGGTCCCTCTCTAGTTTCCTCTAGGTCGGCACGTTTAAAGAAGGTTATCTACGACTAACCATTCGAGATTGGAAGGAGAGATGGATTAATGCCGACAGCCACCCTCCACTCGGTAAGAAGTGCATTTCTCTCGATTCACTTTAAAGTATTTAGCATGATGAATTGCTTACATAATAATTGTTTGTTTGTTAGGTTCTCTATATTCTTTCGTCTTCCGTATTGGACTGAACTCAAGATCAATCACCTGTTGGACCCCATGCACATATTCAAAAATGTTGTATCTACATTATGGGATCACTTGATAGGGGCTCGTGATTCAGTTAATGTAAGGGAGGATTTACGTAACGTTGGTCGCATGAGACGAGCCTGGCCACGTATTGGACCCAGAGGAAAGATTGAGCTACCCCATGCACCTTGGATGTTGTCAAAGAATGAGGAAAAAATAGTGAAGGAACAAATATATAGCTTTCGAACACCCACAGGATGTATGAGATGTCTCAAGGGAGCCTTCATAAAGAAAAAGAAAAGAGGTGTGGAGCAATTATCTAGTTTGAAGTCCCACGATTGGCACAAAATGATTCAAGGGTATCTCTAACCATGAATATAGTAATTAGTGGAGTAACTATGTGTAAACTTTGGGGTATGATGACTTTTTTCTCAACTAATCATTTGATCTATGAATATTGTTTACATTCAGTTCGTACTTCCTACTAGCATATCCCATTGTGCCTCCAAAGATGTACGTGATATCATTTACAAGATGGGAGAGCTTGTGAGGTGTGTATACATTGTATTTTTTCATTATATATCTTTGAATTTCTACACAAAAATAAACAATTCTCAAATACATCTTGACAGATACGTGAGCTCGAAGGAAATTGATCCAAACACATTGCAAGATGCTCGAGTATTATCTATTGAGGTGGTTTGTTTGTGGAGGAAATTTTTCCTCGATCCATTTTGACTACTCAATTACATTTACTCGTACATTTGATTGATGAGATCGCACTTTGTGGGGCAGTTCATGTAAGGTGGATGTTTTTTCTTGAGCGCTTTATGAAAACCTTAAAAGATTTTGTGAGGCAAAAAGCACGGCCTGAGGGAAGCATGGCTGAGGGTTGGTTAGTGCAATCATCCCTTGTTATATCTCTGAATATCTTGCTGAAGTGGATCCCTCTCAACCACGACTATGGAATGATGATGAAGACTTGAGGATGACCTCTATAGTACCTTAAGGAAAAGGAATGAGTAAAGTGCTAACAAAAAAAGAACTTCATAAGTTAAATAGTTTTTGTGTGCTCAATAGTGATGTAATGAGCAAATGGGTGACACTATATAATGAAGCAAGGGCAAGAAGAAAAAGCGAAAGACAAGAATTTCGCACTAGATATGGACGTAATGTCTCATTTCTAGATCATCTAAATGCGCTCCCACGTCATATTGATATAAATTGGTTACATGAGGAAATGGAGAGAATGGAAAAAGAGGAGGAAATTAATATATCTCAAGAAGAGTGGGAATACGCACGAGGTTGCTTATCAAAGGTGAGACATACTATCAATTAATTTGTTTCTATAAGTTTTATTTTATATAAATAATTGACATGTTTGATCTTTTATCTTTTACTACTAGTGCACATTATTCAATGCACTTTGGTGTGAGGGTAAACATCTTCGAACTCAACGTATAGATGAAAAGAGAAATACCCAAGATTGTGGTGTCCTTGCTCACTTCGAGGCTGCCAATGGTACCATGGAAGGTTATTGTGGCTTGATCCAAGATATTCTGAAGCTTGACTTCAGACGATTCTTTATATATGTACTGGATGTGAAGTGGTTTAAAGAAGTGGTAACAAATGGTGAGCATTGCACAATCAGACGTCATCCAAGTGGTTTTGTAATCATTGACTCTATAAAATTTCACCAAAACAAGAATGACACATTAGTAATACCTCAACAATGCGAGCAGGTATATATGCAAGGCCTAATTTTTTTATATGTATACATGTGATACATATACACAATATAATAAGTACTTAAGTTTTTTGCTTTTGTTTTTCAAATACAGGTTGTCATCATCCAATGGTAAACAATAACCGATGGTGGTATGTCATCCCTATATCTAATCGTTCAAAACCAATATATGGTAATATTACCAACATGGAGATAGCAGATGACAATCCAACAATTAATGATGATGTGTATGATGACACCATAATGGATGATATGCGTGATATAGTACAAGATGAACCTCGCGAGGATGTTCAAGGAAACACAGAAGAAGACAATAATGTGATTGTCGATGATATTGATGAAGTTATTGAGCAATATAGCAACACATTTGATAGTGGGATAGACTTATTTATTTTGTTACCTCTTGGTAACATAGACCTAGAAGTAGATAGTTTAGCAAGGGCTGATCTCATTGAAGATGAGATGGATCATTCACTGTAACATACTTAATTTGCTTATTGATTCAATGTGTATTCCTAATTCTATGCTTTTTATCATGCGCACACGTGCATACTCAAGAATTTATAGTCAATTTTAAAGCAAGCATTGAATTTTCCATAATAAAAAGGAAGTATCTTTTATCATCTTCAAGTACATAGAGAAATTACGAGATACATATTGCAATGCTTGCTACTAATTGTAAGGTTTCTGTCGCTTGCCGCTAATTACTTATATCAGGCTTGTCAACTGGAGGAACTGCCATTCATTAGAGAGCAATGAAAAAGTAATTATTAACTTTATTTTTTTAATTCAATGATTCAATGTGTATTCTTAATTCTATGGTTTTTATCATGTGCACATGTGCATGCTCAAGAATCAATTTCAAGTGGTTAAATAATTATTAACTTTGGTTTTTTAATTATGTGAATTGCTAATTTTAGGTGGTTAAATAATTGTGCGTCTGCTGGCGCGTCTATATTAGCATCTATTTGCGCGGATATATAGACGCAAAATTTGTGTCTATTTACACACACGTTTACATGCATTTATAGACGCTCTGATAGACGCGCCCGACTTTGCGCGTCTAACGTGCGCGTCTATGCCTCGTTTCTGTCGTAGTGAAAATACATTATTTTGAACCCACATGATGCACACATATATTCATGAGTAACTTATGCGATCCTAGCTTATAATCCTAGCATATATTGGGAGAGCCTCCTGGCCTAGACCTGATAGAGGTGAGTGTAGCCTAGCCTAGCATGGCTTTTCCTAGTCTACCCTACACTTAATCTACATCTATGATTGGACTAAGTTTACACTTAGCCTAGGTGTAGTATATATGCAATTGATACCTAATATATACTTCACCTATGCCTATTATATGCTTAACCTATGTGTAGCATAGAATTAGCATAGCGTTATCCTACAATTAGCAAATTGTTAGCATACGTATATTATGCTCTTAACCTACACCTAGTGCATATGTAGTGTACACCTAGTTTACTCCATGTGTGCTTAGCATGCACTAGTCTATGCCTATTTCACAAATAGGCTATGCTTAGCATATAGTTAGCCTATGCTTAGTAATTTATTGAGAAAATGTATACCTCCATAGAAGAAGATCTATCCAATCATGAAATATACTAATAATTATGTGTAAACACTTACTATGAAGTTCATTTATGCTAGAGAATTCCAAAGTTGTCCTTCATGGAGATGTTCTGACTCTTGTTCTTCTTGTATCCATTTACACTCATGATTATCCTAAGATGTTGGAGCTGCTCCAATGAACCACTATTATCTTACTAGAGCTTAATCCATTATTCCTGTTATTTCCTTTTGATAATATACATATTTAGAGTTTAGAGGTTTCCTTGGACACAAATGCACATTTTATGAAACTTGAGATTAAGAATTATTTCTTGAACTTATGCTTAGTCTGAGATGTTTCATAGGAAGAAAGCTATGCAGGTCACTAGATTTAAATACAATATTACGTTCTTTGCCTATAGCTGAATTGAGGTGTGTTTCAATAGAGTCAAAGTCTCATTGAGGCCTAATTTCCGAGAGAGAAATTGAGTTAAAGCCTAATTTCCTCTTGGGTAAGTTACACATGAATATATGTGTGCATTCCCCGTGGGTTCAAGATAAGGTATTAAAAAAAAACCTTTTCTATATATTTTTTTACATATAGAAGGTTATAATATAAATGTCCTATTTACAAATTGAATAGAAAAGGGTTATGTTTTATTCAAGAAAAACTCACAGATAAGGATATTTATAAATAGGCCTTAAACGCATGTGATGTAGAGGACATACATATAGTAACTTCCTCGAGAATTGCCTAGAGTTATTGTGTTGTGTTTTGAGTTATTTCATAGGATTGGACAAGGCATATACTCTAGTGTTTTCCTAGCTTTCCATCTTATTTTTCATAGAAACTAGCTTCTACCATGCCATGCTTGCTTCACGAGATCATGCATCATTCCAACCATCATATGTGCAGCACTCTCATATCTTTAATAAGATGTAAATATTCTTTCTCTGCATGTTGTCAAGTATGTGTTGGATTCTAGTATATAGATGCTTGAGCTTTATATTATGAAGTTGGGAAAGCAACTTGCACATTTATGTCACAAGCTTGTTGCAGTATACAAGCAACCATTGGTGCAACAAGAAGAGGAAAAACAAAGGAGGTAGGAAGAGGAAGAAGTAAGAAGACAAACAAAGGAGACATTTCAAATGTGGAAAGAGGAGGAGCTAAGGATGTAAATGTAGCTAGAGGATGAGGAACTCATAGAAGAGGTGCAAGATTTTGGCCAAGTTTCACTACTTGCTAGTGAGGCTGAGAAATGGCCATGTTGTAGATGTTTGTATTGAGCCTATTGAGGTTTTGAGTACTTATGTAGTAGATGCCTATGCAGAGACTACTCATATTTTGAGTCACCATATAGATGATGTCTATCTAGGTACTTTTGATACCATGAGTATCCATGCAAAAGATGTCTTAAATGTGCTAGGGATGAGATGGGCAATGCATATGCATTATTTTTTAGTGCTGATGAGGAAGCCTATGTGACTCATGTACTACATGATACAAAAAAGCGAAAAGAGATTGCAGAGACTCTTGTTGTGTTGAGTAACCATACCATGGATACCTTTGTAATACTTCCACACAATTAAAAGTCAGTTGATTAGTTCAAAAGTTGGTTAGTCAATTAATAAGTTAGTAAGGTTAATAATTAAAGTAAAAACTACCTAACGTTAATAATTAACAATTTTTATTTAATTAAAAATATTTAAAAATTGAGAATCGTAACCCAACATTTTTTTCGGATTGACATGGACTGTAGCGACCCATCACAGAAGTTACAACGTGAACAAGGGTTATGAGCCATATTAGTCATTAGTGTCAATGTGTATAGTATGAATGGTCTAAAAATATTAGAATTTTTTATAAAAATAGTATATTTTTTATATTTTAGATATTATTTATTGTAAATATCCTAAAAAGATATAGAATTTTCTAGAACATGATATCCTGTAAAAAAAAGTAAGTGGTTTTTCAGCTAGTTTTGGAGATTTAATTGAAAAAAGAAGGATTGGTTAAATCACGCGCATCGCCATCGCATTTTACATGTAACAAACAACACTTCAAACAAGGAGATGAAGAAGGAGTGATCTTGAAGATTTATAATAAACTGTCTTGGGATTTTACCCCCCTTTTGGAGCCAATGGAACTATTAGATTTGTGATTGAGCATCAGACTATATCTTAGAAGTTTTAGACTACTTATTTTCCAAGATCCCCTCCATAAAGAGCTCTTCTTCTCAACCACAATCCTTCTTCTCTAATTTAGCTAAATAAGAGGCATGGGGAGCATTGAGAGAAGCACAAGGAGATCCCGAGAGGTTGCGAGAGAGAGGTAGAGAGAGGGAGGTATAAGGATACCCCTTCAAGAGGCTGCGAGAGGAAGGAGCTTGAGAGAGACAGACAGACAGAGATAGAGAGAGAGAGAGGTAGTGAGAGGAAGGTAGAAGGATACCCCTTCAAGAGGCTGCGAGAGGAAGGAGCTTGAGATAGAGAGCGAGAGGTAGAAAGATACCCCTTCAAGAGGCTACGAGAGGAATGAGCTTGAGAGAGAGAGAGAGAGAGACAGAGAGAGACAGAGAGAGAGAGAGAGAGAGAGAGGAGTTACCCGAGAGGTTGCGAGGGAGAGAGTTAGCTCAATCCCCCTGTCTCGGTCTTTGACTAAGCCATCTTCTCTTACGCTCTTCCATCTCAAATTTATTTCACCTTCACTATCTCTCGAATATGCTCATAGATGATGGCTCCAAAGCGATGAGGTGGAAAGACCATATGGGAACCACTGCAAGCGGTCAAGGAAAGGGTGTTGCCAAAGATATAGGAAAGCCCGAGGTTGCCGGAGTTGCCACTACCAATGGAACATCGGATGTGGCAAACGCAAGTGCAAGAAAAGGTAAAATTCCCAACGTCGTCATGCCAAACTAGGTTATTCACTATTAGGCTATTATTTCTCTACATAAAATAATAACGTTTATGCCGAATTTCTACAAAAAATAAATGTTATTCTTTGCATCAAACGGTACAAGAGCTACTTGTTAGATTGCATGGATAGCATCCATATAAGAATTAATTATGTAAAATTTTAGCTCTATCTTTTACACTTACATGAATTGACAGATCATTTAGAAAACATACTAGTACATGCATAAACAATTAATTGCTATGACTTATAGTTAGATTAAGTGAGATTCTAAATCATGGAATCATGATGGAAAGAGTTACAAGAGGTTATTGCACATATGACTTTATGTGCACTCGATATTAGTAAAATAACTTGATATAATTATTGTCAAACGCAAAAAGGTTAAGTGTTGCTTAAAAAGTGAAACTCTATTTAAAGGATCTATAAGTCATCTCGTTAAATTATTGGCACAATATATTTGATCTTTAAGGAATTTTGCATATGTTGGGTAAGATAGCCCAAACAAGAAATTCATGCCTTGCTAAACATGCGGTAAGAGATGTACTCAACACTTCTTTATGGGGAGGAGAGTCCACATTAGAATGTAAGGTTACCTTAGGATAATGTCTACCATGGCAGTGCCATTGGACTCTAGGGATTGGATTTTGGACAGCATAACTACACGGCAAAAATCAACCTAAGAGCCACAAAGGGTATCATTGACAAAAATAGTCCCATCAGCGATATCATCCATGGAAGGATTTTGAGAAGTGAGTGTTAATTTTACGTTCTTGATGTTTCCTCCACATCTTCACGCATCTCCAAAGGCAACATCAAGAACGTAAAATTTTCCTTAAGTTCACATCATTGGACATAGCTAATAGCCAACTCTATTTGATGGGAGAAGCCCAAGTGGAACCATGAGTAAGCAAAAGGAAGAGAGGTATGAGCTATGGGCGATGGAGCAAGAAAGCAAGAGAGAGAGACTCAAGATGTGGAAACTCTAATAATCACAACGTGTGACCAGCCTCCACTTAATTCAAATGTCACTGAAAGATTAATGAATGAAGTGACAATGTTGGAAACCTGCCACCTCTAGTGTGCAGGTGCGGGTATTGTCAGTGTAGTAATACATGACTGGCTAGGCACATGCACCTTTACTCCCAATAACATTCCACTTAAAGGCGAATGTGCCTCGAGTGAAGAGGGAACAAGAATAGATAGAGAGTTTTTGTGAGCAGATCTTCAAGATTTTGGTCAGTGTTGAGATCTTAACAAGGTCAACAGACTTCTTCTCAATGACCTCTTTTATAAAGTGGTATCACGGCTCAATGTGCTTCATCTTCACATGAAAGACCTTATCCTTGGCAAACAGGATAACACTCATAGAATCCAAATGGAGTGTAGGAACCACATCACTCAGAGCAAGGTCTGCCACCAGACAACCCAACCAAAGAGCCTCCTTGCAATCCTCAATGGATGCAACATACTCGGCCTCTTTAGTAGAGAAGGCCATGCATTTTTGCACCATGGACATCCAAGAAGCAGCACCCCCAACAAAGGTAAACACATAGCTAGAGGTTGATTTCCTACTATCTCCATGTCTTGCATGATCAGAGTTAGTGTACCCCACAACTTCTGTATCCTAGCCACCATAATATATGAAAATATCTATTGTGCCCTTCAAGTACCTCATGATACCCTTGCGGCATCCCAACGTCACCTACCAGGTGGTGTATCCATATAGGCCACAAATCCCACTGCAAAAATGATGTCAGGAGGAGTGGCTATCATGGCATGCATCAAGATGTCCACTATGGATACATAAGGGAACTTGGTCATCTCAGCCTTTCGCTTATCTGCTGCAGACAATCTGCATGGCTCACCTTCACATGAGAAGGCAAAGGATATCAAATGTGCTTAACATCTTGCATATGAAACCACTCAAAGACCTTCTAGATATACTTCTTATGTGATAAGTAAAGGAGCCCCTAATGGTGGTCACGTGTAATGCATATCCCAAGAATATGTGAGGAATGTCCCATGTCTTTTATCTCAAAGCTCTTCTTGAGCCAACTTTTCAGAGTATCCAACTTATTAGGAGCTCTCATAGAAATCAACATGTCATCCACATAGAGTGCTAAAATCAGAAGGCTACCATCATGATCCTTCTTCTGTATAAACACGAATCTATATCACTACATGTATAGCCGTGTGAATGCATGAAAGAATCAAACATATGGTATCTTTCCCTAGGTGTCTGCTTAAGGCCATAAAGACTCTTTCTCAATCCGCACACTAAGTATTCCCTGCCTTTTTCCTCAAAGTCATTAGGCTATTTCATAAAAATATTCTCATTCAAGTCCCCATGTAAGAAAGGTGTCCTAACATCCATATGACAAAGCTCTAGATCTAATTAAGCAACCAATGCTAGTACCAAGTCTAGGGTAGTCATCTTGACTACAAGAGAAAAGGCTTCCTTGAACTTAACACCATTCTCCTAGCAACCAATCTGGCCTTACAGGTCGGCTTGGGGAGTCCAGGATCTCTCCCAAGAGTGACTATCACCACAGTGCATGGCCTCATCATAAGTGATAGGCTCACTTGCATCTGTTATCATCACATAATCAATGGAGGGCTAAAACCACTAAAGAGGACATCTAGATCTAGCAGAGCATCTCAAGGCATGCTGAGGAGCTTGCATATTCTATCTAACATCATGGTCATGGGCCACTAGAGCATCAACTATGGTATTTCTTTATGATATCTAGTTGGTTGTATGGGAGGAGGAGGCTTAACCTAAAATATAACCATATGTATCTCAACTATCTGCTCAGACAGCTTATACATCTTTTCATGAAAAACTACATCATGGATGTGCATGACTTTCCAAGCCTCTAGATCCCATAGGCGATAGCCCATCTCACCTGCATCCCCGTAACCAAGAAAGATTCCTTTTATAGACTTAGGATCCAGCTTTGTGTGCTTGTCCTTGGGTACATGGTAGAAACCCTCACAATCAAATATACACAAATGAGCATATAAGAGAGGTTTTTCAGAATACACCTCCTTTGCAACTTGAACGTTAATAGTATTGTAAGGATATCGATTGATCAAGTGTACGGAAATAGTTATTGTCCTGACTCAAAACTCTTGTGGTAAGCCTACTTCCTTAAGCATACTACAGACCCTTTCTTGTATTGTCATGTTCATACACTCAACCATACCATTGTGGGGTGGGGTGTATGGGATGGTCCATTGATGCTTAATACCCTCTCATAGCAAAACTGCATACTCACCCATTATCTGATTGTAGGCATTTCAGCCTATACCCAGACCGGTTCTCAACCAATGCAAGCCAACATTGAAAGGTAGCCAAAATATCATATTTCAACTTTATGGCATATGCCCAAACTTTGTGTGAGTAATCATCAATGAATGTGATAAAGTACTTCTTCATGCCCTCTTACGACAGACAGGGCATAGGTCCATAGACGTCAGAATGAACAAAAGGCAAAAGCTCACCTATGCATAGAGTGCCAAACTTCTTATGCATACTACATGTCTATCTACCATACAAACAATGATCACATGACTCAAAATAATTATAGTCAAGGGGTGGAAGATGCTACAAACAAGTAAGCATTTTCATTCCCTTTAAGGACATGTGCGCAAGGGAATGATGCAAAAGAGATACATGTGGAAATGCAATAACCACAAACAAAACATGATCTATGGATCCATATACAACCAATTGAGGATATAAAGTGCAAGGCTTGGCACCACGCGCCAGAACAAGGTTTTCACATGCGATATTCCAAGAAGAATCCCTAGAGAAAACGAAGTAACCCTCATCATCCAATGTGCTAATAGAGATAAGGCTCGTCTTCTTAACTCCTGACCAATGACCCTATCTTCATCCATGGCCACTCTTGTTCACTCTCCTATCAACAAGTCTTCTTCTATGGCAATGTCCACAACAACAATATCCTTTGCACCCATGGACCCTGTTCCTCCTCACCTATCCCATTTCACATCCTTGGTCTCACTCAACTCTCAAAATATAGGGAAAACCCCTACACATCTAATGACCCAAGACACCATCACAAACTTCTCCACCCCACGAGATCCCTCCATGAGTGAACCCCCTATTACCTCACCACCCACACTAACTTGCATCATGTGGGTCCCCTTCCCTATGGGGGTCCAGTTCCAAAACCTTGCCATGCTGACAAAGTGCAAAATCTTTGTACACAATCATGCCCTCTCATCCCCTTGGCCAATGCTCATAAAATTCAACGTTCCATGGCCCTTCCTCCATGTGGCTACCCACCCTTAGCATCTCCAACACTACCAAAAAGCAACATCTTCCTTCTTCACCAAGAAATGTCCCTCCTAGCACTGACAATAGCTAACCTCTTATGGCTCTCCCTCTCCATGACCCTCTTTCCATGCTACCAGACCTTATCATTTCCCCTGAACACATTGATAAAGTCAATACCTTCACTAGTGCATAGACTAGAAGTTCATGCCCTCATTTGCAACATCTGTGCATGTAGCTAAAAGGGGTTGGTCCCACCACCTCCACAACACATGAAAAATGATGGTGACTTGTAGCATGCTGCCCACCTACCACAAGTTGCTATGACATAGTTTGTAGCCCCATGTCAACAGCAAGATCTTGATTTCCCTCCTCCCTCTCTTTCCCAATACAAGACATCAAACCAGACAAAGACATCCAATACTCATGTTACTGGCCATCTTCCACATTGACATTCCCATATCCTAATCCACCCAACTCCTTATTTTTGGCACCCACACAAAATTCAACCCCATCATTCGAGCATTTGTTACTCCCATTTCCATGTCTAACAGTAAGTCATGGACTATTCTAGAGGGACAAACTCCTCTCTTGTTGCTGTCCACATGCTTCAATGCTTTTGCCACACACCTCTTTGACATCACAAGCAATCTAGCTCACAAGCCAATCCAAATCTTCATCTTCACCACCCCACACCCCTCCAAATCACATGCTCCAAGTCCCAATCCACTAGTCCAAATAGATTCCTCATCTTTATGACCTTCAAACATCTCCTCTTCCAACCCAAAATTCCCATGAATCTCCTCTATTTTCTATACTCCAAAAATGCATCCTCACGATGCAATCGACCCTTCTCATCCTACATCTATAGAACTCTCTCGCAAGTTTCCATCAATCCCTCACATCTCCATTTTTGTTGACCTAGGAAATCTTAAAATGGCCTACTTAGAAGCCTTCACCACTTATCTTATTACTACTCCATCCTCATCACTTGTTACACATGGCTATATTCCATCCATGTCCATTCCATCTTCCCCGTTCTCCACTTCCAATGTGTAAATCTTCTCTCCTTCACTAGCCAATCATCTCTATTCCCCCAATCCCTCAAACATATTCCACGCTCTCTTCTTAGTCAAGTGGCTACTCTTTTCTGTGTCCATCACACTATCATTTATCACTTGATGCACTCTGCACCCATGCCTTACTTTCCATAGGGGAACTTTAAGATCCTGAATTACCACCTATTCCAAAAGGTGATGACACTTCAGCTATACAACAAGCTCCACTAGAAGGACCCCACCATGACCTTTGGCATCATACAATGCATGAAGAAATACTTGCATTACATCAAAATAATACTTGGGATCATCTTCCTCTACCATTCAAAAATAATTTCATCTCCTACAAATGGGTTCATAGGTGCAAATATAATCTTTGTGGCTCTACAAAAAAGTCTAAAGATTGCCTCATCACTCACGACTTGTCCCACTTATATGGTATGGATTATAATGGCACCTACTTCCCTACTTTATGCATGAGCTCTTTCAAAATACTTGTGGCCCTAGCTATAGAGCATGATCTTTTACATCATATAGATATTAAAACTACCTTCCTTCACAGGGACCTCTCTAAGGAAGTTTATATGGCTCTATCACCATATTTGTCCAACCCCTACATGCCTAACTATATCTGCAAGCTAAGGAAAGCTATACATGGCTTAAAGAAAAGTACTCAAGAATGTTACCACGAAATTCATGCTTATCTTCTGGACCATGGCTTTAGGTGCATCAAAGTTGACCGCAACTTGTACATCTTCAACGATGACAATTTCTTCCTTATATTGGGTCTCTCTGTCAACAACATCCCCATTGTAGCATCTTCTCTTGATGCTCTTCAATATACAAAGAAGCTAATTGGTACTCATTTTTCCTTCATCAACAATAAACCTCTTTCATATTTCTTAGGTATAGAAGTTGAAAGATATCAATACTCCATTCGGATCCTTCAATAAAGGTATATCAATCAATTCCTTCATAAACTTAAATTTCAATCTAGCTCCCCTTCTTTCGCTCCTATTCATGCTACTCCCAACGTTGAGCATTTCGATGCTCCTCCATTATCCCAAGATCCATATGCTCAAATCCTTGGTCATATACAATGCCTCATAACATATACATGTCTTGATCATTGTTATACGGGTCACACTTTTTTCCAAATACCTCCAAAACCCACTTAAGATCATTGCAAAGCCTTGAAGTGGAAAATCTAATAAATCAAAGCCACTAGTTAGTTCAGCCTAAAGTACCACGTTTGATCATAGGATGCCCTCTCTACCTATTGTGATGCTTATTGGGACATTGATATTCTCACTCATACATCAACCATTGTCCATTTACTTCTCATGGGTGTATCCCCTATCTATAGGATTACCGGAAACCAACTATTTATTACATTATCTACCACCAAAAGTGATTTCACTACCACTCTTGTAGCCAAAGATTTCTTATGGATCCGCTATCTATTGGAGTACCAAAAAGTAGCAATGTATTATATTATCTACTAGTGAAGTTGAATATGTTGCTATCTCTCTTGTAGCCAAAGAAAGTGGAATATGTTGCTACCTCTCTTGCAACCAAATATTGCTTATGGATCATATAAATGATGTAGAAACTGGACTTCCACAGCAAAGATGATTCCTTTACAATTTACTATGACAAACAATTATATATCACAATCATCACTTCACATGAACTTATCTCTAATAAACTAAAACACATTAGTTTACCCTACCGTTTTGTCAAAGAACTAAATCAGGAGGGCTACCTTCACATTACAACAAGGAAGATTTTCTACAAAAGTTGTCACTCATGAAAAATTCCATCTCACTTGTAATGCTCTAGATTTATATTGATATCATCTTCTATATTTGCAATACAATCCTTGCTCCATTGAGGATATGGCATAGAAAATCATTACCTTGCAATCATATACTAAGATATCATGTATTAATACATTTCATGCGAAAGTCAACAAAGCTTATCTCTTCTACCTACTCTTATTTATGATCACATTATCATGTATTACCTACCAAGTGGATACCTTCTCTATTGATGGAGTTTGAGAGTGTTTGGAATCTTATTTATTGATTCTTGATGGTTTTGAATGATTGAAGTTGAGCTAAAGGCTTTTTTATGACCTTCTATATGGTACTGTAGACCCTTTGTTGAGCTTCTATAAAGCCTCTCTCTCTGTTCTGTTCTATTCAGTATGCCTCTGTAAATGTGATATCGGATGAATGTGAAGCTTGGGGGGGAAGTTTTCCAATCTTGAGAAGAGATGAATATAATTTCAAAATATCTCAAAGAAGTGGAAGACGTAGTTTCTGAAGACACAAGTAAAGACTAAAGTGAGAGTGACAGTGTTGAGCTACGAATGGACATTGTAGTGACTCCGATGACCTTTCATATAGGACATACCTCTTGGGAGGGTTATCCATGACCAAAAAGGATTTATGAATTATTATTCTTGATTATCTCATTGTACTATTGAGAGAGAGCATGTATACGAGACAGTGTGTAAGAGAACAAAATCTATGCAAAACATTGTATTTATGAGTAAGAGATTTTGAGACAAAGCTATGAAACCTTTCAAGAAGAATACTATGTGATGATTTCCATTCAAAGTGGTATATTCTCTTTTGTCTTTGTGGTATCTTGATTAATTCTATGAAGAATATGAAGAGCATAATCAATTTTTTTCAAGTTAAAGCTGTGAGAGAATTGTTTCTATGAAGCTGCATGAAGATTTTTCATGTCTGGTATTCTTTTTCTTGTTGTGGTTATATAAAATATAAAGAATATATTTGTTAATGATACAAGATATATTTTATTGCAGTAGATTCCCCATTTTATTGGTGTTCCTCTTGGGGTTCCATGTTTTTGGTGCACAGCGCCGGGGAAAACTGCCATTAACAAGCATCCAAGGGGCTTAAAATGAAAAAAATGGCATTACCAAGAGGAGAAGAATTCAATGGATGCTTGCAAAGTTTCTTCTACCACTGAAGAATTGGAGATTCTCATTTCCAAAGCCACTTTTTACAAGAAGTTTATCCCACAATGGTGGAAATGTATTACCATCATGATGCAGGCTCTATGGTGGTGGACTATTTTGTCTCCCTCTTGAAGCAACATAGACATGCATCTTGGTGGCAAATTGTTTGGGAGCAAAGTGAAGTGCAGATACAGAGAGAATGACCATCCATGGAAGATTTAGCATTCATTGAAGAGTTTCTCAACATCATCAAGTGGAAAATTGTGAAGAAGCTTCAAGAGTCGTGGTCAATGGAGGTCCACAAGAACAAGAAGGAAAATAGTTGGAATATGTTCATGGATGCTCAACAATAGGGTACGTGGGGCGCATGGTGCACTAACAACCTATTGTTTGTCCAATTTAGCAGCCCACTGAAATTTGGTAGACAAAGTGTTCTTTACAATATACACTATTGAAACCATCAGAAGTTGGCATTACTATGATGATGGCACCACAACCATGCTTAGAAGAATGAGTTTTGATACCTTGAGAATGGAATATCTTCCCCTTTGACACAGAATGAAATCTGAATTCATAGATGTTGAAAAGAAGGAAGTAGAAGAAATGTTGGCAAGAGAGTCCTTCAAAGACTGAAGCCCCCTCTAATTTTGTTCTGTGCATATGTCGCAAATCCCTCAAAGCAATGATGAGGAGTAGGATGATCCAGACCTTCCTAATGCTTCCCTCTTTCTAATCAAAACTATTACCCCATGGTACGTGGACATGGACAAACTCTCGTGGCAAGAAAATAGTATCCCCCTCATATCTCAAGCTATGAGAAGGAGAAGCTTTTGTGGGAATCAACCCCCTACACCTTGTTAGGTGGCCCTCTATACAATAAATGCAAAGAGGAAGTGTTGTGCATATGTGTTGCAAGAGAGACAAGATTGGAATAGTACTGAAAACATGCCATGAGGAGCCCTGTGGAGGACACTTTGTAGGAGAAGTGACATTCAAAAGGCCTTGCTTACACGTTATTGGTGGGGCTGACCCTCCACAAAGATGCCTTTGACTATTACAAACATTGTGATGTTTGTCAATAAATGGGGAAGCCTATCAAACCTAGTGCCATTCCCCTGCAACCCATACTTCCCCTAAATCCGTTCAAGAACTGGGGGATTAACTTTGTGGGCCCTATTGATCCACCATGCCAACTAGAAGGAAGTAGAACATATACATATTGGTCTATACAAACTACATGAAAAAGTAGTGTGAAGCCAAAGCTCTGAAGTGGAATGATGGCAATAGCGTGGCCATGTTTTTATACCAGAACATTATAACCCATTTTGGCAATCGCCTCAAGCTTGTAAGTGACAAATGTACACACTTCCTTAATAAGATTATGCATTGGGGGAGTTTTGAGATCTCAAAAATGCTCTATAAGTGATCTTAGAGAGAGAAAACATTTTAGAAAATAAAATTAATTTTTATATTTTTAAAACATTTATATTTTGGTAAGTAAATATATCAAAATTGTTAATAAGTCATTATCGTGATATTCTTGTGGTCACATCAAACCTAGAAATCTAGGCCGCCATAAATTAAAGGTGACAAAGATTGTCATAAATGAAGATCTTACTCATCCTCATTAAAGTGAAAACTAATATTCAATTTGAATTTTTTTCAACATTTGATTACTTTCCTCCATTCTCACTCCCTTCTTTCTTTCCAATGATCACATCCCTTCTTTCTTTCTTTCTCACTTCCTTACTAGTTTCTTCTTCATTTTTCTTCTTATTTCTAATTTACATAGTTTTTCAATCCAATCTTCTAATCACATCTTTAGCTATGGATCAATCATCCAATTACCTCTGTAGCTCTAGTAAAAGACCTCTCTATCATCTTCATATTGAGTTGGATAGTGAATATGAATCAATAAGGAAGAGAACAGAACCCATTACTATTACAGAGTCTATGAAACATATACTCAGGTTTGAAGGAAAGAAGAATCTCGATCTTTGGTTAGATGGCAGACTATATCCCAAAGATCCTAGCAAAAATAGCACTCTGCCTTTCTATAATAGCTCTTCATTTTTTATGGTTATAATGGGTTTCTAGGTTATACACTTAACTTGGTTGCAAAAAAGGATGCCCTCATATTGGAGAACCATCTTTTATCAAAACATAACAATGAGTTGTTGCATAAGTTAGAGGGCTCTCAAAACAGAGGATTTATTCGTTGGAGAAATGCATTAAATCTTATCAATGAAAGCAAACTATTTTAGGCCTTCGAAATTGACAAAAGGCTCTTAATAATATTGAGAGTCTCCAACAAGGAGGAGGTGGTTGCATTAAAAGAATCCAAGTAGCAATGTACTTTTTTTTCACGTTAAAAATATTAAATATGACTTTGTTTATAATTAATTGTATTGATTCATTAGAGCCAAAAACGCTTCAAAAAATACACTTTTGTTAATCAATGGATTAAGTAAAGGACCAAAGAGATTTCGCCACATGGATAAAAATATGGTATTCTTGTCTTCTGTGCTTTTGTGATGGTAGAGTTCATTTTGTGGTTTTCCCTCCTATGTAGCCGAATTCTTCAAATCTTGACAAGTTTTGGTAATCCCAAATGCCCTATTAACTAATAAAAGCTAACAAAACATCTAACAAAGACATGACAGAGTTAAGTTAATTCATACCGTTTTGAAAATTGGGAGAATTTTCAAATATCTTCTTGGTGCTCATAGTATTTTTAATTTGTCTCCTTGAGGTTCACCCTTAGATCCTTGACCTTTCTCTTTAGGTTTCTTTCTCTGCACATTGTCTACATGCTCTTTGTCTTTTACATGGCATCCACACACAAGGCGTCCTTCTCATTCCATGAACTCTTGCGCCATCTATAGCAAAATCCCAAATGGAGAATGGGAGCCCAAAACATTTACTATAAATGATTGGGTTACAATGCTACCATCTTGCAGGGGCTCTCATAAGGTGAAAAGAATGAAACGGGAGGATATCAAATATCACTGGAAGGGATGCATCATTTCTTTCAAAACTACGCCTCAAGGCTGGTTTACTTTGGTGCAACATGTTTACATGGCTAGAGATATGTACTTGGCTTCACGTGAATATTTTTCTCAGCAAGCACATTCTAAGTTTGAGTTGCAAAATATATGTGAATATATTGTTTTGTTTGAAACAAATACTAAATAGTGGATTATTGGTTGTAGATATCTTTCCATTGACAAGTTTTGAGTGGCAAGCTGTAGAGAGCCTCAATGGAACATTCCATGCCATTCATAAAGAATTTGCAGGCATTATTTATGTTGATCAAACCGCGAGTTTTTTTTATGAAAGTAGAATTTGTGTATTATGCATAGTATGTGGTTCCCTCAAGAACAAGTGTGCATAGATACCTTGAAGATTTGTAGTTATCAAGTCTCTCATCTTTGGATTGGGAGATACTTGATGAAGCAACAATGGAGAGTTTTAAACTCAAAATTGCTCAAGATATTCAAAAGGCTATGACTCTTGGAAGGATCTCGATAAGAGTACGCTTCTTGTGGTTTTTGCCCTTGCATGTTTTTGTAGCTTGCTTCAAAAAAACATGTTTACAAAGGAGGAAGGCTTCATGGATAAATAGAAACTTTTCAGAGAAAGATCTGGACAAAATTTTAGGTTTATCTTGGAAAGCCAAGGAATCTGACCACAAAGGTGACTTTATAAGGTGAAATGTATGCTCTCAGTCATTGGGTTTATCCTATAATATATCTTCAAGATCCCTTGTCATAGGTTTTGATTATAGAAGATACAAACTTAGAATGGGTGCCTGGGTTCCTCTAGATTCAGAGATTGATTGTAAGACATTGAAACTTACAGTGCAAGTTATTGCACAAGAAGTAAAGGAGGTGAACGTTACTTAAAAGTGGAGTCTTAAGGATGTAAGAGACACCTTAGAGTTTCTAGACAATGTTACCCCTAGATATAAGTTCAAGGTAAATGGTGCTATAATTGATAAAGAGCTAAGTGTTATTTATCATGTATGAGTTGTTTGCCTCCTAGTGTTGTGACTTTCATACCATGAATATGCATGTATAAATAATTTCGAATTTTTCTTTCACCCACAGATATTGTTGCCAGAAACATGAAATTATACATACGGATAATTATTATAAAGGAACTCTTGGTATAAACTTTTATAAATAACAAATCATCCATCCTAGAACAAAATGATTTCATTATATCATGGGTTAAAAAATTGGAGTACAATTTTACAGGAAACGCTTGGCATGAACTTTACAATTCTCTGTGATTCTATGAACAAAAAATCATCTTACATGGGCAAGACCAAAACAAGATTTCATTACATCATGGGTTAGAATATTGTACTACAAATATACAAGGGGAATTTACTAATGTACAAATAGAAAAACGGGCTATTCTTTAGGTTCTCTTTGATCTTTAGCTTCTTCACCCTCACGCTGTTCTTTGGCTTCTTGGTCTATAGCTTCTCCACCCTTAGGCTGAGCTTCTCCACCCTCAAGACTTTTCTCCTTCTTTGGAATAGTTGCTCCATCTTCATCACTTTCATTCGTCATCACTAGTTTCCTCTTAGTAGGTATTTTCTTTGGTTGCTCAAAGAACTTGATTTTCTCAAGTACTTTTCTCCTAGGCCTTTAAAGGAGATGGATTAAATTTCAATGGACAAAGCTCAAGCATCCCCTTCTTTTTGGACCCCTTCCTTTTTGACCCCGAGGACTTCTTCTTTTGGGTGGTTGTTTTTTTCTTGCCTTTGCCCTTCGTGGTTGCATGTTCCTTGGCAGTTTCAGGTGGGAGAGGGGAGTCAAGGTCCACTAGAGTAATTGCCCTATCCAAAACTAGTTTGATACACCTCTCCCGTATTCACCACATGTATGACTCAAGGTAGTCTCTGCACTGCAACAAAGTATATAAGCTATTTGAATTAGAAGAAACTTTCAAAATAAAAAAGACAAGATATAGGAGACTTACATTCACCCCCTCTACATTCAATAACTTTGAATCTATTTTCCCCGAAGCATTTGAAATCACTCTCCACCCACAACTATATATGTCATTTTCAATGGGACCTCTTGAAGGAGAAACTTGAAAGGCCTTTTAGGATCAGCAATGTTTTCAAAGTTGGTATCCAAGTGGGTAGTAACAAGTTTAGCAGCACTATAAATATCAACTTATTAGCAAATAGTATAAACTTTAACCAATAAAAGTCAAAATAAAGAGTGTCCATTGACAATACATCTTTGATTGGCCGTGAATTCCTGAAAGAGAATTCATAAAGATGACCTCTCTTGTGGGAATGTCAATATAGATTAGGCTCTAGTGCTCTCTAGGAACCAAAACACTAGTGAGCAAAAACCCTAAAGGCAAATCAACAAGAGATAGAATGTTGAAGGGATGTACCTTTCAACATATGGAAAAAATATATAATGATTTGTGACACTATCAAAGTGCTTTTAAAATTTTGTATTATTTAAACTGGATTTTGAAAACAAACCCACAAAAAGAGTGGATCAACAACAAATATACTCTTAGCAATATTATTGCTAAGAGAAGCAATATATGACATGCATACAAAGTAAAGAATGAATAAAAGAATGAATGCAATGTAAGGACCCTTGAAAAAATTAAATATAGACAAAGAGAAGAAAAAGACCTTACCTCAAACAACATAAAACTACTGAATCTATTAGTTAACAATTCTTTTTCTCGAATAGGGCCTTATCTTCAAGAGATATGCTGATGTACTCTTCTTTTTCAGGATTAATAGAAACATTTATGACCATTTGGCCATACACTTTGCCCATCCTCTTGTAGTTCACAAGGCCAAGAGACTTGATCTTTCTTTGCATGATTACATCTTTGTTCTCTATTATCTCTTTCTTCTTCTTCTCCAAGACAGCCTCTTGCTCACTTACAACCCTTTTAGTATACAAGTGAGTAACATCCTCAACCTTGGGCACCAATGGATCCTTCTATTTTCTAGACACCTTTGGGTGGAATATTGAGGATTTCAAATGCCTTTTTATCAGTAGAAGTTGGCAAAAGCTTCAAAACTTTGTCAAACCTATACATAAGTCTACTAGCCATACTAAAATCATTATTCATCCATGTAATTCAATGCGCATGAACAACTGCAATGTATGCATCATTCAAAAAATCAAGTGAAAAATCCTCTGTTGCCTCCTGTAAGCAGAGTAGGGCAGACAAGTGCTATTTCTTATTGAGGCCCTCCACAGAAGCAATTGAAGACAACTTGTCAGATATCTCCTTCACCACTTTGAAAAAAGGAGCCTTAGGAATGAGATGGCCAGTCATCTTTTGAGCTTTCCTGATCTCTCTAAAACATCTCTGCATGTAGAACCATCTAGACTTTCTCTTTCTCATTAAAGGGGTTTCCTGGGTATGATTAAGAAGGAAACTTGAAGGCTGATTGAACCTCAGCAGCTAACTTGGAGTTCTCTAAGGATTTACCTTCACCTCCAACACTAGCAGGGGTAGCAGGGCAAACAATATCTTCACATGTCTCCTCTAATGTTTCCTCTTCACCTTTCCTTGAAGGTTTCTTCAGGTAAATCTTCATTGCAGTTTGCTTTGTCCTAGCCATCATTTGTGCAGGCCAAGGGTCAAGAGTACCTAGCATAGCTTTGACAATACAGCACGATGAGATGAGGACCTTGATCCCCAACTAAAACTATCACGCCAGATCAAAAAAATGCAAGAATAAGGAACTTTTGGATTGAAACGCATGCCTCATAACAGTGCAATAAGATCACGCTACTGATGAAGAAATAGCACAATTGCTCCGTATCAAATGTATGCTAATACCACCTAATGACATGACGCTCCTTATGAACAAAACCCAAAATTGCACCGTATCAGAAGAATTACTTGTACCACGTGATAGGGTGAACGAGAAGAACTTCATTGTGCATCAATCGCATCGTATGTGAGCTTGTTGAGCTAATACGGCACGAATGATTGCACTGAAGGATTTTGTGAGGTTAGTATTTGCGTTGTATAAGCTTTGTTGGAGAGGTCAGAAATTCTAAGTATGTCAAATGTCTAACACAAACGACGGACAGAATCAGCAAGAGTGTCAGATGTACGGTAGGAAGGACAGAAAGTGTGAAACGATCTTCGCGCGAGATGGGGGCCCTTATATATATGCAAGAGTTTTTGACACTTGTCATTTTGCTATTCGTTCTCCAATTAGGGTCTTCCAACAATTTGAGCCTGTTCCATGTGGTCTATATAATGAATCGAACTCTCACTTTGTGCTCTTTTTGTGATTTTCTACCATTGTCGTTCGACCTACCATCCGACCTCCCCATCCTCTCGTCTTCGCCCATCATCCTCCTTGCCATATCCATCTCCCATTCACATCATCTTCCTATCATCCTAGTTTTCCCTTGTCGCCTTTGCTTGTCCACCTAGTCCTCTCCAAGAGTAGTGCTATCCTTCGACCTATTTGTGCTCCTTTGTGCTTATGTGCAGTAGCTTCTGATACGGTGTGATATCATGGTGCCATGATGTTTTGCATGAGACGATCGCACCGTTTCGAGGCTGGTCTAATACGGCAGCATGATACGAATACATTCTAGGTCGTGGTAGAATCCCTTCATGTTGTATCAACTCTGTAATTGTGTTAGTTCAAAATGTCAAGTGAGAACCCACCCGTGTCACCCTCCACAATTGGGAAATGAAAAAAAATGATAAAATCCACATTGTTCAAGGAGCAACAGGATTTCATAACTTTCAGTTGGTACTGGTACTTGGGCCGCACCAATCCACCAAGGCTCCATCTTGGATTGTATCTTAAATTGTTGTTCTTGTCCCCTACCATTACTATAATCCAATGCCCTGTTCATGATACAAATGCTGACTCTTTCTATCTTTTGTTCCTTTTGAATATGTGCTTCATCCAATTTTAGTGCAAACTTCAAAATACCACCACATTCTTGAATAGTAAATTTATACATACGGACCATTGCAATTTGGACTCTTTTAAGATCAATCTAAATATTATTAAATGTGTTGTATTTAAAAAAGCCTTTGTTTTATGCTTTTCATAGGGCATAGAT
The DNA here is from genome assembly GCF_053477565.2 of Lygodium microphyllum. Taxonomy (NCBI): domain Eukaryota; kingdom Viridiplantae; phylum Streptophyta; class Polypodiopsida; order Schizaeales; family Lygodiaceae; genus Lygodium; species Lygodium microphyllum. Next base: position 83,921,432 of record NC_141150.1, on the reverse strand, counting down.
CCTTCTATATGAATATACTCCCGAAAGACATTTGAAATCATGTGATTCATGGCTATCCTAGCAATTGACAAATACCCATACTGTCACACGTCTCCACTTTTTCATTTAGTTGGACTATTCCTTTCAAATCTTTCACTAACTCTTTCAAACTCTGTTGAGAGTGGAAAAAGACTGAATTTTTGTTATTTTTGAGGTCTAAATGATTGATTTTTTATGGATTTAGAGTGATGTGTGGTTGTTAATGGAAGTGTTTGAGAGTTTTCTAGATGATATTGATTATGTTTTGGAGGTTCATGATGATTCTCAGTGGAGATATGAAGCTCTATGATGTTCTGTTAAGGTTCTGATTGGTTATGTATACCTTTTGTATAGCTTCTGTTTTGTTCTAATTTTCTTCTGTATGAAGCATGGATTGATGATTGATGAAGATTGAGATATTTTGAAAGCTTATTGAATATTTTTTGATAGTATGGAATGGTTTGAGTATGAGTTATGAGGTTCTAATGACCTTCTGTGACCCTCTGTAAACCTTCTGTAGAGCCTCTGTCTCTGCTCTGTCTCTGTACTGTAACTGTACTGTAGTTGCTATGGTATTGTACTGTAACTGTTCTGTAGACCTTCTATAAGTGTTCTGTAGAATGTATGTGTGACTTTGGGAAAGTTTTCTAACTTTTGGAAAGGATGAATCTAAGTTCAAAAGAGCTAAAACAAGTGGGAGAAGCAGCTGCTGAAGACTGAGTGACAGTGTAGTGAGCTTTGAAAAGACATTGTAGTGGCTCTGGTGACTCTTCATATCATCAGACATACCTCTTGGGATGTGCATCCACGACCTAACAAGAATTATTGAGAGTTATTATGAGAGTATTGTAGTGAGGAGATGATGTACTATTGATAGAGAGAGAGAGAGAGAGAGAGAGAGAGAGAGAGAGCCAGAGATAGTCAATTCTATCAAAACAGTGTAACTGTATATGAGAGATTGAGAGAGAGAACTATGAAGATATTAAAGATGAATACTATGTGATTGATTTCCATTCAAAAGATGGTGTATTATTTTGTGTTCTTTGTTCTATTGATGGATTCTATGGATTATGGTTGATTCTATCAAATCCGTGGGAGAAATCTACTATGATGTTGCGTGAAGAATTGTTGTTTTCTTTGTTTTGATGATCAAAAGAATGAAATAAAAGCTTGTTGATGTTACAAGATAGATTCTTGCAAGAGAATTCCCTTTTCCTTGGTGTTCCTCTTGGGGCCCCATGTTTTTGGTACACAGCCGGAGAAACTTGCCATCAACAAGCATCAGAAGAGGCTGAAAATGAAGGAAATGGCATTGTCAAGAAGAGAAAAATTCAATGGAAGTTTGCAAAGTTCCTTATTCCACTGAAGAATTGGAAATTCTTATTATCAAAGCCACTTTTCACAAGAAGTTCATCCCACAATTGCGGTGTCATACTGCTGCGCATTCGAGGTGTGGAATCCACCCAAAAAGTTGTGTGTGTGGCATTTGCTACTTTGTACATACTTAGTCAATGTGTTTGAATTGTTTGAAAGAATGAAACATGAGTGCATCAACATGGATATCACCACTTATTCATATATTTTGAGAGCTTGTAGCAACATAGGAGCTGTCAGTAAGAGCAGTCCCTTGGCAAGGTGGCACATATGCCAAGGTTCTATCAATAACTTTGCATTCTCTGCAAATGGCTTGTATTTAGCGAGTGTTGGACTAGTTGGCTATCTCAGAGTTTTGATTTCAAGACTGAACAACTAATCTATGGAGGCAAAAGTTATTTTGGTTCCTTTCTTTGCTGATCTTGGAGCCCAGATAGCAAGTATGTCTTGGCTGGAGGTGAAGATGACCTTGTTCAGGTTTAGAGTATGGAGGATCGTGTTGTTGTTGCTTGGGGTGTAATGATTGATGGATATGTGACATGTGGTGATTACAAGATGGTTAATCAATGCCTTCAGCTTATGCAACAAGAGGGCCTGGCACTTGATCATCTTATATTTACATGTATACTTACTTCTTGTAGCCATGTAGGGCTCTTTTGGATACTGGGCACCTAAATCATGTGGTGTCTCTGGAGATCAGTAGAGTATTACACATTGGCGCCTGCAGAAAGGGCTTTGGCTCAAACAACTTTGTTGCTAGCACACTTGTATCCATGTATGGGAAGTGTGGAGGCATTGCAGAAGCAGAAAAAGTTTTTGATAGGTTGGTACATCATGATGTTGCATGCTGGACTGCTTGCATTGCTGCGTATGCACAGGAGGGCAACAGTTTGGCAAGTTTACAGACATTTGAGAAAATGTAGTTGGCAGGCACCAAACCCAATGAAATTACATTTCTTTCAGTTCTCTCTGCTTGCAACCATGCTGGCTTCTTTGACAAAGGTGTTGAACTATTGGGTTTGATGAACAAGGACTATGGCTTATCTCCAAGTCTGGAGCATTATATTACTGTCATCGATCTTCTTGGCCGTGTTGGAAAATTTGAAGAGCTTGAGGAAGTTCTATTTAACATGTCAGTTCAGGCTGATTGGGCTACTTGGATGTCTGTATTGGCTACATGTCATACATATGGCAAATTGGATCTGGCTAAGAAAGCTTTCGATCATGCAGTGCGTTTGGAACCCAAAGAGGCAGTTGCATATGCCCTAATGTCAGGGATATTTATTAATGCTGGATTGCAGTTCTGTGCAGATGAGGTTGAAAACTTCAGACTTGTGGAGGGTTCTCTGTCGTTTCCAATCAGATGTTCCTGAGTTGTTGGTGTGTCAAAGCTATAGATCTGCAGCACTTAGGGAGCTGGCCAGATGCCCAATATGTTTTTGATAGGCTACCTGCACTTGTTACATCATATGCTGAAATTGGCCCGCTTTCCTGGGGAAAAAGGGGCTGCTTTTCTGGAAAAGGGAAACCTGCTTTTGTATCGGGTGGAAGGAAGCTCGACAGGGAAAAAGAAAAAGCAGAAAACACAAAAGGATAATGAGGAGCTGATATGAGAGCAATATGCACAGAATCAGGATGGTGGGAGTGGCTTTTGTTTATTCGTGACTCACTAGATCAGAAGAGGCGGAAGACCTGCAGTGACCGAATCTCTTAAGCCTTTGCATATAGCCTCTTGAGCTATCTGAAGACACACAAGGCAATATAGAACTTATAGTAGGTCCAGCTACATCTGTTGCTGTGATTGGGAGTCCCTCAGGGAGCAGCTCTTCTAGATAGTCGCAGTAGTGGCTGTTGTAGCCACAGTAGCTTTCCTCAACATCACCATCATCGAGTGGCAAAAACGATAGTCCTTACCTTTCTGTGACAGCTTCTCAGATGATGATGCAGGCTCCTGTTTTCCTTTCCCAGAAAATGGGAAATGGTGAGAAGGAGAGCTAGAATGTCTTCCTGGTTTTAAAAGGCATGGAAAAGCATGCGTGAAGGATCCACAAACAGGAAGAGCTGTTCAGTTCATTACTGACTTTATCATGTAGCAAGTATGTGGAAAATACAATGGACTTTCCTGCAAATGGACAGGACCAGAAGGGGTCTGCTTTCACACTGGATCCCTAGAATTTTATGCCATACATTAGGCAATTGAGCAGAGATGATATTACTCAACTTGTGGAGCAAGCTAGGCTGGAGAAAATTTTGAATATTGATTTGACAAGGTTTAGGCTTGCACTTGTGGAGGACAATTGGTTTGCACCATAGGAAGCGTGAGAATTTTGTTGAACTTGCAGTTCTCCATTCTCAAAGTTCATCATCTCTTCGAATCTTCCAAAGGAGATCTTTTGCAGGCAGCTAAAACAGTCTAGGCACAAATTCAAGGCTTCTTTATGGTGATCTGCAGTCTCTTAGCCTAATATCATGTCAGGAGGTTCTACTCAAGACAGTCTAAAGAAAGGTCTTAGGTGCCATCAAGGATTCCACAACTATTGGTCTTGCACAGATCAACAGTGATTACAAGGATCTGGATGTAGCAGTTGTCAAAGCCACTAATCATGTTGAATGCCCACCTAAGGAAAAGCATGTTTGAATCATATTCTTTGCTTTTGCTACTTTCCATATTCTATTCATCAGCTTGCAATCAACCAAGTAGCACAATCTATATTCCATGCCTTGCCTTGCAAATGAGGAAGTAGCACAGTCTGTAATTGCATGCACTGGACAGGTTTTTCAGGTGCAGCTCCCTGTTTAGCTTCTATCAGTGCTACAAGCCACTTGATGGAGTGTACACATGTCAAAATTGACATGATACAGAGATCAATAAGATCTTGTGAGATGTTGGACTATCTTTATTCTTTGTGAGCTTTGACCATAAGAAGAGGCCTTGAGGGCATATCAAAGGGACATGAAGGACTTCAGTTTTTGAACAGCCAGTTTGGAAATCAATTTTTTTTTTTAAAATGAAGCTGAAGCTGTTGATGTTGAATAGGGTTTTATTCAAACGGGTGAAATGTAGCTAGTATTGCATATATTCAGGTCTATTTGCCACATTCAAGAGACCAAAAGGCTTGAACAAGTTGATTATAGGGCCATTATCCAAAATTGAGGTGACCTTCTTTCAAATTGAATCGTGAACTCGCTTGATTGATCTTCTATCCTGAAATTAGTCAAGGTCCTCTGTGGTCGCGACTTTGCTTTCGAAAACCCTTCGACATCTTTGGTGAACCGGACGTGAAAGCATCGCAGAAATTTCAGGATGGGGGATACTTCAGCATCATTTTCAGCCTCTTCTACCATTCTTGCTGCGTCCTCTACTTCAGCTCCATCATTGACTGCTGCTTCAAGTACTTCAACGGATGATCTAAAGCAGATTTTGCAGAATATGTCTATGTATATGTGTTCAGAGAGTAGAGAGAGAGAAAGGGAAAGACTCCATATCCACGAGCCTTCAGGCTCTCAAGCTCATTCCTTCATTTCCACACACTAAACTGAAAAGCACTCACTCTACAAGATAAAGTGACCTAGTGTAAATGTAGACTAGACTAACTAACTCTAGTCAGGTCACTGACTGACTACTAACCCGACTTATTTAATGTAGTCACATGTAGACAGCTGTACACACTAGCTGTCATAGATGTAGGTCATAGATGAAGACACACTGACAGTGAGCTTGATTTCTAACACTCCCCCTCAAGCTCAAAAACAAAACTCAAATCATTTGCATCACTCCAAGTAGCTGTCTAAAGTGAATGAACTTATCTTTACCAAGTGATTTGGTAAAGATGTCTGCTACCTGGTCTTCAGTCTTCACATGCTCCAAGTCAATCTGATCTGCTAAAACCATTTCCCTGATGAAATGGTAGTGAACCTCAATGTGTTTTGATCTTGCATGATAAACAGGATTGCTTGCTAACATAACACTGCTCAAATTGTCACAGTACAGCTTGACTTTGCTGTCCAAGTGTACTCCCAAGTCATTCAGTAACTTCTGTAACCACTTAGCTTCACAGGCCGCTAAGGCCGCACCACGATACTCTGCTTCCGTACTGGACAATGCAACTGTAGGCTGTTTCTTACTCTGCCAACTGATCATGCTACTACCCAATCCAAATGCATAGCCACTGGTTGACCTCCTGTCATATGTGCAACCAGCCCAGTCAGCATCAGTGTACCCCATCAAGTCAAGGGTTTTCCCATATGCATAAAACAGCCCATGATCTGTGGTACCCTTTACATATCTCAGAATTCTTCTAACTACATCCAAGTGTGGTTTGCGAGGCTTCTGCATGAACTGACTGATCAGCCCCACAGCATAACTCAAGTCAGGTCTAGTGATCGTGAGATAGATCAAGCTGCCTACCATCTGTCTGTACATAGTAACATTCTCAATCTCTGTCCCAACATCAATCTGCAACTTGACATTCTGCTCCAAAGGCGTATCCATAGGCTTGCAATTAGCCATACCATATTTCTGTAACATGTCATGAGCATACTGCTTCTGTAGCAGCCATATGCCTTGAGGTGTAGAGACAACCTCAATCCCCAAAAAATATTTCAGCTCTCCAAGATCCTTGACCTTAAACTCAGCCTGTAAACATGTCTTTATTTCTGCAATCCCATTTTCATCATCTCCTGTAATGATTAAGTCATCAACATAGACAACTAGAAAAACATAGCCACTATCTATCTTCTTCGCAAACAAACTATGATCAGCATCTCCCAATCGAAAACCATGTTGCTGTAAATAACTGCTGATGCAAGCATTCCATGCTCTGGGTGCCTGTTTCAACCCATATAATGCCTTTTTCAGTCGACATGCATGTGCTGGAAATTCTGGATGTACATAGCCTTCAGGCTGTTCCATGTAAACCTCTTCCTGTAATTCTCCATTGAGAAATGCATTCTTTACATCCATCTGCCATAGTTTCCAGCCTCTAGCTGCTCCCAAAGCAATCACAGTTCTAACTGTAGCCATCTTTGCTACAGGACTGAAAGTCTCCTCATAATCAAGACCATACTGCTACGCATACCCTTTTGCAACGAGCCTGGCCTTATATCTTTCCAATGATCCATCTGATTTACATTTTACCTTATACACCCACTTGCATCCAATAGGTGTTTTGCCCTCAGGCAACTGTACCAAATCCCATGTACAATTTTCAGCCAAAGCTGAATATTCCTCATCCATAGCAGCACGCCAATTCTCATCTGAAACTGCCTCATCAAACTTACTTGGTTCTCTAAAACCTGTTACTTTCGTCATATAAGCATAATGATGGGCTGAATATCCAGTGTAAGTATACCTGTCAACAGGTCGTCTGACCCTCTCTGATCTCCTGAGCTGTGGCTCACTGTGAGCTTGTCTCTCATGAGGCGGCACATAACGGCTCTATCTAGCACCTGGCGTCATAACAGACGGAATCCCCAATTCACTATCTAAGCTGTCACTGCTAGATGAATCATAACCTGCAGTGAGTGGACCTGTTACATCTTCAAAAACCTTTTCTTTTCCCTTATCTATTCTTCCCCTCACTGACATATCCGTGTCAGTGGATGCAGTAGTGCGACTCCGTAATCGTCCTGTCCAAGGACTCACTGTAGATGATACATCACCTGTCTGACCAGTCATGGAAGTACTCTTTGTAGGAGTATTTTTAGCATGACTCATACTGGGTGAGCCATTAGTAGGCACTGCAACAGGATTTCCATACCAAGATGCTAACTCATCAAATACCACATCTCTGCTTATGAGTGTCTCATGCGTAGAAGGTACATAACACTTATAAGCTTTCCGTTCCTATGCATATCCAATAAACACACTTTTCACTGCCTTAGGATCCAATTTCTTCCTCTTCTCATCCGGTATATGCACATATGCAATGCTGCCAAATACCTTCAAGTGTGAAATATCATGTTTATGACCATACAGCCATTCATACGGAGTGACCTCATGAATCCCTGCTGTAGGGGTTCGATTTAGCACATATACAGCAGTCGCCACTGCTTCAGCCCAATAACCATTTGGCAGACATTTTTCATTCAGCATAGCTCTAGCTGACTCCATCAAAACCCTATTTTTCCTCTCTGCAACACCATTTTGCTGCGGTGTATAACTGCATGTGAGCTGTCTTCTGATCCCATGTTTAGCAAGATACCTGTCAAAGTAGTTTGAGACATATTCACCTCCTCCATTTGATCTCAAACATGATATGTAACAGCCCAATTCATTTTCAGCATGTTTCTTGAAGTCTTTGAATGCATCAAACACATCATCCTTATGTTTCAAAATATAAAGCCAAGTGTACCTGCTGAAATCATCAATAAATGAGACATAATATCGTGCACCGCCAAAGGAAGCATTATGTGAAGGACCCCAGACATCAGAGTGTACCAACTGTAAAGGCCTAGTGCTGTTTTTTACATGTCTCATGAAAGGAAATTGTGCCTGCTTCCCAAACTGACATGCAGGGCATACATGACCAAAATCATTATACTTGAATTTAGGTAATCCAAGTACTACTTCTTTCTGCTGCATAGATTTCAGCTTTTGTACATTGACATGTCCGATTCTCTTGTGCCAAATCTCTACATCTCTGATGGCACTCTGATCATGAGCAAACATAGCTGCTTTAAGTTCAGGAATGGTCGCTTCCAAAGTAAACATCCTGCCATCCCTTCTGCCCTTGGCAATTAGCTTGCAGCCATTTCCATACTCCTCAATGAAACATCCATCCTTGTTAAACCTCACTTGCAGATTCTGTTCTGCCATTTGACCCACAGACAACAAATTCTTTGTTATGGTCGGTACATGTAAGACATCATGCAGGCCTTTCTTCTTGCCATCAGGCATCATCAATGGAACAATCCCTTTATGCTTTATGTCATGTTGGGTATCATCCCCAGTACTTACATGACCATGTGTACCTGCAACCATCTCATCAAACCACTCTCCATGCGGGGTCATGTGGTTTGACGCTCCAGAGTCAATGTACCACCTGTCATCTCTATTCTGCCTTGACGCAGTCTTGGACACATGCTCCATGGCAAAGAGTCTATCAACTGACTCATCATGAGCACCGCTGGAAGATGCATAGTGCCCATGCTGTATTCCCTTTGCCTTCATATCTCCCTGCTTCTTGTAACAATCCTTTGCAATATGCCCATACCGGCCACAATAATGGCAGTCCTTGTCCCTGTTGGACTGATCAGACGACTGCCATGAACCAGAACCACCACCTCTACCTCAGGGTGATCTCCCCCTGCCTCTAAACCCACCAAATCCACCCTGGCCTTGTGTATTTGCACCATGCCAATTACTTTGCTGCTACTGCTGCTGATAAGTATTACGAGTGTCACCACGACCTCGAAATGAACCACAACCTCTAGATCCTCTGCCACGCTGACTAGAGTACAACACAGTATCTCTACTCTGAGATGCACTAGAACCTGTATTCAAACCAAGTTTGACTTCCTCATGCAGCAACAAAGCAACTAGCTCTTCCCAGCTAGGGGGCTCTTCTCTGACAGAAATGGAAGTGTCAAAAGCTTTGTACTCTTTGCCTAAGCCATTCAAAGCAACAGCAATCATATCATCTTCTGATACACTTGAGCCAATAGTAGCAAGTTGATCAGCTATGGTCTTAATCTCCGTGGTATATGTCTGGATGCTCTTGCCATTCCTAGACATGTTGTTGAACTGCTGTTTCAACTGGATCTTTCTTGCATGTGTCATGGTTCCATAATTTTTCATCAGTATGTCCCAAGCATCCTTCGGAGTCTCACATCCAGTGATTTGAATTACCATAGCATCAGATATACATAAGGAAAACCAATGCAGCACCTTACATGCTCTTTCATTCCATAGCCTGTAGGCTCTTTTCTGTTCATTTGTTGGATTGTGTGCAGGCAACTCAGGAGCAACTTCATCTCCTGTACATAAATCCCAATAACCTCTGCCAACCAGAAAGTTTTTCATTCTGAATTTCCATAATGTAAAGTTCTTATTATCCAACTTCTCTCTAACTATCTGAGTGATATTGTCAGTCCCATGTGCATTAGCCATGATGCAATAGACTGTCTATCAAGTGCCTGACTCCCTGCAGTCCAATAAGTATGACTGACTAAGTTCAGTCCATAACAGTTTATGACAGTTTTCTGCACTAAATTGCAGAAAAAAACCAGGGTATTTCAGCTCACTGACACCCCAAAACAACCCTCAAACAAGTGGTCTCAACTGTAGATATAACTGTCAATACATAAGCTATGTGTTTGCTTCAGCTTAAGCTTATGTAACCTCACTGACAGGGTACATACATGCAGTCTGAAAACTGTAAACTGTGAGTAACCAGCAGCAATTTCAAGTCCAAAACTGAGTGTGTCAACAAATTTAGTTTCAGGTTGCAGTCAACCAGAATTCAGCATACCAAGCTCCAAGCAGCTCCAAATTGTCTTTTGACCATGTCATACATTTACTTTGTAGTGGCAAGTTCAATACATGAGCATCTGAGTAGGCATAGACAACCTGTCTTCATTGACCAATGGCATAAACCTCATGAGCTGTTTGTAATTAACTAGGACAGTGTAACTACATTTACTTCAGCTTCAAAATTCAGTTTTCAATGATGCTCATTGCTTGCTTCAATTCTCCATGCATTCAGCATGTATAGGCCAGCTCATATAGATAATGGAACCCCCAAGATTACCTGTATTGCTTCAGTAATGCACAGTACTTGTCATTGATTGTGTATGACAGTTTTCAGCCTGTCATTGATTTTCAGATCTGAGTATTCTGTCATTGACTGTGTATGACAGTTTTTAGCCTGTCATTGATTTTCAGATCTGAGTATTCTATCATTGACTGTGTATGACAGTTTTCAGCCTGTCATTGATTTTCAGATCTTAGTATTCTGAGCAAGAGATCTCAGCTCCAAGACATTTGATCCAATGTATACATGCTTTGACACATTCTTGTGCTCCAAAGATGCTTTCTGAGTGTAGTACAAGGCTCCTGTGTGTCAGTAATGACTGAATGCATGCTGTCCATTCATGTTTACAATAGTTCAGAAATGATTACAGGTCTACGTCTGTCACTCTAGCTCATAACAGAGCTCCCACACAAGCATTTACTCCTTGCACACTTCAAATACCTTCAATAGTGAGCATACATGCTCTATGAACCTTGTCCAGGTGCCCCACTGAAGATTGACAGGTTGCTGTCCACTCAGATCAGCAGGCGCAGATTTTCAGATACAGGTTGCTATCCATTCAGATCAGCAGGCGTAGATTTTCAGATACAGGTTGTTGTCCATTCAGATCAGCAGGCGCAGATTTTCAAATACAGGTTGCTATTTTTCAGGAGGCAGTCCACGCTGATTCCTTCCTTTGACTATGGCTTCATTTGCAAGTGTCCAGCTTCTTCCTCATTCCTTACTTCCATCTTCTTTGCACTGCAGATTGTCATGCCCATTCTCCCACAGCCTCATGGATGAAGCTCTGATACCATGTTCAGAGAGTAGAGAGAGAGAAAGGGAAAGACTCCATATCCATGAGCCTTCAGGCTCTCAAGCTCATTCCTTCATTTCCACACACTAAACTAAAAATCACTCACTCTACAAGATAAAGTGACCTAGTGTAAATGTAGACTAGACTGACTAACTCTAGTCAGGTCACTGACTGACTACTAACCCGACTTATTTAATGTAGTCACATGTAGACAGTTGTACACACTAGCTGTCATAGATGTAGGTCATAGATGAAGACACACTGACGGTGAGCTTGATTTCTAACAATATGCAGCTTCAAAATCAGCAGACACAATTGTATATGCAGCAGCAGCAGCAGCAATTGCATCAACAGCAGTTGTCTCAGCAAAGACAACTATATTCGGAGCAAGAGAATGCAATCAGCGCGACTAAGGCGATTGAAGCAGTTGAGAATGAGAAGAAACTATTTGATGGCCGTAATGTTTCAGCATATTTGAAGACATATGAGATCAAGATGGGGTTTTTTGGAGTTCCAGCTGGACTTATGAGTAAATATTTCCTTCGTCTTGTCACACCCGCCTTGAGGGCAAAAGTGACTAATCTTTTTATTCAAAACTCGCATTGGCAAGATTTTAAGAAAGCCCTGAAAGAAGAGTATTTCCTTAAGGACTTTGGGATGGCTACATGGCGGCCATTCCGAGAGTGGGTCTACATGCCAAACAAAGGTCTAGCTGCTTCAAAGTTGATTTGAGAATTTGAAGAGAGGTATAGTCAGCTTGATGCCATTGAACAAAGAGCATTGGATGTTGAAAAAGTTGAGCTTTTCTTACAAGCTGCAGATCCTGCTCTTCAGGAAGATTTAGGAGAGCTTCTTGAGGATCGCACAAAGCCTATGGGTCTTAAAATGGATTGGCAAGATGCCCAGGATGCAGTCTCGACTTTGACCAAGAGGAGGATATGGAAGACCCACCTACATAATGGTTCTATGATACCGACACCGTCTTTTGCTCCTATGCCTGCTTCTATCCCTGTTATTTCTTCTCCTCCTTAGCCAATTTCTTGGCCTATGCCAGTGCCTACTGTTTCCACTCCTCCTGTTCCTCCTGCTCCAAGACCGATGCCCGCTCCTTCTGCTCCAAAACCATCCACTCGGTCAGTGCATACCTCTCTTGATGACATAATCAAAGGCATAACGGATTTGACACTGGAGTCAGTTAAAGCGGAGTTGGTGGGAAAATTGAAAGAGCAGTTTGCTTCAACTGCGCCTACTATTTCTTCTAGTGCTCCTACTGCACCTAGGAGTGCTCCTAGTGCACCTAGGAGAGATCGAAGATGTATTTGGTGTGATAGCACAGACCATCAGCATTGCAGGGATTGTGAATCTTTTCAGGATGCAATGAGGAAGAATTTGGTATTTTGGGGATAAGATGATAAGATTTGGTTGACTGAAATAGAAGCTCCGCTTGCTACCAACTTTGGGAAAGGCGGAATGAAGAAGTTAGTGGATGACATGGCTGCGCAAACTTCTTATGTGACAGCTAGAGGAGATGCTTCTGCATATGGAGTCCAAATTAAGAAAGGATCAGAGAATCAGTCAGCATTATGGACTTATGCTATGGAGACTGCAAACAAGGGAAAAATTCAGCAAACTGTTTTAACTAGTGCAGGCTCTAGCATCAGATCTGAGACAGGTTGGGATTCGCCTGTTGACAGTACTCTATTTATGCCTACTTGGCTAAGTCTCAGGGAGCAGATGTACTTGTTGAGAAGAAGCGTAAGAGGGATGAAGAAAATCCAAGTGCAGCTAAAAAGACTAGAGGGGGTGAGTTTGTTACTCCACCTACTGCAGGACAGTCTTTGAGACCAGGGCCAGAACGACAGATGGAAGATGCTCAAAAGAGAGAAAAGAGGCAAGAGCCTAGAGAGAGAAAGCAGCCAGGGTTTAGATTGATGTCCGATATTAAGACATCTAGAGACATGAAGAAAATCTTTAATGACAAGATACTTGGCAGTGAGGTAACTTTTACTATTTCTGAGATTTTGGGCATCTCGAAAAGAGAGTTTCAAGATCAGTTCCAAGAGGTCCTAAAGAGGAAAAGACATGCATTGCCTACTACTGATACACAGGGAGTTTGGATTGGGGAGTTGGATGAGGATGAGGATGAGGTTATGGTTGAGAATGCTTTTGTTTTTCCGTAGATAGAGAAGAGGGTTCAGCCTATGCATTATGCTGAAACTGATGAGCCTGTCTTGATACCGCGTAGTCACTTTTCGCGGAGTCATTGGGCTAGGGCAACTACAGAAACGATGGTAAAAATTGGAGAGAAACAGGTGCCTTATGTTGCTTTGGTGGATCATGGTTCAGAGATTAATCTCATAGTTCGTGGAGTTTATGAAAGTAACAGATGGCCTATGGATGTAGAGCATGGATGGCGTATGAGAGCCGCCAACAACACTGCAGGTGATTTGTATGCTGCCTGTCCCAATGTCAGGGTTTCTATTGGAGATGTAGAGGAGGATTTCCATTTCTTTGTGCAGGATTCATGCTCTTATCCCATAATTCTTGGATAGCCATTCATCACAGAGATGCGCATGGAAACAAAGGTAATGGATGATGGATCTGCTTATGTACGGATTCGCAGTAAAGATGGCATGAGAGCAGTTCAGTTTATGACTGTGTGTGTGAACCATGTTAGAAACAGGGATACTCTTAGAGATGCACCTTTGCCCACTGTGAGGGATTCGGGTTTTCATTAGGTACCGCTGTTTCACGAGACGACGGTGGTACAAAGCAGAGGAGATTGGAGTTCTCGCATCCTGGCAGTAGTGTTTTCTCATCCAATTTTGTTGGGATTTCAGCAAACAGTTCGATGAGCTATCAGAAGACTTCTAAGTTGCCTAGAGCTGCCAGGCAGTACATATGCAGGAAGGAGAAAAATTTGAAAAATGCTGGAATTTTAGAGGATGATGAGCATATAGATGGGATGTATGACAGTATGATTTGTGCAGATACGATGATAGAGATGGAAAATATGCTGAAAACTGATATGTAGAGTTGTCACAATAATGTATTAGTACAATCCCTGGACATGTTTCATGAAATTGCAATTTTGTGTCACAAATAGAGTCAGCGGCTGAGGTGACTCAGCAAAACGTATTGAGTGCTGAAGAAATTCAGCAAACAGAGTTTTCGGCTGATTATGATCAGCTTACAGAGACACAGAGGGCTCGAAACTTTCAACCAATAGAGTTTACTGCTAAAATATTTCAGCATCCAGAGTTTAGGGTTGTTCCTATGCAATCCATAGAGCAAAGGACTGAGGATATTCAGTCTCACTAAAGTGCAAAATTGCTGATTTACAGCAAGATTTGAGTAATGCAAAGGATCATAATGAAGCCAAGGTTGGCACGAAATACAAAACTGTGGATAAGAAGGTGAAGCCGGTAGCTGTACCACTTCCACCTGACAGTGATCAGCAAATAGAGAGGGCTGCCAAACAGCCAATTTTAAGGAATCCAGAGCATATAGGCCATAAATTTTCAGCAGAGACTCTTGCTGAATTAAAAATTGGAAATGGTGATTTCTTGCTACCCACAGAGAAGCAATGCTTTCAGGAGATGCTTGAGTGACATGGAAGGGGGTTTGCTTTTTTCCCGCATGAGATTAGATGTGTGAATCCGGATATTGTTGCTCCTATGGTGATCTTTACTATTCCTCATATTCCATGGAACCTCCGACATATTCCAGTGCCTAAGGCACACCTGCCAAAGCTGATTGATTTGTTGAATGAGAAAATCAGGATGGGAATTCTTGAGCCTTCATCCGCACCATACTCAAACAGGTGGTTTACAGTTCCAAAGAAGAATGGTACTCTCCGATTTATACAGGACATGCAGCCAGTAAACAGAGTTACTATCAAGAATGTTGGTATAGGTCCAGTTGTGGATGAGTTTGCAGAAGCATTTGCTGGACGTGCCATCTATTCTTTAGGTGATTTGTATTCAGGATATGATCAGTTTCAGTTGGCTTTGGAAAGCAGGGACATAACCACTATGAAAACTCCTATTGGGCTTGTCAGGATGTGTACCTTGCCTGAAGGTGCCACTAATTCTATTGCGCATATGATGAATGCCATGCATAAGGTCCTTCGTGATTATATACCTCAGCTTACCATGCCTTTCTTGGATGATGTTCCCATTAAGGGGTGTGTAGAAGAAGAGAAGAATGAGAGTCTAAATGAGCAGGGATGCAGATACTTTGTGGCTGATCATATTTCAGCTTGTGAGAAGATTTTGGCCAGGTTAAAAGAAGTGAACTTGACACTATCAGGACAAAAATCTGTTTTTGGAGTGAATGAGGTTGTCATTGTTGGACATATGTGTGGGTATTATGGTAGGAAACCCTCACCTGATAAGGTGGATGCTATAGGCAAGATTACGGAGTATTGTTCTACCACTTTAGAGGTGCCGAGATTCATTGGAGCTTGTGTGTTTTATATGATTTGGATACCTCATTTTGCACACATAGCATATTGTTTATATCAGCTGCTTCGAAAGGGGCAGAAATTCTATTGGGATGAGAGCCACACTAGAGCCATGAGGAAATTGAAGAAGTTATTGCAGATTGCTCCTACTCTCAGGAAAGCGGATTATAATTGTGGAAGGCCTATTGTATTGACAGTTGACACTAGTCCAATTGGCATAGGTTGAGCTGTGGGTCAAGATGATGCAGATGGAAACATGTATGCTATTCGGTTTGGGGCGAAAGTCCTAAACGAGAGACAGAGGAGATATCCTCAAATCAAGAGGGAGTTACTGGGGATTGTTACGGCTCTCAAATGTGACAAGGAGTACTTTATTGGAGCTTCAGTTGTGGTAGAGACAGATTGCTTCCCATTGATAGGTATGATTACGAGTTGCTCTACTCCGGATATAGCTATGTTAAGATGGATTGCATACATCAAGTCATTAAATCCAGAATTTAAACACATAGCAGGAAAGGATAATCCAGTGGCAGATATGTTGTCTAGAGCCAGATATGATGATGAGGAAATACTACTTGCAAAAGAGGATGATGCAGAAATTTCAGCCACTATGGTTGATCATGTTTGCCATGTCTATGATATTGTGGCTTTCATAGAAGAACTCTATGTTGGAGATTGGTTGCAGATTGAGAAGTACCTTAGTACACTAAGCAAAAGAGATGAATGGACAGATGAAGAGTTCAAGAAGATCAGAAGGAAAGCCTATGGTTATTTTCTCAAAGACGGATTTCTTTGGAAGCATCCGAAAAAAAGAGGTCGATTACCTTTGCGGGTTGTCTGCGATAGAGAGACACAGTTACAGGTGATGAGGGAGTTTCATGAGAGTCCTTGGGCTGGTCATAGAGGAGTGTGGGCTACTTATGAGAAAATCAAGGAGAAATATTGGTAGAAAGGCATGTATAGAGATGTTTCTCACTTTGTAGAGACTTGCAGAGAGTGCCAGATGTATTCGATAGTGCGTCATCGAGATGAGCTTCATCCGACCTATCCGCTATGCATTCATTATAAGTGGGTAGTTGACTTGGTTACTATGCCTATGGGTCTATGGCAAATGAGATATATTGTTTTGGCTAGAGAGGATCTTACCAATCGTGTTGAGGGAAGATCTTTGAGAACGAAGACCACTAATGCAGTGTGTAAGTTCTTATTGAAAGAAATTTTCTGCAGGTATGGCTATGTGGGTAAGATCACTGCGGATCATGGTGAATTGGATGCAAATGAAGCTAGGGAGTTTTTCTCTCAACTAGGAATCAAGTTGGCTCTAACTACAGCATACAATCCAGAGGGAAATGGGAAGAGTGAAAGAGGGCATCTGCCGATAGTGAAAGCATTAGCCAAAGCATGCAGAGGACGAATTGGAGAATGGCCGAAACTTCTACCATTTGCTTTGTGGGCTGATCGTACGACTCACGGTGTTACCACAGGATATATGCCCGCAGAGTTGATGTATGGTCAGAAACCTGTTATGCCGACTGAGACTTGTGCTTTGACTTGGTCAGTTTTACCTTGGCAGGAGGATTTGACAAGAGAGGAGCTCTTAGCTCTTCGGATTCGGCAGTTGGAGAGAAGACCAGAGGATATTCAGTTAGCTATTGATAGGTTGAAGGTTGCTAGATTAAGAAATAAGGATAGGTTTGACAGCAGGCATCGCTTGCGGCCTAGAGCAATAGAAGAGGGAGACTGGGTATTAGTCTTAGATAGCAGCCTCAAAAATCAGCATACTGCACTTCGAAAGATGGTGAAAAGATGGTTTGGTCCGTACATAGTCAAACATGTCTTTGATAATGCAACATATGAGTTGACAGAATTGGATGGGACAGTGCTTAGAGTGCCTATTGCTGGAAAAAGAATCAAGATTTTCAAGAAAAGAGATGATGAAGATTATGCATTCGAAGAATTTGCAAGAGAAGAGCAATGAGAAGAAACTCCAATGGAAGAGACAGATGATATGATAGATAATCTTGTTGATATACCGGAAATGCACAATGAAGAGATTGATCTGTTTGTGGATCTTGATGATAACGATCATGGGTAGTTGGCCCATCCGGAGGATGCGCAGGATTAGAGGGGGTGGATGTCATACTCCTGCGCATCCAAGGTGTAGAATCCACCCAAAAAGTTGTGTGTGTGGCATTTGCTACTTTGGCATACTTAGTCGATGTGTTTGAATTGTTTGAAAGAATGCAACATGAGTGCATCAACATGGATATCACCACTTATTCATATATTTTGAGAGCTTGTAGCAACATAGGAGCTGTCAGTAAGAGCAGTCCCTTGGCAAGGTGGCACATATGCCAAGGTTCTATCAATAACTTTGCATTCTCTGCAAATGGCTTGTATTTAGCGAGTGTTGGACGATTTGGCTATCTCAGAGTTTTGATTTCAAGACTGAACAACTAATTTGTGGAGGCAAAAGTTATTTTGGTTCCCTTCTTTGCTGATCTTGGAGCCCAGATAGCAAGTATGTCTTGGCTGGAGGTGAAGATGACCTTGTTCATGTTTAGAGTATGGAGGATCGTGCTGTTGTTGCTTGGGGTGTAATGATTGATGGATATGTGACATGTGATGATTACAAGATGGTTAATCAATGCCTTCAGCTTATGCAACAAGAGGGCCTGGCACTTGATCATCTTATATTTACATGTATACTTACTTCTTGTAGCCATGTAGGGCTCTTTTGGACACTGGGCACCTAAATCATGTGGTGTCTCTGGAGATCAGTAGAGCATTACACATCGACGCCTGCAGAAAGGGCTTTGGCTCAAACAGCTTTGTTGCTAGCACACTTGTATCCATGTATGGGAAGTGTGGAAGCATTGCAGAAGCAGAAAAAGTTTTTGATAGGTTGGTACAGCATGATGTTGCATGCTGGACTGCTTGCATTGCTGTGTATGCACAGGAGGGCAACAGTTTGGCAAGTTTACAGACATTTGAGAAAATGCAGTTGGTAGGCACCAAACCCAATGAAATTACATTTCTTTCAGTTCTCTCTGCTTGCAACCATGCTGGCTTCTCTGACAAAGGTGTTGAACTATTGGGTTTGATGAACAAGGGCTATGGCTTATCTCCAAGTCTGGAGCATTATATTACTGTCATAGATCTTCTTGGCCGTGTTGGAAAATTTGAAGAGCTTGAGGAAGTTCTGTTTAACATGTCAGTTCAGGCTGATTGGGCTACTTGGATGTCTGTATTGGCTACATGTCGTACATATGGCAAATTGGATCTGGCTAAGAAAGCTTTCGATCATGCAGTGCGTTTGGAACCCAAAGAGGCAGTTGCATATGCCCTAATGTCAGAGATATTTATTAATGCTGGATTGCAGTTCTGTGCAGATGAGGTTGAAAACTTAAGACTTGTGGAGGGTGCCCTGTCGTTTCCAATCAGATGTTCCTGAGTTGCTGGTGTGTCAAAGTTATAGATCTGCAGTGCTTAGGGAGCTGGCCAGATGCCCGTTTCTGATAGGCTACCTGCACTTGTTACATCATATGCAGAAATTGGCCCGCTTTCCTGGGGAAAAAGGGGCTGCTTTTGTGGAAAAAGGGGAACCTGCTTTTGTATCACGTGGAAGGAAGCTCGACAGGGAAAAAGAAAAAGCAGAAAACAGAAAAGGAGAATGAGGAGCTGATATGAGAGCAATATGCACAGAATCAGGATGGTGGGAGTGGCTTTTGTTTATTCGCGACTCACTGGATCAGAAGAGGCGGAAGACCTGCAGTGACCGAATCTCTTAAGCCTTTGCATATAGCCTCTTGAGCTATCTGAAGACACACAAGGCAATATAGAACTTATAGTAGGTCCAGCTACATCTGTTGCTGTGATTGGGAGTCCCTCAGGGAGCAACTCTTCCAGATAGTCGCAGTAGTGGCTATTGTAGCCACAGTAGCTTTCCTCGACATCACCATCATCGAATGGCAAAAACGATAGTCCTTACCTTTCTGTGACAGCTTCTCAGATGATGATGCAGGCTCCTGTTTTCCTTTCCCAGAAAATGGGAAATGGTGAGAAGGAGAGCTAGAATGTCTTCCTGGTTTTAAAAGGCATGGAAAAGCATGCGTGAAGGATCCACAAACAGGAAGAGCTGTTCAGTTCATTACTGACTTTATCATGCAGCAAGTATGTGGAAAATACAATGGACTTTCCTGCAAATGGACAGGACCAGAAGGGGTCTGCTTTCACACTGGATCCCTAGAATTTTATGCCATACATTAGGCAGTTGAGCATAGATGATATTACTCAACTTGTGGAGCAAGCTGGGCTGGAGAAAATTTTGAATATTGATTTGACCAGGTTTAGGCTTGCACTTGTGGAGGACAATTGGTTTGCACCATAGGAAGCGTGAGAATTTTGTTGAACTTGCGGTTCTCCATTCTCAAAGTTCATCATCTCTTCGAATCTTCCAAAGGAGATCTTTTGCAGGTAGCTAAAACAGTCTAGGCACAGATTCAAGGCTTCTTTATGGTGATCTGCAGTCTTTTAGCCTAATATCATGTCAGGAGGTTCTACTCAAGACAGTCTAAAGAAAGGTCTTAGGTGCCATCAAGGATTCCACAACTATTGGTCTTGCACAGATCAACAGTGATTACAAGGATCTGGATGTAGCAGTTGTCAAAGCCACTAATCATGTTGAATGCCCACCTAAGGAAAAGCATGTTTGAACCATATTCTTTGCTTTTGCTACTTTCCATATTCTATTCATCAGCTTGCAATCAGCCAAGTAGCACAATCTGTATTCCATGCCTTGCCTTGCAAATGAGGAAGTAGCACAGTCTGTAATTGCATGCACTGGACAGGTTTTTCAGGTGCAGCTCCCTGTTTAGCTTCTACCAGTGCTACAAGCCACTTGATGGAGTGTATACATGTCAAAATTGACATGATACAGAGATCAATAAGATCTTGTGAGATGTTGGACTATCTTTATTCTTTGTGAGCTTTGACCATAAGAAGAGGCCTTGAGGGCATATCAAAGGGACATGAAGGACTTCAGTTTTTGAACAACCAGTTTGGAAATCGAATTTGTTTTTTTTTTAATGAAGCTAAAGCTATTGATGTTGAATAGGTTTGTATTCAAACAGGTGAAATGCAGCTAGTATTGCATATATTCAGGTCTATTTGCCACATTCAAGAGACCAAAAGGCTTGAACAAGTTGATTATAGGGCCATTATCCAAAATTGAGGTGACCTTCTTTCAAATTGAATCGTGAACTCGCTTGATTGATCTTCTATCCTGAAATTAGTCAAGGTCCTCTGTGGTCGCGACTTTGCTTTCGAAAACCCTTCGACAGCGGAAACATATCACCATCATGATGCATGCTCTATGTGGTGGATTGTTTCCTCTTCCAGTTGAAGCAGCAGAAACTTGCATCTTGGTGGCAAACTGTTTGGGAACAAACTGAAGAGAAGAAACAGAGAGAATGACCACCCATGGAAGATTTGGCATTCATTGAGAAGTTTTGAGACATCATCAAGTGGGAGATCGTGAAGAAGCTTCAGGAGTCGTGGTCTGTGGAGGTTCACAAAAACAAGAAGGAAAAGAATTGGAATTTTTTCGTGGATGCTCAACAGCAAGATATGTGGGATGCTTGGTGCACTAACAATCCAATTAGCAACCCATTGGAAGTTGGTAGATAGAGTGTTTTTCACAACATACACTGTTGAAACCCTCAGAAGCTGGCATTATTATAATGACACAACAACGATCCTAAGAAGAATGAGTTTTGATACTTTCAGAACGGAATATCTTCCCTTCTATAGTGGTTTGAAAGCCGAATTTAGAGATGTTGAAAAGATGTAAATAGAGGAGATGTTGGCCAGAGAATCCCTTAGAGACTGAGCCCTCTCTGATACTATCATGTTGAGGACAGACCAACTAGTTGGAGCCAACCCCCTGATGAATGACACAATAAAGAGGCAAGCGTTAGAACGAGTCCAGAGGTACGTGAGAAGAGAGAAGGCAAAAATCAAAGCTGAGAATGAGCTCACAGCAGAAACCTCCTTTGACGCCCTAAAAGCACTCTTTACAGAAGTCCCCATGGCAACTCAAGGTCCCCTTCCTAGTCAGATTCGTCCTGAAAATATTGATGACAGACCAGCAAATGTAGTCCCATTGCCAGTTTTTAAGGGAGAGTACAATGAAGACCCTGATCTTCATGTAGCAGAATTTATGGTAGCATGTGTGGCTAACAATGCCCGAACCCCTGAGCATTGGTTAGAAATATTCCCCGCCACTTTCAAGGGCGCGGTGTTTCAGTGGTATGAGAGACAAGCGGTAGGAACTTTTGGCACATGGGATGATCTGAAGTTAGCCTTCCTCACTAAATTCAGGCGTGAAGGTTTTGAAGAGCGAATGCGAGAAGAGTTCATGAACCTAAGTCAATCCTCTGGAGAAAGAGTAGAAGCTTATGTCTCGCGAATGGAATCCATCCTGAAGAGATTGACTAACCATCATTTGGACAAAGGAATCCAGAAAGGAGTGTTTCTTAGAGATCTACAACCAGAAGTTCGCAAGTTCGTGGAATTGAGAAGACCAGTCAATCTGCAAGCTACAGTGGAAGGTGCAAGATTGTATGATGAAGTTGAAGCAAGGTTTTCAATGACTCCAGGAAAAGGAGTCTTACCTCCTCCCATGCCAGGAATGGTATACCCACCAAATGCAATCCCAGGGACAGTTCCCTACCCCTATCCCCAAATGCAAACACTGCCGCAGTATAATGCACCTAATCTAGTGTGGTCACTGCAGACAATAGTGCCTCAAATGATGGTTTAACCACAGCAACAGTGGCCTCAAACAATTCCTCCAATGGCGACTCAACAACACTTGAATCCTACTAACTGGAATCAACAACCCCAAGTCTCAGCAGGAGCTCTGAATCAGAACCAAAATAGAGGACCTTCTGGATTGACCCAACTAGTTTATGCAGTAATTACAGACGCTTCCCAAAATCCCACTACAAGCACTTCACGATGTAAAAATCTGAAGGACTACTTATCCAACTCAGTTGCAAGTATCAAGAAAGAGCTTTTGGATGTGATTACGGAGCAGCTATAGACGCTAAAGGTGAATATCGCCAATATATCCACTCTTGTGGGAGTTGGAAGAGATATGATGCACTCTAATACATGGTGTGGAAAGTGTCATCAAGCAGGACATTTAGCCACTGAATGAACCCGAAAATCAACCATTCCTGGAGCCTTCTGCTCCTACTGTTTGCGGAAGAACCATACAGAGGATATTTGCTCTCTGAAAGAGATGCATGAGCAAAGACAGAAGGATGAAAATACAAGATTCAACTTGCTGGAATCCAAAATGACAACACAGGATATTGGACCAAAGCCTAGAGAATTTGGTCCTAATTTTGGTCCAAGGAGGTTTCCCTCTCAAAGTTACAGAGGACGACAGTCTGGCGGTGGTCAAAGATCAGAGGTGGAATGTTATAGGTGTGGAGAAAAGGGACATATCTCCCCGAATTGTCCAAACCCTAGATGATCTGTGGATTACAAGCCCTTATGCAGCCGATGCAAAGGTGAAGGCCACACTGCAAAGGACTGTCCAAGCCCAGCCCCTGTAAAGGCCAATGGCACTGATAGCCAACAAAAGGTACAAGAGCATGCCTCCAATTTGGTGGAGTTAGAAGTGGCCGTTGTTACGCGCACCAAGAAGAAGGAATCAGTTGTTTAGAATGAAAATAATTCTCCTGCCAAGATTGTGAAGTTCCACCTGCCAAGAGGGACAAAGCAGTACAGGACAGAACAGTGCAGTACAGAGCATTGTAATGCTACAGAGAGTTATAGAGATAGTCGCAGAGAAAGGACCAGAGGCCCAAGAGATAGATGAGACAGAAGCACTTCCAGAAATAGAAGAACTGCCGATGTTGCAATTATTAGAAGAAAAAGGAAAGATGAAAATGGGTGTAGCCCCATTCCCCAGCAGGCTGGAGAAGCCTGTGGATCCTATCAAAGATTATGACTTAGTCAAAGACCTAGACACTTTTAAACCAAACCTAACATTCCGGTAGTTGCTAATGCTGTCTCCCAGCTGCCAAAAGAAATTCAAAACCATCTTGACAAGAAGACGTGGATTAAGGATCGTTCCTTCAACAGCGACCAAGACCAATAAGGCCCCAGAGCCTGTAAAGGAAGTAGATGTGGCTAATGCCTTCCTAGATCCTAGAACCCCAGAGATTAGTGTATGGATAGAAAGATGCCTCATTTCAGATGTATTGATTGATTGAGGATCATCAGTAAACATAATGACGAATGTGACAATGAAGGACTTAGGGTTGCAAGGAATTCAACCTACACAGTGGCTTATCAGATTGGCAGACCAAAGCAAAGTCAAACTATTGGGCATCCTCCCATATGTAAAAACAACCCTTACAAGAAGAGACTATTGGCTGACACACCTAGTGGTCAAACCAAATTCTTATGGGACCTCATACCCTCTACTGTTGGGAAGACCTTGGCTTTTT
Organism: Lygodium microphyllum; assembly: GCF_053477565.2. Lineage (NCBI taxonomy): Eukaryota > Viridiplantae > Streptophyta > Polypodiopsida > Schizaeales > Lygodiaceae > Lygodium > Lygodium microphyllum. The sequence continues at coordinate 83,897,501 of NC_141150.1, read as the reverse complement.
GAAGCAAGAGCCAGGACGGACTGGTTCAAAGGAACCCTAACCCTAGGCAGAGGACCTAATAAAGCGGTGTTAAAGTTGTATGGATCACAAAAAGGCAATGGATCCACATCCATCGAATTCATAACTAACTCCTCCAACGAGGTAACAAATGGTACATCAAGAGATGAAGAGGCTGTTAAGTAGGTCTTTCCTAAGAAAACAGAGGCACAGTCCCTAACAGTGGGCATTGTAAGCCAACTGCCAAGGGAAGTAAAATCCTTGTCCATGGGTAAATACCTCTTGCCTCAACTAGAATTAACTTCTGAAATCACCTCTAACCGTGAAATAGAAGCATGGATGTATTGTTCTCCCTGTTACAAAGACAGTACAGAGACAGTATAGTTACAAAGCAGAGACAGTACAAAGGCAGAGCAGATACAAGGCAGATACAAAATAGAGACACAGTGGATACAGAGACAGTAACAGATACAGAGCCAGACCTAGAAGCTGTGACAGAAGCAGAAGCAGATGTAGATGCAGAAGATCTGTTCTTCTCCTACAGAGCCTCTACAGAAGTAGAGACAAAGCCTTAAGAGGAAGAGAATGAAAATGATGAGGAAGAAAATGAATAAAAATTAAATTCACCAGTGGCTCCTATTGCCCTAACTGTTCAGTCCAGAGAAAAGATGATGATGATGCCCCTTGTCAACAGAAGCCAAAGCCCTCAAAGCCCCAGCCTCTAGCAGGTCCGTGCTATGTGACATTCCTGGACGCATCCTCTGAAGATGAATACCTAAGTCCAGAAGAAATTACTACTCATACAAAAGAAAACAAAGCTCTGATACCCTTCCAGCAACCTCAACAGACGAATGAGTTATCTGTTCAGAAGGAGGACACTGGTTCTAGTGGAACATCAAACGAGGATACTAATCTCTTGAAAGAGTCAGACCTCTACCCAGAAGCAATCCATGGGACATTTATCCACGAAGTGGAAGGTGAAAGGCAAGTAACATTCTTAGATACGGACGGTATTGAACATCACCTAAAAGTGGGCCTCAATCTTCCAAAAGAAGAACTAGTGGTCCTGCAAGATCTACTAAAGGAGAACTTAGATGTGTTTGCTTGGTCATATAAAGACCTAAAGGGGATTGATCCCACAGTATGCCAACATCACATTGACCTAGAGCCTAATGCCAAACCTGTAAGGCAAAGACAAAGGCGTATGAATCCTAATTACTTTGCTCTGGTGAAGGCTAAATTATTGAAACTTCTTGAAGCAGAGTTCATCTATCCCGTGGCTAACAGTGAATGCATTTCGCCCATTATGGTAGTACCCAAGAAGAACGGGAAACTTCGAATATGTGTCGACTTTCGAAAGCTCAATTCGAAGACAAAGAAGGATCATTTTCCTATCCCTTTTACAGACTAACTGTTGGACACAGTGGCAGGCCATGAGCTTTATTCCCTCTTGGATGGATTCAGAGGATATAACCAAGTCGAAATTGCAGAAGAGGACCAATCCAAAATAACCTTCACCACAGAATGGGGGACCTATGCCTATAGAGTGATGCCATTCAGGCTTTGTAATGCTCCTGCCACCTTCCAATGAGTAATGATGGCTGCCTTCCAGAATCATTTGAATGATTTCATTGAGGTGTATCTTGATGACTTTTGTGTCTATAGCTTAATTCGCGAGCATTGGGGACACCTAGAGCAATGTTTTGACAGATGCCAAGAGTATGGGATTTCTCTCAACCTCGACAAATGTGTCTTTGGCGTCTCACCAGGAGTTCTTTTGGGCCACATTGTCTCCGCACAAGGGATTGCAACAGACCCGGCAAAGATTGAAAAGATTGCCGCCTTGATAGCACCAACAAATCTCAAGCAATTGAGAGGATTTATTGGCCATGTGGGCTACTACAAAAGATTTATTGCACATTTTGCAACCAAGGCAGCCCCTTTTTTGCACAAGCTCCTAAGGAAAGAGGTGGATTTCCTTTGGACTGATGACTGTGAAGAAGCCTTTAATACCCTAAAACAGTGCCTGATCCAAGCATCTATTTTACAACCTCCTGATTGGAGGAAGGAGTTCCATGTGCACATAGATGCATCAGTTGAAGGGCTAGGTGTTGTCCTATGTCAAAAGGGCCCCTCTAAATTAGATCAACCAATTTATTATGCAAGCCGAAAGGTCACTAATAGGGAACGGAACTACACATTGACAGAGCTTGAGTGCTTGGCAATGGTGTTTGCACTAGAGAAGTTTAGACACTATCTACAATCAACACATTTCAAGTTCTACGTGGATCATGAAGCCATGTCCTTCTTGATGAACAAAGCCAATTTTAAAGGACGACTGATGAGATGGTTGCTCCTATTCCAGGAGTTCGACTTTGAAGTGGTCACTAAGCCTAGCGGTTCCCATGTCCTAGTTGATTATCTGTCACGGATCCCTCAAACAGAAGAAAAGGAACAAGATGATCCAAACCTTCCTGATGCTTCTTTGTTTCTAGTTGAAACAGTTACTCCCTGGTATATAGACATAGCCGATCTCCTAGCAACTCAATAGTATCCTCCTGGTATCTCAAGCCGTGAGAAGAAGAAGCTTCTATTAGAATCAGCCCCCTACACCTTGCTAGGCGGTGGTGCACTATACAAGAGAGGCAAAGATGAAGTGCTGCAGAGATATGTTGCAGGGGATGAAATCGGCATAGTATTGAAAGCATGCCATGACGAACCATGTGGTGGACACTTTGTAGGAGAAGTGATAGCCAGGAAGGCTCTGCTAGCAGGATAATGGTGGCCGACTCTCCACAAGGATGCATATGATTACTATAAGAGATGTGATGCTTGTCAGCGAATGGGGAAACCCACCAAAACAAGTGCCATGCCACTGCAACCCATTCTTCCCCTAAAGACGTTCGAGAAGTGGGGGATTGATTTTGTGGCTCCCATTGATCCACCCACCAAATGGAAGTAGAACAGATACATCTTAGTATGTACGGATTATGTCACAAAGTGGTGTGAAACTAAAGCCCTAAAGCGGGACGATGGTAACAGCGTAGCCTTGTTCATGTACGAGAATATTATCACCCATTTTGGTAGTTCCCTTGAGATGGTAAGCGACAGAGGCACTCATTTCCTTAACAAAATCATGGATGAGCTGATTGAGCTGTATAAGATCCGCCATCGCAAGTCCACTCCCTATTACCCTAGAGCCAACGTCCAAGTTGAAGTCACCAATCGCATCCTTTGCTCGATTCTGATAAGAATGATTGCCGCACATCATCGTGACTGGGACAATCGACTTACAAAGGCCCTCTGGGCATACAGAACCTCCCATAAGGCAGCTACAGGACAGACCCCTTTCCAACTAGTGTATGGTACAGAAGTCGTCTTCCCTGTTGAGCTGGAATTGCTCTCTTTGCGAGTGGCAGTTAAAGAACGCTTGGGAGATAATGAGTCACTTCAATGCCATCTCTTGCACTTGGAATGCTTGGATGAGATACAGTGGATGACCCTACAGTGCATGGAAACTATCAGACGCGACGCAAGGCCTATCATGACAGTTTCATCAAGCACAAGGAGTTCAAAGAAGGTGATCTTGTCATGGCCTATGATTCGAGATTTGGCAAGTTTCTTGGCAAGCTTCAACAAGGTGGATGGGCCCGCACAGGGACTTGCTGTCAATCCTAACGGCTCTGTTCAGGTACAGATCGTTGATGCCTTCGATGATCCTTTCCTCATCAATGGCTATCACCTGAAGATGTACTTCTCTCCCTGGGGATCTTGACAATCACAGCCGACCTACCCTTTCCCTTTTGGGCATCGCATTGTTCTTACTGTTGTGCTTCTGATAACCCTTATGATTCTCCTCATGCGGCAATCTCGTTCTCCTAACCCCTCTCGCAGAAACATCTCAACCCGACCTTGTTCTCTTCTCGTCTGATCCAACAACGGTAGCGAAGTTGGTCCTGACATATGGTATTTCTACCATTTTCTTTCTTAATGAAAAAAGAAAAAAAAAAGGAAAAAAACAAACAAAACTGGTATGGGAGAAAAGGAAGAAATTCCCTGTCATAACAGGCCTCGTTCCAAGAAAGGGTGGAAACACCCTTGGGCGAGAAGCTGACTGTGGAAAAGGTGGTAACGCCCCGCAGTTCAGGATAGCTGATTCATCACCAACAGAACCTCTTCAGAAAGTAAATTGAAGCCACCTCCCTTGGTGCGCTGTTTCTGCAATATCAGTCCGTCTGTCCTTCTTAACAGATGACTGTTCTTACAAGTCCTCGAAGTATGAGACTTGTTAGCTGCCTCCCTGGGTACGCCTCGTCTTCAAGATCCTGATGACAACAACAACTGACATGATCTTCATCACCAACCCCTTGAGTGATGTGAGCTTTCATCCTAATAGGATGGGGACGTGTGTATGGGCTACCCTCTATATCTATCAGAGAGTAAGACAGAGAGTGGGGTGAGTGACCAGTCTTTCCCTTCAAATCAAATGAGAGGTGAGATATGTGAATGGAGTGTTGCATGCATGGGATGGGCCTCTCAATGCACAAAGCATGATCTGTTCATGTGCACTGCACTATAAGGCTCCCTGGCCTTCCTTCTTGCACTGTATGCCGGCACAGGGTGGGATGCACAATTGCACCATCAATGCGCACAAGGCATACAACCTCTGCACAAGTGCCGGTGAGGATTACATCAATGGGTTTTAGGAATTGGTTGCCCTCTGTATCTTTCAACGGAGCGCGAGATAGAGGGTGGGCTGAGTGTGACTAGTGTTTCTTCAATCAATTATCGAGAGGTGAGGATTGAGGGACGTTACAACAATTGGAGTCAGGTACTTACCGGTTCCCTATGCACCCATGGGATGGGTTTCTGCCATCAGCATAGAACACGTCACTCTGTTCTGTACACTGCACTACAAGGCTCCCTGGCCTTTCTCCTTGCACCTATGCCAGACAGGTTGGACGCACTGATGCACCATTAATTGTGCATCCCGGTATACTCTCTCTCAGCACCATTCCTTTATCAATTTCTAAACCGGGTGTGAGCTCTGGGTTTTCATCATTATTTCCTCGAGTGATGTTAGTCATGGGGCGAGTGACTGCTCTTTCAATCCATTAGAGTGCTCGTGAGTTGAGTGCAATATCCCTCGTCATCGATGAATTTCCTATGATTTCTTCAACCAGCTACCTCCCTGGGTGCTGCCGCATAGTCCCTACCATGAAGGATGAAGGACATGTGATGTGCAGACACCTGGTTCCCTCCTCCAGTCGACACAACGACACCAAACGCAACCTCAATAGTTGACATTCCTCCTCGGCAATACGGGCTAAGTTTTTCTAACCCTACATCTTCTGTTTCATAGTGATGGTTATGTCTTAACTGTGGGGACGTCGTGGTTGGTCTGATGTGAGGTACCACGTCCTTGATGTTTGGTTTACCCTTCCTACTAAGGTCTTAAGTGTGGGGACGCGTCCCTGCGCATTTATGATGCATATCCCCATGCATATACCCTGTTTTGATCATGCATCTATGCCGTGACTTTATTTTACCCTGATGGGGTCCCTTCCCCACTCCTCCGTTTTATTTCACCCTGTCCCCGGGGTTGTTTCTTGATCGTTTGCCCTTATTCTTGGTTTTGTGTTTCTTTCACACAAACGGGCCTTATGTTCACCGAAAACTAAATCCAACATTACAGTCCTGTTCGTCTCTTTGAATTTCCTATTTTGCCTTTTTACCGACCCTTGTTTCGACAAACGGTTCTGAAGTTATTAATTTTTGAAGCAATTCCCGTAAATTGGACAATTTTCCATGTGAACGTATCTTTATTGCTTCAGAACCCTAATTTGATATACTAGCCCTGTCCTACCCATTTCCCCTAACATTTTTCCTTTTTATTTCATGTCATTCTGATGCATGGTTCATCCGTTATTAATCTTTGTGTGTTTTCAAGCCCTTTTCGTGTCTATTTTTTACATTTTTCCATGTGAACCTGCCCTATTTTCACCGAAATTCCAGTTTAATTTGGCAGCCCTGTCCTATCAACCTTTCCCCCACTTTTTTCCTTTTCCTCCCTCCTCTTCTGACTGTCGAATTTTTAGTTATTAATTTTTCCGAGTGTTTTTTGGTGCGTTTTTCGTGTTTTTTCCACATGAACCCCTCTTAATTCCTTTCAAATTGAGTTTTGATGCACCAGTCCTGTGAATCCCTTTCTTCTAGACATTTTTCCTTTTTACTATCCTCTATTCGGGCATACGGTTTTTCCCGTATTAATTTCTAAGTCTATTTTTAGGCCCATTTTTTGGGTTTTTCCCATGTGAACGCATCCTATCTCGATCGAAACTGTGTTTTATCGTGATAGGTTGTTGAACACCTTGTTCTGCACAATTTTTCTTTTTTCCACACTTCGTTCTGATGTGCGGATTTTTCGATATTAAAACTCGTATATGTCTTTGGATTTGTTTTTTGCGTTTTTCCCATGTGAACACCCTGATTTTGCCCCAGACCCAGTGTTACATGTTTCCATCATTTTTCCCTCATCTCCCGGCATATTTTTCGTTTTTACGGATTGTTGATCCGACGAACGGTTTGGATTTTATTAATTTTTCTTCATTTTTCCCATATGATCGCAATTCTCGTATCGCGCGTGAACGCACCTATTCTTGGTTTTACACACCTCTAAATGCCCCGTGGCATCGCTTGCGCCTCACCGTCCCTACCCGTTTGACCCCATCACTACAAAATTTTTTACCCCTGCCCGCGCATGCGCACGGGACGGGGGTGTGTTTCTTGCCCCTCTATTTTCCATTTTTTTTTAATTTTAATTTTCTTTTTCCATTTTAAAAAAACATAGCACAAAAAAAAAAACCAAACCACCCCGAAAACGGAAAAAAAAACGTAGAAGAAAATAAACAAACAACAAAGACCAACACAAAAGAAAAAAAAAACAACAAAAAAACCAAACCCACAACTAATCCTAATAATAATTAATTAAAAATTAAAAAACAAAAAAGAGAGAAAAAAAAAGTAAAACACAAAAGAAAAAAAAAAGAAAGAGACAACCAAAGAGAAAACCGAAAAAAAATACAAAAAAAAAAAACCATCTCCTTACCTGTCGCGCCCGCCGGCCCTCCCTTCTTCCTCCTCCTTCCCTGCTCCCTTCTTCTTCCTCCTCCTCCTCCCTCCTCCTCCCCCGCCTTCTTCTCCCTCACCACCTCCTCCCCTCCCCGCCCTTTGGTCGCCTGCTAAGGACGGCCGCTGTCTGCTGCTCCTGTCAACGCCCCTGTGCTTCGGCCGTGCCCATGTCCTTTCGGACCAGTGTCGCCCTCGGCCGTGCTCCCACCCTGCTCTGTCGTCCGCGACGCCGCGCCCGCCATCTCCATTCTCCTCCAGTACCTCCTCCTCCCCCTCCTCCCCCACCACCACTTGCATCTCCTCCCTCCTCCTCCTCCTCCCCCTCCTCCTCCCCCACCACCACCTGCATCTCCTCCCTCCTCCTCCACCTCCACCTACAACACCATCACCCTTCTGGTTAGTATTAACCTAACCTGAGTTAGAATTAACCTAACATTAGTTACTGACTAACTTAACATTAGTTAGTAATTACCCTAACATTAGTTAATAGTTAACCTAACACGTTAGTTTCTTAATAACTAACCCTAGTTAGTTCAATTAACCTAGCTCCACTAACTGTGGTTAGTCCTCATCCTAACCTAGTTAACCTAGTTAGCCCTGACTAACTAGATCTAACTGACCAGACTAACTAGACTTCACTTGACTAACCAGGCCTGACTAACCATGCCTGACTAACCAGACTAACTAGACTTCACCTGACTAACCAGACCTAACTAAACATACCTAGCTAGACTTAACTGACTTACCCAGACTTAACTAACCTACCTAGACTAACCAGACCTAATTGACCTGACTTGACCTAACTTAACGAACTAGACTAACCTAACTAACTTCATTGATTTACTCAACTAAATTAACTTAATCAACTCTCTCAGACTAAGCTAACCTAATTCACTTAATCTACTTAGTTAGCTCCCGTTCCCGCCTTTTCTCTTCCATTGTTTTCCCGTACGGGTGTGCTAGCAGACGTTCACGCGCGAGGACGCGCTTCCGACTTGTCTATGTGGTGGAGTACTGCAGATCTGCCGTTCACACGCAGTCATCCTTCGCTGTTCACACGCAGCCCGGGTACTGCCTTTTATTTTCCAACCCGCAAAATACATTTAAAAAAATCATAAAACACATAAAAATTCTAAAAATTTATTTAAAATCAGAAAAAAATGATCAAAAAATTCTAAAAATTTATCAATATTATTGAAATTATTTGGAATATTTTTAAAGTGAAAATTAAAACAAATAAATTACAAAAATCTAAAATCTAAAAATTCATTCAAAATTATATGAAAAATGAGTAAAATTAGTTGAAATTTAGTAAAAATTCAAAAAGAAATTCAAAAAATTTACAAAAATTTGCACAAATCCCCTGCCTCTTTTCCTACTAATTTCTCAATTAAAAATGTTTTCATAAAAGGCAAAAATATTATTTGAAGCCAAAAATCCCTAATTTTAATACTACAATTCATAAAAATTCATTTTAAATCCTAAAAATCAGTTGAAAATCATGGATGAATTAAAGTACATTGTGGACACTTGTTAAATGGCTGAAAATTTATTCTTACACTTCATAACATATTCATGTGTCATATATCCTGATTTATTATTTATAAATTAAAAAACACAATAAAAAAAATAAAAATAACAAAACAAACAAACCAAACCAAACAATATACACAAAACAAACACACCTAAAATATAAATTTAAAAAAACTATAAATAAAAAAATACAAAATAAAAATAAAAATGAGATAAAAATCAACAAAAACACTAAGGTGCTTTATTTTTTTCAGTGAGTGGTCTTTGTTTTTGTTTGACTGGATTCATTGCTTTTGGGAGACTACTCCGTGCACCTTCAGTCCATTGCATACATACCCTTACTATGTATTTATTTTTTGAGCTTTATTCATTTTGATTATCCCCTTTACCACAATTAATTGCTAAAATGAACTTTATTCACCCACTTTTCCATGCGCATTCGTGCTAAACACACAGTTTTTAATAATAAAAATCAACTAGCTGTTCACTTTGCACGCGCTACGTGCGCTTAAGGGCACCTTAATTTTTAATAAAAATGAACCAACCGTCACAAAAAAGCACACGCTGGTAAAAAAGCGCTCCACATCACCATTAATTTTTAATCAATGAATTTTCATTTAGAGACCCAGTCTAGGAATCATAGCACGGGTTTCGATAAAGCACAGTTTCACCCTAATAAATTGTAATTAAAATTTTAAGAAGGAACCGTCGTTTTCTTATTAAGGTTTATAACCTAATAAAATTTCACCCATTGTTAATAATTTCTTAAAATGAACCCTTCATTAAAATAATTTTCCCTCACTTCACTTTTTTTTCCTTTTTAATAAACACGCTTCGTGGGATGGGCGCGTAAAAGTCTTTTAGTTGAAACTATTGGTCAAGGTTATGGTTAGGTCTTGATGTACATTTTTATGGTATTATGGTTTGTCTATGTGTTGCGATTACGAGTACGGTTTGTAGTTTTTTCTTTCTTTCTTGCCTGATACGGGGTTTTGGGTGCCTGTTTGTTGCATCGCATAAAGTTTTCGATCGCATATGTGTAGAGGTCATACCGAATTTTTTCTAGGATGTGGATTGTTTGGGGTGGTAAATTGGTTAGTTACGTCTATGTGTGTGTGTCCTTCTTTTTTATTGATTTCTTTTTTATAGCCCTTTGGTTGTTTTGCAGGCATTCTTTTTTATTGTCTGTGTTGTGGTGTGTGTATTTTCCATCTGAATGGCGCCTCACGCTCCTCCTCCTATCTAGTATGTCCCACTAGTCAGTAGGGATTATTCTTCCCTACTGGCTTTTGAGCCTATAGCGAAAGCAGGACTTGCGACTTCAGTGGCTGCTTCATTCCCCTTGATTCCAGATGATCCATCCATGTGTGATGAGTTCCTTATATCATACAGCAAGAAGTCGGGCCTGGTTCATGGTGCTTCCATGATATTGACACCCCGAGGATTAGGGAAGGCTTTGTCTCTTCCCTACAAAGGAGAGCCCTTTGTTACAGCTAGACAATTATTCTCCAACGATGAGATTTTCAAGCTATTACAGAAGCAAACCAAGGAGATTCTGGATGTCAAGAAAGTGATAAACACTTCAGGAGTCTCTTTTTCCATGATTCACCGATCCTCTGTGGAAGTTGGTCTGCCAGTTTCTCCAAGATAGGTTTATGCCGGCCAAAACACCATCCCATTACTTGTCCAAAGAGCTCTTCACAGCTTCCAAGATTATGTTAAAAGGGGTAGCTATTGATTGGAGCACTTACATGCTTACAAAGATGGACCAACATTTTGTCAAAGTAACCAGGGAAAATGTCATAAATGTTACCTATGGTTCCTACCTGTATGCTTTCTTGACGTACTCAGGCCTAAAGAAGGGTGTGCTTCCACCTCCTCCATCTGATCCAGTACCTCCTCCACCACCTTTAGAATAGTCAGAACCTATTGATATAGAGGATCTTGATTCTCCTCCTCCACTGGTCATTCAGTGAAAACGCTTGAAGCGTGTGGCAAATAAAACTCCTTCAATTCTTCCTTCAGTTACAATTCCTGCTACATCTGCCAGTGACCTCCATGCTTATCTCACATGTAACAATTTGTTCAGAGCACATCGAGAGGGTTCCTTGGCCATATCAGTCCCTTCACTGAATAGTTTAGTGTCGGGAGATGCCATTCCATTCCTCTGTAAAGACATCCAGAGTTCGATTGAACTTTCAATGAGTGACAGCTTGTGTTCAACAGCTGTATGCTTCTTTTTATGAAGAACTGATACAATCCAAAGACCAGTTGCATAAGGCAACATGAGAGTTAGCCTATGCTAAAGACACACTTGCAGATCTGTTTAAGCAGATGGAGCAACAAACCCAAATGATTGAGACTCAAAGAGAAGAGATATCTTCTTTGAAGATTCAGTTAACAGAAGCTCAATCAGAGGTCACTAAAATCTCAAAGGAGAAGGAGAGAATGTCCAAAGAAGCTCAAGAGTTTCAAACTCTTTTAGATGCAAAACTCTCAACCTTACAGACTGCTTATAACACAATGGAATCACAAGCTTCCCAAATCAAGCAGTTGCAAGACCAACTGACGCAGTCATGGTCTATTCCTCCAAGCCCTAATGTTCCTCTAATTTCTTCTATCTCTAAGCAGGACTTGGCAATTCTCCAAAGACAGGACACATTGTGTCCTTTGTTCCAAGATAAAGTGGAAAGATTGCAGTCCAGGATGGATTTGTTATGGTCAACATTTGAGCACTTTCAGGAGTATGTTCCTCCGGACCATTCTTTCTTTGTCCACTATCAATTGCAAAAGTTGGCCTTTTACATGAAGCTTTCAATGATGGATCTTCCTCTTCCATAGGATGGTTGGAGTGGGGCTTGGTCTCTTGAGTTACTGACAGAAGTGGTCCGTATGGTGTTTGAAGATTCTATGACAACAGATACCATGTTGCTGTCTTATATGTATCTACGGGGAGATCTGTTGATTCCAGATGGAGTAGATATGGCTTGGTATGTGGGGGATGTGGTTTTGTAAGCTCTTTTATATGTCAACTATTTGGACTTGTGGATAGATGACATGTTCCAGTGTTACTCCTCAAAAGTGGCTACTTGCCCTGACCTTTCCTAGCACTCAATGTTTGATTTTGTGGTCCTGAATCAACGTCAAAACATAGCTTCTACCTATGTATAGAGCACTAACCAACTGAGGGTGGATCTCTTAGCTTACCTTTCTAAAAACCATCCATTTAATTCAATCTTTTTTTATGCCTATCAGAGAAGATCTATCTTAGGTCCCTCTATTCCTAGCCTATTATATTACCAACAAATGGCTCATCGCTATGATACCTATCTTTCCCTTTATCAAACCAATTCAACAGCAATCTTATCTATTCTTTTTCAACCTCAATCTTTTCCACAAATTCCCATATTTATATATTGCTCTTTTATCGAAGATAGAGTATTTTCCGCTTCTCCACCATGCCCTTCTCCATCTATCCATATACCTTCTACTTTTCCTATTTATCAATTAACACCTTTCCTAACTGATTCCCTTAAGTTTTTAGCCACTCCTTCTTTAACTTATTTCTCCTTTTATGATTTTGCCTACCCATCTCTTCATCCTCTTTTACTTATTCCACTCCCATCTCCTGCCACTTCTATTTCTCAACCCCCTCAGTTAGTTAGTGAATATGAAGGGTTTGATCAGCAGATTCCAAGAAGAAGAGGATGGAGCTCGATTGATTCTCTTACGGGACCTCAGATAAACTGGTCGATAATTCCAGGAGATTGGACAACTGCCAGTCAAGCATACCAGAATTACCTTCATTTTGCTCACCAATACTCACAATCTCTAGATCCTTCAATGAGATTGATAGCTCATTTTGCTTGGTATCTAGCATACATTCATAGGCATTCCCATAATGATCAAAAGGCCATTCCAAAACTTTGTATGAATGTCAATGTAAACATTGAATCCCACCAGTTGGATGTCGTGTATTTTCATGCCCTATGTCTACCTAGCAGATATCTTGTTTTGCTAGAAAGGATGTGCTGCCTGCAGTTCTTTCAAAATCCTCCAAAGATATTTGTAAATGAATCCTTCTCCATGGATCGTTTTTGAAACCACCAAGCCTTCAAAAGGGATCATCTTCATTGATACATTTGCAATGTATTTTGAATGATTCTTAATTATATATATATCTCTCTTTTTGGAAGTGTCATTCAGATAGTTGTGTTAGTGTTTGTGTGTGTTGTAATATTTGTATGTGATGAGATCGTGCTGATTGAGAATAATTTATTCGAGAGCTCTTTTCAAACTATTGATAGTGATGGTGGATGGAACGCCCGTGGTGGAAAGCTAAAGAGAACATCTCATATCCTTTACAAATTTGTTATGACTTTTTAAATGATTAATCAGATGAGTTAAAGAATAACGAAGTCTTTCTTTCGTAGTATTTTCTATCAGATATAGGTGATAAGTTGGGGTCGTGCTTTGGTGAGATTATTGAAGATCCTACGGAAGGTAAAATTGAGCTCTTTAGTGAACTTATATTCTTCTTTTCCTTAAGTCACGAGGACGCTTCCTTTCTAAGTGTGGGGATATGTTGAGAGTGGAAAAAGACTGAATTTTTGTCTGATTTTTGTTGTTTTTAAGGTCTGAATGATTGATTTTTTATGAATTTAGAGTGATGTATAGTTTCTAATGGAAGTGTTTGAGAGTGTTTTGGATGATATTGATTATGTTTTGGAAGTTCATGATGATTCTCAGTGGAGATATGAAGCTCTATGATGTTCTGTTAAGGTTCTGATTGGTTCTGTATAGCTTCTGTTTTGTTCTGATTTTCTTTTATATGAAGCATGGATTGATGATTGATGAAGATTGAGATCTTTTGAAAGCTTATTGAATATTTTTTGATAGTATGGAATGGTTTGAGTATGAGTTATGATGTTCTAATGACCTTTTGTGACCCTCTGTAAACCTTCTATAGAGCCTCTGTCTCTGCTCTGTCTTTACTATGTCTCTGTACTGTAACTGTACTGTAACTGCTCTGGTACTGTACTGTAACTGTTCTGTAGACCTTCTGTAAGTGTTCTGTAGAATGTATGTGTGAATTTGGGAAAGTTTTCTAACTTTTGGAAAGGATGAATCTAAGTTCAAAAGAGCTAAAAAAAGTGAGAGAAGCAGCTGCAGAAGACTGAAGAGAAGACTGAGTAACAGTGACAGTAGTGAGCTGTGAAAATATACTGTGGTGGATCTGGTGACTCTTCATATCAGACATACCTCTTAGGAGGTGCATCCACGACCTAAGAAGGATTATTGAGAGTTATTATGAGAGTATTGTAGTGAGGAGATGATGTACTATTGATAGAGAGAAAGAGAGAGTGAGTGAGAGAGAAATTCTATCAAAACAGTGTAACTGTATATGAGAGATTGAGAGAGAGAACTATGAAGACATTGAAGATGAATACTATGTGATTGATTTCCATTCAAAAGATGGTGTATTCTTTTGTGTTCTTTGTTCTATTGATGGATTCTATGAAGATGTCGAAGATTATGGTTGATTCTATCAAATCCGCGGGAGAAATCTATTATGATGCTGCATGAAGAATTGTTGTTTTCTTTGTTTCGATGATCAAAAGAATGAAATAAAAGCTTGTTGAAGATAGATTTTCTTGCAAGAGAATTCCCTTTTCCTTGGTGTTCCTCTTGGGGCTCCAAACTCTGGCTTCTCAAGTCTATATTTTTAGGTGATTTTAGAATCTTAAAAATGTCCTTCTTTGTCGTGGTTTCTTTAATAAGCTTAATTCTCTCATTGTTCTCTCGAATATTAATGCATGTAATATTAAAGACACATCTCTTCACAAGATTTAGTCTCCTTTTGTTCACCTGACTACACAAGCCCATTATATTTTTTACTAGTCTTTTTCTCTCTCTAAATATTGGAGTTTCCTTGAAGCGTAGTAATTTTTCTTGCAATGACTTGTTAGAATTTTCTAGAACATCATTCTTGTTCGTTAGCTCAGAAATAGCTTTTTGTGCCGATATTAATGATTCCTTATTTTCATGTATATGTTCTCTTAATGCATAAGATGCAAAATATAACCTCATACAATAGCCAAGCATCCCATCACAACCATCTCCAATGTACCTTATAAAGTCATGAACATTGTAAAAATGAGGATATTTACCTGTAGAAGGGTCCAGTGGATAAATATTTCCATCCACCCATAAGTCTACATGCTTCTTTCCTTGTAATCGTAACGTGTTAGCTTTGTCCTTGTCCAACAATGCTCGATGGTGGATACTCCTCCAAGATGAATAAACAGGATCTAGTTAAATAGTAAGTTTATACTTGCGTGGTGGGGCTATGCTTGAGTTGCTAGAAGAGGTACTAATAAACATTTTGGTGAAGAACCCTTAATGGTGTCGGAGGGGTTTTTGTCGAAAGTTCATATCCACCGAGGATCAGAGATAGAAAGAAGTAGAGATAGGAGATGGAAGAGAAGAAAAAGAATAGACAAGAGGTAAACACAACAAAGACAGCACAATGAATTGAATCGATATTTATTGACAGAACGTGAAATCCTTTGTCTGGCACTACTCAGAAGCTATCTCCAAGCATTAGATCTCCTAGAGCTCCTTCGTAGAACAAAAACGTGCTTCAAAATAACAACTCCTTCTCTACTACTCGGAACTTGAATTTTATGGCTTCGTTGGCTTTCAAAGGGGCGTATAACCCTAAAAAACCTGGTCAAGGATCTCCCAATTCACTCCTTCTAGTTCAAAGTGCACTTTTCAGCCTGTCAATAGCGATCGCGACGTGCGCAATTTCGCCAATCTTTTTTTTTAACGAAAAAATACCATAACTGGCTAAATAGTAACTTGCTTTTTGCATACCATCCTAATCTACAAGTTTTCTTAGATTTTTTATATTTTTACAATAAATAATATTAAAAATATGCTAAAATTATCCAAAAATCTAATATTTTTGGACCATTCATGCCACTCACACTAGTACTACTCAGATCACATTGACTCTCTAGATCAATAAGAAAGTCACATGATGATGCACTCCAAAGTTTTTCACATTGTGTCCACGTAGTGGCACCACAGTGAGGCAACAATGTCGTAAATAAGGAAAAAGAACAAAGGTGCAAAAAATGAATGTCTAGAAACAAATGAGTGTCTTTTGGTGTGAAAATTCAAAAATATGAAATTTTGCAAGTTCCAAGAGAATAAGACTAAAAATTTGATGTAAAGAAAGAATAATCTAACAATGGAGATGAACAAGAAATCAAAGTATTCTAAGCTACACATAACAAGAAATATACCAAACTGAGATCCAAGCATGGCCATGCCATGGAACATCTTCTATTATGATAGCACAATGTAGGCATAAGCTGCAAACCAAGTACAATAAGATTTGGAAAATTAGTGATATTGCCAAATAATAATTGCTACATTAGCACTTCTTGCCTTTTTATACTAGACCCTAAGCCCTCATCTCTCTTGGCTCAAGTATTTACAAGGTTTATATTTGGAGTAGGCTTGAACTCTCATGTTGATGATTTGCTTCATTACAAATCATCCCCTCCTAGAGATGTTTTGTCCTCAAAACTGAAGATAATGATGTAATAGGCAAGTTGTTAATGAAGAAAATTATGTCGATGAAGATCCATAAGCATCTGGAAACACTTTGTGTGAAGAAACATCACAATGAACGTGAAACAATGAATTGATTGCTTACTATCCCAACATGGTTGCATCAGTAAAGTTGCCATAAATTTTGACTAGAGTGTCCAAATTTAATGTTTGAGGTGTAGAAATGAAGAACACAACATGAGGCATCATCCCATACCATCAAAACCAATTTTTGATGTCATTAAGAAAATTTAATTAATAACAATATTAGCAAGTTATCACTGACAGACTATCCTCATTCATCTTGCAAAAGCCATGGAAAAGCGTCCAAATAAGAAGAGGGTTGCCAAATGGAATCTTCCATAGGTAGCCCCTTCCATTTGATCAAAAATTTAGTGAGTTTGGTTCCTAAGAACATTTTCATGCTTCCCAATAATCTTCTTAGGTTCATAGACAATCAGCCCATCTTCATCAAGTGGTGGAAGTTCTTCAATAACTTGTACATCCTATCCAATATACTTCTTCGATTGTGATACATGAAAAACGTTATGTATGCAAGTAGTTGAAGGTAATTCAAGCTTATATGCAAGCTCTCCAATCTTTTTCAACACCAAATATGGGCCATAAAATATGTGAGTCAACTTGTTATTTCCACCCTTAAGGGATGCATAATGAGTCTTGGGGCACCTTCAAGAAGACACAATCTCCAACATCAAATGTGCCTCCTTCTATCATCAGCATAGGACTTCATGTCATCTTGTGCCTTTCATATGTTTTCTTTACATTGCTTTGTAAGCATCTCCATTCTTTCTAACTCATCCTTCGCTTGTGGATTCACATATTCATGAAACATGGTTGAAGGAATTTGAACCTTGTATCCACAGAGTGCTTCAAAACGAGCCATCCCAATGCTCATATGATATGTGTTGTTGTAACAAAATTCAACAAGGTGAGGGCAATTATCCCAAAATGATTGCGTGTCAAAAATGTCTTAAGTATACTTCCACCCATCGGTTAACCCTTTCGGTTTGAGGGTGGTAAGCGGTACTTGGAGCAAGAATAGTGCCCATGGAAGTAAATAAAATCTTTCAAAAATTTCCCATGAATCTAGTGTCTCTATCCAACACAATCCTCAAGGGCATACCATGTAGCTTAAACACTCCTTCCATGAATTCATCAAGTACTTGCTTTGCTAAAAATTGTGTCTTGATTGGAATAAAATGGGCTGATTTGGTAAGTCTATCCACCACAACAAAAATGCTATTCCAATCATGCCTTGTGGTAGGGAGGCCCATAATGAAGTCCATTGAAATGTCGGTTCATTTTTCTTGTGGGATAGCAAGGGCTGAAGGAGACCGCCTAGTAATAAAGAAGAATCTTTATTTTGTTGACATTCCAAGCAATGAGAGACATACTCCTTCACATCTCGCTATAGGTCTTTCCAATAAAAACTATTGTGCACTTTGTCAAAAGTCTTAAAGAGACAAAGATGACCAGCCAAGGGCGAAAAATGCATTTCTTGAAGGACTTTCAGTCTAAAGTTGCTTTGAGGGATCAAGTAGACCTTCCCCTTGTATCATAAAAGTCCATTATGCCATTTGAAGTTTGGATATTCTTCATTTACCCCTTGTTGTGATTTTTGCATTATTGTGGTAACATGCTTCTACATCATATATTCCTCTTCTATGTCATTTATCCAATATTTATATATAGTGGAGATGGTAGATACATTACATGCCCACATCCTAGAGAGCACATCCACCACTACATTGTCTTTTCCAGTCATGCATGCTATCTCAAAATCATATGGTTGAAGAGTTTCCAACCACCTTCTTTGCTTAAGAGACAAGTTGGACTAAGAGAGTAAGTACTTTAACACCCTATGATCACTTTTCACTTTAAAGTGACTTCCATAGAGGTAATGATGTCATTTTTTGATTGCATGTAGTATGGCTAGCATCTCTTGCTCATATACATGCTTTGCCTCTCTTTTTCATCAAATTTTTTTTCTCTCATATGCAATGACACCATGTTCTTGGGCTAAACCAGCCCCCAATCCTCTCCCACTAGCATCTGCATAGATCACAAAGACCTTTGAAAAGTCGAGACAAACCAATATAGGTGCTGAAATGAGGAGTCGCTTCAGCTCATTGAAACTTTCGTCGGCTATTTCATCCCGAAAGAAAACTTCTTTCTTTTACCTATCGGTCAATGATGCATGATCATAATTCTTGATAAATCTTCGATAGAAAGAAGACAAACCAAGAAAACCCCTCAATGAAGTCCGAATTATTCTACTTACTTGGTCATGAATGTACATTCGGTTGCTTTAGCAAACAACTTGTGACTCCGCAATATGTCTCTAACATGATGTAAATGCTCTTCTTTGTCCTTGCTATATATCAATATGTCATCAAAGAACACCAAAATTGTCTTGAACAAAAGTGGCTGAAGTATTTTGTTCATTAGAGCTTGGAATGTGGTTGAAGCATTTGAAAGACCAAAGGGTATAACCATGAAATGATACAATCCTCTCTCAGTCCTAAATGCAATCTTGTATTTATCCCCCTCCTTCATGCGTATTTGGTGGTATCCGGATTGCAAATCGATCTTTGAAAAGACCTTGGCATCCTTCAGTTCGTCCAAGAGATCATCAATCCTTGGTATCGGATACCTATTTTTGATAGAGGCCTTGTTCAAGTCTTGATAATCTATGCACGTGCGGAATGAACCATCCTTCTTCTTAACTAAGAGAACGAGTGAAGCAAAGGGAGATTGACTTGGTTATATAAGACCCATTTCAAGTAGCTCCTTTACTTGGTGCTCAAATTCTTCTCTTTCCACCTTTGAAAGGTGATATGGAGGCTTATTGATAGGCTTGGTATTTGGAAGCAAGTCAATGGGGTGATCCACTTCACGCTTTGGAGGAAGGTGGCTGAAATAAATCATCATACTCTTCCAACAATTTGCAAAGACAAGGATCCATATCTTTTGAAAGAGTAGAGGGCTGATTTGTATAGGACTGATCCTCATCAATCTTTGACAAGAGAAGGGCAAATATACATGCCTTTGCATTGATCTCTCTCTTAATCTTCTTGGGGCTGATAATCTCTAGCTTCTTCTTCTCAATCCCTTGAAGAGTAACTTGTTGTCCATGCCATTGAAATTCCATTTTCAACCTATTCAAATCCACGGTAAACATGGCAACACTTTTTAGCCAATTGCAGCCAAGTATAACATCAATGGGGCCCATCTCCAAGGCAATAAGACTCGCCAAAGTGGTACAAGATGATGATAAAGTGATGGGAACATTAGAACAAATCTGATTACTACTCTCATAAGGTCCACTTCCACTTGAATTCTTAGTGATGAAGGCATTTCTTGAGTGAAAAACTTTAGCCCATCAAGCCATGTATTAATAAAGCTATGTGTACTCCCAATGTTGATAAAAATATGAGCAATTCTTCCATTAATGTAGCCTTTAAGGCGTAATGTATTGTCCCCTATGTAACCATTCCATGCATCACGAGAGATAGAACAAAGCTTCAATGAATCCAAATTTGTCCAAGAATCATCCATGTAGTAAACACCCGACTCGAATGGAAAACTATCCATAGGGCCATAAAATTATTCATGGCAATCATCATCATGGTCATGCATCTCCTCAAGAGTAGGTAAACACTCAAGCTAAGATAGATTGCTTTCATTTGCCTCAACATTCAATTCCTCTTCAAAGATCATGCTCACTTTGACATTTTTGGCTTTGCATTTTGTCTTGTGGTCGGGAGACCATTTCTCCCCACATTTGAAGCATAGACCTTTCGCATACAAGTCCTTCAGCTTGTCATTAGACACACTAGGAGCTGAGTTTTTGCCACTTATTTCAATCCTCTTTCCATCTAATCTATTTTCAACATTAAATATGAAATTACTACATTTTTTTAATCCATAAACAATAGGAAATGTAGGGATATTGCTACATGTATTTATTAGCTTCCCTCCTTGGGCTGAGATTCAGCCTTGTTTGCCCATAATTTGTAATTGTTCTAGTGGATTGGTTTGGCTGAAAATGTTGCCATGTTCTTTATGAAAACTCTTGTATTTTTTACCATACCTTTTAGCTAATTGTATGGCAACTTGTAAAGAGGATGGTTTCATAGCTCCCACTTCCGAAAAGATAGAGAAGATTCAAGCCCAAATATATACTTATTCACCTTGGCATTATCAAATACTCCATCCACATACATGGAAACGTTTAGGAATTGGTTAGAATAATCTCTAACCGATAATCCCCTTTGCTCAAGAGCATACCACTTCTTCTCTAACTTCTCTTTTTCAATGGGAAACACAAAAACTTTGATTATTGCCCTCTTTAATGTATCTCGTGTCAAGAGCTCATTATTAATCCTTGATATGTACCACCACCAAGTGTGTGCATATCCCTCTAAATGTTGGACTACAAATTTAACCTTGGCATTCTCCGGTCTAGGATACAAAGAGAAATACATCTCAAGCTTGTTAAACCATTCTTCTAATTCAGTAGGGGATGGATTTTCAACCTAAAATTAGAAATAGTTAGTTTCTCCTTGTATTCCCGCTCATATTGATGAGACTGGCCATGATTGTGTTGACATCCATAAAAGTTTTGGCCAAAAGAATTTTTCCATGGAACATCGTTACCCCATGTTCCATGAACATATGGTTGTTGTTGTCCATGAATATTTGCAAATCCATTTGGTTGATTAAATTGCCCTTGTGGTGGAAAGAAAGAGTTGCCAACAACATGAGACTGTCGATAGACTTGGTGTCCATACATTGGAGAGGGTATGTTTGTTGTGGCATTCATTGGTGGTTGTTGTCCACTCATTTGATGAGGCTAACTGATTTGAATGAGGGCCTTGTTTAGAGGGCTGACTATATACATGAGTATTGTTGACATGATGTTGCTGTCCATAAGATTTGGAGCTAAATTTACATGACCATGTCCATTGTAAGGATGCTACCCATGAGAATTATTACCTCCACTTAGGACTAAAATCCCATGATTGGTATAAGATATGTCAGGTTTGCACTACGAATGGATTATAAGTGGCTTGTGTATTTTGCTATTTGGAGCGTAATCGTTATTCGTAATTCTTCTTCATTTTTGGCAGTTTGTACTACCGATCGCGATTGTAGGATGCCTTACTCCAAAAATATGAGGGTGATTTACATGTTGTTAAATTTAATGCAATGGATCTCACAGAAGGAGATCAAGACATCCTCTATTGAGCCCGCAAGGCGAGGAGCAGTGGAGACGGTCTGTCTCTTTGAGAAATACCTACCCACCAGTATGCTCACAATACAAACCCACCTCTTGGTGCATCTTCTAGACAAATTAGAGATTGTTGGACCTGTCCATACGCGATGGATGTTCTTCTTGGAGCACGTCATGAAAACCTTGAAAAGCTTTGTGCGATAATAAGCTTGGCCAGAAGGTAGCATGGCTGAAGTTGGTTGGTGTCCAAGGCATTAGTACATATTTCATAATGGCTACCAACGGTGGATTTAGACAAGAATATGCTATGGTCACTGAAGAACGATGCTGACCGAAGATGTGGTGGTTGGAAATAGGGTAGAAAAAACGACAGATGCTGCAATGGAGAAGAAAGTGAATTGTTTTTGTATGTTGCACCATTCCTCCATGGAGACATGGCTCGCTAGGTATGAGTAAGCCAAGAAACATCGAAAAGAAGCACGATATAAATTTCAACATAGTATGCACCATCGACCGATTTGATATCCCAAGGGTATGGAGGAGATGCCACAGTTTATGTCAATGCGATGGTTACATAGAACTTTGATCATAGCCTCTCGCAAAGGGGTGGAGGTCTCAATTGAGGAGTGAGGATTCTCGAGGGGATGTAGTCAAAAGGTAACCACATGTTTTATAAGCTATTGTGTCTAGATTTTATATGTGACAACTAATTAACAATTACAATATGCAGTACAAAATATACAATGCAACGTGGTCCCACGGATGACATTTTTGCATGGAGCGTATCTACAAAATGCGCTCCATAATGGATTGTAGTATCATGGCAAAGTTCAAGTAAGAGAGCCAACGGCGAGCCACAGATCCAAACACCGTTATAGATGAGATGGAGTATTTTGGAAACTTGCAAAGTATTATCACGATGGATTAATGTAGCTTCTCCATGATCTTATTCAACGTGCAATGGTTTAAAGTGGTACTGGAAGGAGCCGAGGCAACTGTTCGAACGAGGTCCATTTGGATCTCTTGAAATAGATTCCAAAAAAAGATGGACAGATTTTTGTGACACATTTGTATTGCCAACCCATTGTGAATAGTTGCATGAACTCATGTTTTTTTTTATTTTATTATGACATGGTATATGTCACAAATGTGAAATCTCTCTTGTATGGGATTTTAAACAAGTAATTTTCTATCCAAACCCCCGACAACCTCGATGGTGGTATATTGTACCTTCATCTCCCCGAAGTGCAAGAGTATATGATGAAAGCAATGCTCCCAGTGTAGATGAGGATAGTATGTAGATAGAGGGGTCGATATTGCAAGGGGTGGAGGCCACCCAAAGCTTGAAGCATGTAGAGGAGGCAGAATCGGGTAACAATGATGGAAAGATAAGAGGCTAAGAATTCTTTGAGAACGAGGTGGACTCATCATTTTTTGGTGGCCTTTCTATCAACCTTCCAGTGTATGTGGAGTTGTGTTAGGAGATTTTCATGGGACCATAGGCTATGTCATACTTGAAGCATCCACATACTCAATTCGTTGATGAATCGCTTATAAGGGTACTCTAGAATATGCATTTTAAGTAAAATTATTTTTTTAAGAATGATATTACTATTCTTTGCTTGAATCTTTATATTGATTATTCTAACATCAATTTTTGTCTGTGCAGGTGACCTTTGTGGATATTTGGACAATACGATGAGTCGAGGGATGAGCGATGAGGAGCTATAGGAGATCTTCACACGTATGTCTCCAGATTAGATGGCTCGATTCAGAGATATGACGAACCAGGAGTTGTCTCAAGCACCATCATTCCATTAGATCTACTTTGACACGCTCTGATGCTTCGTTTCCAGTAGACGAGTTCAACGCTTGAGACTTGGGCCGAATAGAGGGAGTGGTTCTAGGGGATGTTGCGGAGACATGGATGCGGTGAGCCTGCGATCGAAGCCCATGGTCGGTTCAAGATACAGGTGCTACTCCTCACTCTCGTGTAGGTTCGAGAGAGGGTGGCTTAGGTGGTTGTTGTGGAGGTAGTGATGCAGTATCTTTGTCTTGTCGTTCTGTTGGAGTTGTGTCACATGTGTGGAATTTGTCACACTTGTGGGGACGTCTACTCCAGTCACTCCAGCTTTTGCTCAACTGTCCGCACAGGTGGCACCCCTATGGGTGCCACTCCGAGAGATACCACCCCCGTGGATACATCAGATGTATAGGGGTCTCCTGGATATACCCAGGAGCACGATCGTAGGTGGGAGATGACACATCTTAAATATACCTCACAGGGGTATGGATACCTTGTAGATGATAGGACATGAGCCATCTTCATGAATGACAAGGGAAGAAGGATGATGGCTCGTATGAGAGAGTTGTGCCAACAAGTTTTTCGGCACAACGTCTTGGATCATTAGAAGAACATACCGAAGGGGAGCAAGGACTACATAGTAGCATCATTGCATAAGGAGTTTCTTGTACCCACTGCAACAGATAGGTTTTTCATAGGTTGGATGATGGAGTGCATGTGTGTATACATGTCACATAGATGATCGGGACGCACGCAAGGCACTTAAGAGTGGGGCCTCAAAGCCCGAGTGGCTAGACACAAATGACTAGCATAGACTCAAGGAGGAGACTACATATTCTCCAGGACATTTGGAGACAGCATCGAAAGGTAGCGAGGGCACGACTGGAGGCAAGAGTGGTCCATCATCTTGAGAGTGGCAGCCACAGGACTTATCTATAGGACTTTGTAAGTTTTTCTTTTGTTCTTCTCACTTATTTTTTTGCAATATCACTTGTACTAACAATCATGTTTCTAACAACTGTATTTTATTTTCTTTGTATCACTCCATTACAAGCTGTGGTCCCATTGGCCTAGAGACTTGATATACAGAGAGACACGGTCTCATTGCATTGACTGATAGATTGTATGCACATAGTGGCCCACTAAGTCAGGCATCTTTCTTGTTTGTAGTTAATAATTTTAATTAAAATGCATTATTGTATGGTGGACTGATGTGTAGTTGTTTCTTTTTTTGCAGAGTCCGTTCAATGCTCCTTTGTGGCGAGATAAGCTTTCGAATGGTGAGGATCTATAGCTTGCGCTTGGATCCATGGAGCGTACATCCTCTTCTTTTTTGGTCATGTGATTTATGTATCTATTTTCTATGCACTATGTTATTATCATCCTTTGTATCTTGCCATGATTCCATGAGTGCTTTCATTAAGTGATCTTGTATTTATTTTATGTATCAGTCTTGTGGATTCAAGTATACTTTGCCTTCATTTTGACGACCATTGTACACTTTACTATAACCCTAAAGCTGCCCTGCTTGATGCGAGGAGGCATATTCCACGCTGGATTTCGTGAGACCACGGTGGATTCCATGAGGTTTTGCAATGGATTCCGTAAAACTATATTTATTTTCCAAGGCTCGTACACAAAGTGGATTCCTTGTGCGAGAAGTTGACGAGGACGCCTGTCCTTTTTGGGCATCATGTTAATTTAATGTGCACATGGGTGATTCCATAAAATACATATTTAAATTAATGGATGTTTATGAGTTTAGAGTCCACTCGTATTAAATTAAGATTAGACAAAGTTCTAACCTATTTATTTATTTTGTAGTTGAAGACTACTAGGTATTCACTTTTTTTGGTTTATTTTTATTATTTTTTAACAATTTTGAATACTTCGATTGATGTGTAGAGCAGGCGATGGTGGCATTGGAAAGCACTTGGCGATAGCGTGTATTCAAATTATCTAGAAGAAATTACCATTTTTTATGGGCACGCATCTTATCATTAAAGGTGTGGCACTAATATTTATTTAAGCGCGCTTATTTATTGAAGTGCTTGATAAATATTTATTATTTTTTATGCACATGGATGCACGGTTTAAATATTTCATTAGGGAATATTGTATTTGGACACAGCTCGACTTTTGGACCGCCTAACCGCTTTTCTCTTTATTTGGACAAAAGCAAACACAAAAACTAAAGCATGCTTTTTGTAAAATTGGGCTATTTTTTTAGCTTTGAGATTAGTAAATTTATAAATACATGCCTTCTGAACTGCTCATACAAGGCATGGGGGAGATTGTACCCAATTTATCTTTTTACCTCATATCGTGCAAATATTCTTCTTGCTTTTTGAGCTGAAGTAGCATTCTTTGCTCTTGGGGACCTTCTGGCGCTCACTACATACACATCCAGCATCCGATTTGCGCACTGGTGCTATTAGAGCGACGCTGAGGTCAAGGGCTTCCAATCACTTATCATCTCACACAAAGGCAAAGTTCCTGGAATGAACGTGCTCTATAGTCAGTCTCGCGACAAACCATCAATACCAGCATGTTCCTAGCAGTGAAGAATCCCCTGCTCTGCTATTGGATGTGTGAAGGACCACTCTCTAATGATGAAGGACCACTTCCAAAGCTCCTTCATCAACACGTTTTTTCTCAGAGTTAGCAAAGAAGGGGGATAAGTCAATTGAAGCTTAAAAGCTTAATAAGCTTTTAAAAAGAAGCTTAAGGCCTTAAAATTTAGCATCTTTGGCGAAAGTATGCACTGATCACCACCAAAACTAACGACGACATACTCCCATCCTGCACACTAGCAATCGAATAGTCAAAGCTTTTATTTAAAAAGCTTAAGGTTAAGATATTAAAGCTCAAACACCTTACTCTTAAATCTTCTTCTCAACAGGCGTTCACACCAAACTCTTCCCGAACTACTCTCGAAAGCTTCAGCAAGCCCCTATTCATACATGCACTCTGACATGTGCATATGGGATAAGTTAGCCTGCATATCCTTGACCCTGAGGCTCCATACAAAGAGGCTGTTTTGTTGAGTGTGATTGCTAATTCTCAACAAATATTAGGATTTGGCTGTGAAGTTGGCTTAAGGTTTTGGTCGGTATTCGATGGTAAAGCAAGTGGTTTTGCCTAAGACTTACGGAAAGATGATGAAGGAAATCGACCTTGATTGAATCTTCTAAAATTTGAATTGAATTGCTTAGATCCATAGTTACCATTGGTTTGAAATTGTTGTGGACGCTTGTCTCTTCAACAAAGCTTGTCTTCAGTATCATGAGATAAAGAAATTGCATCTTCAAGAGTTGCAGGCTTGAACATATTGACTTCAGCGTAGTAATGCCCAAGTAATCCAGACATATACTTGCGCTTGTGAGTCGCTTCAGGTACGTCTTCAAGCATGTGTAACTGGAGTAATGCATTCCAAAAGCGTTCGGTGTACTGAGGAATAGGCTCACGATCTCTTTGCTGAAGAAGGTCCCATTGCTTTATGGCTTTTTCATGGAATTGTGGAGGAAGGAAATTCTGCATAAACTTCTTGAAACTCTCCCAGGTAGTGGGACAATCTATACTCTTACGAACCACGGTCAACCAAAGAGATGCTCTATCCACTAAATGATTAGTGACACACTTGATTTTATCTTTTTCAGTGTATGTTTCATCATGAAAGTAATCATCAAACTGACTGATGAATGCAAGAACAGTTTTTCCATCTCGAGTGCCATTGAAAGTACGGAATTTGAAATTTATTTTACTTATCTTTGTTTCTTTGCAGATGGATTGAGCTTCGAGAGTCACATCGATGGTACGTCAGATAAGATCTTCAGATTGTGGTTCCTCTTTGTCGGTAGTCGATCTTTGTAAATTGGCCAATTGAACTTGCAATGCTTGCCGGGCTCTTCATTCTTCGTCCAACTGCATCATAATTAAATACAACTTTTGCTCCATCGTAGGTTCAGGAAGATCGCCTTCAGCCATCAAATCATCCATATTTTGTTCCGTCATCCTGCAAAACTTCAAAAGACCTCACACTCTCAAAATCCAATTAGCGGGATGAGCGTAGCTCAAGATCGGGTGTACAAGGCTTATATATTTTTGTGTGTGGCTTTCACAGTCTTCGTCTTTGGCAATTATCAGATTTGAAATCTTTGAAAAAATCTGTGTTTTGACCTTCTGTGTTTGTTGAAATTGGTTCAGCAAGTCTGCGTATGTGAACAGTACCTTCCAGGGAACAACTTTGCAGTTCGGTACTTCTGCGCAGGAACAGTCCTTATAGGAGTTTTGAGCACAAGTCAGTTCTGACTTCTGGTTACTTGCCGGACTTGCAGAGTTGTAGACTTACAAAACTTGATCAACTTGGTAGATTTACATGACTGATGACTTACAGAACTTGCAGGATAGGTAAATTTGAACTTAAGTAGTTGGAGACCCTTAGTAGACTTAAAGTACTAAGAAGCTTTAAGCTTCTCAGCAAGTCGTCAAATTTTAGGACATATTCATGTCCTCGGTGGAATTTTCGCCGCCCAGCATGTCCTACCGCCGTTGATCAACGATTTGATTCTTTGAAGCTTTTTAAAAGCTTCAAGCTAAGCTAAGCTTTGTAACTTTTAAACTTAAGCTTGGAAGCTTAATGAAAGATATGGCTTATCTCTGTATATCCACAACTTGACGAAGAGGATGTAGGAGTGGTCCTCCGCCGTTGCAGGCCGGTCCTTCGCAATCAGAGGCTGGAAACAGAGGTTCTTGACTGCCAGGAATCCACCCGTATTGACCGCTTGCGATGAAATTGACCATAGAGCTCGATCGTTCCAAGAGCTCCGCCTTCGCACAAGATGGGTAGCGATTGGAAGCTCTCGATCTCAGCTTCGCTCTGATACCACTGGTGCACAAATCGGATGCATTATGCTCGCGTAGTGAATGCCGGAAGGTCCCCAAGAACAAAAGAACTCTACTTTTTGCACAAAACTCAAGGTAAAAAGCATGCACAACATGAACAAGAGACCAATTGGGTGCAATCTCCCCCCATGCCTTGTGTGAGCGCTCCAAAAAGCATGTATTTTATGTATTAATCATCTTCAAGCTCAAATAATAGCCCAAATTATAAAATAGCACGCTTTTGGCTTTTGAGTTTGCTTTAGCACAAAATAGAAATAAAGCTAATGGGCGGGCGCCCAAAGAGTCAGGCGTACCCAATACAATGTCCAAATACAAATATCATAATCGTGCGCCCATGCGCATACAAAATAATAAATAAATATCCAACGCCTCAATAAATAGGCGCGACAAAATATAGGCGCCATTTGATATGAAGCACCTGAATGACATCCAAGAGCAATATGCATTTAGTTTTTCCTAATAAAATCTTGTTATTCCAGTAAGCCACCTACTTCTGTGGCTAACCCGATGGTTGTACCTGCTATTGTTCCCTCTGTTAGGGAAGATGTCTTAGATGAATTGGTCAAAGGCATGCGAGATCTTCAATTGAAGGTTGCAAAATTGGATGAAAAAGGACAAGAGGAAAGGGGGTGGACAGCAACCCCTAAGCCAGGAAAAATATGTATGTGGTGTGACAGTTTATAGCATGAGAGAAAGGATTGTGCTGCCTATCAGGAGGCCTTGCCACAACAGCTCATCATTTGGAAAGATGGCAAGACTCATGCACAAGAAACGGGATTGCCTCTTGCTTTGGATTTTGGAAAGGGAGGTATACAGAAGTTATTGGAAGACTTGGCTGTCCAAAATGCTTGTGTGGTACATGCTTCTACTTTTGGTCTACAGTTGGATAGAATGCATGCCCAAGTGATGGTTGGTCCAAAGGCTAAAATATGGACACATGCTTTACATGCAGCTAAAAAGAGAAAGGTCATTGATAGTGAAATGTCTCATGCAAGGCAAGACATTCGTGGCATAACTAGTCGGGAATCACTGGTAGATACATATTCAATGTATGCATATTTAGCAAAGGTACAAAATGCGGATGTACTTGTGGAAGAAAAATGAAAAAGAGATGAAGATATTGTAGGAACATCTAAAAGAATGACAAGAAGAAGTGTGGATCAGCCTAAAGCTGTAAATCATCCACCTCCCGAACATGTTATGGAAGAGGTTAGTCAGGAGCAAAAACATGATATCAAACAAGAGGAAAAAAGAAGGGCCAGCAACCAAGATATAAGTTGCAGTCTAACATTGAGACAGCCACAGATCTTAAGAAGGTTCTTGAAAAACGGATCTTAAATAGTCAGGTAGAATTCACCTTGGGAGAGGTGCTTGGCATTGCCAAGCGAGAATTTCATGATGAGATCATTGACATAATTAAGAGGAAGTGTTAGTTTCTTGGTGATACCACTAGTGCATTGCTGCAATTTGAAGAGAAAATTGATTTGTTGTATATTCAAGTTGAATATGAGCATGAAGTAAGTACAGGTTTGTCTATGTAGGATGCTACTAATCATTGGACAGCATGTGGAAAAGAGAAGAAAGTGGCTGAAAATGCATTGTCTTGTAGCAATACGCATGGTGGAGTAAGGCAAATGCAACAATATGGGGAAGAGACTCTAAGATTTATTCCTCAAAGTCACTACTCAAGAAATCATTGGGCTAGGACTACCACTGAAACGGTAGTGAAAATAGGGGAACGTGAAACTCCTTGTGTTGCTTTACTTGACCATGGGTCTGAGATAAATGTCATTGAGCATGGATTGTATGAAAATGGTGCATGGCTTGTAGACACTGATCATGGTTGGCATATGAGGGCTACAAATAATTCGGGAAAGCTTTATGATGCATGTCTTAATGTGAAAGTGATGATTGGTGATGTACAAGAAGAGCAACACTTCTTTGTGCAGGATAATTCCTCATAGGTAGTGATTTTGGAACAACCCCATAATACAAGAGTGCATATGGAAACAAAGGTGCTTGATGATGGTTCTACTTATGCAAGAGTCAGAAGCAAGGATGGGAGGAAAGTAGTCCAATTTCTTATTGTTTGTGTTAATCATCCTAGAAATCGGGATACACTTCGAGAGTCTCCTTTGGCTCCAAATGCAAGGGAATTCAAAGACCTGGATTTTCATTAATCACTGATGTAATGCGGGGCTACAGTAGTGTTGTTCAAAGGACGTGCTCACCTCTTGATGGAACGAAGCATGTATTTACAATTGGTTATTCTCAATTTATAGCAAACAGTTCATGTTGGTTTAAGCCTATGGAAGCTATGTGCAAGGCTGAACGCATATCTATGAAATGGGCTATTAAGGAACTGAGAACATTGGGGTTGTTAGCTGAAAATGATGACATTTCAGGCATCTTTTATGGGCTGAATATTAATGATACTATGGCTGAAATTTCAGCAACTATACATGCAGAAAATGAGGCTGAAAATAGAGTGTTGTCAGTATGTTCTTTGGACATGTATGATGTTATAGCATTGTTTGCTTAGCAAGAAGGATTACAATGGGTTGAAGCACTTATGGAGACAAAGTATAAGATAGTTGAAAAAAAGGTGAAACCAATTGCTTTTCCACTTCCATTAGAGAGTGAGGGTTTGTATGAAAAAGTGTCAAGGCAACCAAGCTTACGGGATCCTAAAGATATAGGTCATCAGTTTACATCTGAAACATTACAGGAATTGAAAGTTAGTGCAGAAAGGTTTCTTTTGCCTGCTGAGAGAGACTGTTTTATGTGGATGTTGGCTAGGCATGGAAAGGCATTTGCATTTTGGCCAAGTGAAATAGGTTGTGTGAAAAAGAGCGATGGATCGAAGGTTGGACTCGAGAACTATGGCGGGAGAGCAAGAGCAAGAAATGGAGAGACTAGAAATGGAAACTCCAATAGTCACAATGTGTGGCTGGGCCTTCCTTTATTCAAACTGTCACTAAAAGAATAAAGAATAAAGTGACGATGACGAGCGCCCACCACCTGCAATGTGCAATTGCGGTGAGTGTCAGTGTAGTAATCCACGCGTGGCTAGGCAGAGGCACCTTTACCCCCAACAACCTCCCACTCAAAGGGGATTTTGCCCTAGTGAGGAGTGAAAAGAAAAAGAAAAAAGACGGTACAACATGTACACATGTACAATAGGATGAGGAAAGACGTCATCTCATCCCACGCCCATCAACCTCCTGAGGAAGGCAAAGCGCTCTGTAGATAGGCTTTTTGTGAGTAGATCTGCAGGATTCTGGTCAGTCGAGATCTTGACAAGATGAACAGACTTGTCCTCAACAACCCCACGTATGAAGTGATACCTCACCTCAATGTGTTTTGTCTTCGCATGAAAGATCGGATTCCTGGCTAACTGAATAGCACTCATAGAATCCAAATGTAGTGTAGGGATAGCATCGATACCAAGGTCAGCAACTAAACGATCCAACCAAATGGCCTCATTGCAAGCCTCAGTGGCTGCAACATACTTGGCCTCTGTAGTAGAAAGGGCCGTGCATTTCTGCACCCTGGACATCCAAGAAACAGCACCTCCAGCATAGGTGAATAGATAGCCAGAAGTGAACTTTCTACTATCTACATGTCCTGCATAATCAGAGTCAGTGTACCCCATGACTCCTGTATCCTGGCTGCCATAGCATATGCGCATATCTGCAATGCCCTTCAGGTACCTCATGATACCCTTCACGGCATCCCAATGCGTCTTGCCAGGTGTAGCCATATAGCATGCCACAACACCAACTGTAAAGGCAATATCTGGATGAGTGGTTATCATGGCATACATAAGACTACCCACTGCGGATGCATAGGGAATCTTGGCCATCTCGGCCTTCTGCTCTTCTATCTGCAGACAATCAGCCTATGATACCTTCACATAAGAAGGCAATGGATAGCCAATAGGCTTTACGTCTTGCATGCGGAAACGCTCAAGGACTTTATGAATGTACTCCCTCTATGACAAGTAGAGGAGTCCCTGATGCCTGTCGCATCTAATGCGTATACCAAGTATGTGAGTGGCCTATCCCAGATCTTTGATCTCAAAGCTCTTCTTGAGTTGAGCCTTAAGAGCATCTAGCTCATCATGAGTTTTCCCTGCTATCAAGATATCATCCACATAGAGTACCAAAATCAATGAAGAACCATCATGAGCTTTCTTCGTGTAAAGAAACAGATCCATAGCACTCCGGCTGTAGCCATGTGACTGCATAAAGGCATCAAACTTATGATACCACTCCCAAGGTGCCTGTTTTAAGCCATAAAGACTTTTCTTCAATTTGCACACTAGGTGCTCCCTGCCAGGTTTTGCAAAGCCCTTAGGCTGCTCCATATAAATCTCATCATGCAAGTCCCCATATAAGAAAGCCGTCTTGACATCCATTTGGTATAAATCCAAGTCAAGCTAAGCAATTAAAGCCAAGACTAAGCGCAGGGTGGTCATCTTAACCATAGGAGAAAAGGCCTCATCAAAGTCCACACCATGCTCCTGCTTAAAACCCTTTGCTACCAATCTAGCCTTGTATGCCGGCTTGGGGTGTCCAGGGGTACTTTTTAGCTTGTACACCCACTTGCATGGCAAAGCCTTCTTGCCCGTAGGCAAGGTAACCAAATCCCAAGTGTCATTCTTATGCAGGGAGTCTATCTCAGACTGCATAGCCCTCTCCCAGGAGTGACTTTCACCCCTGCACATAGCCTCATCATAAGTGAAAGGCTCTCCTGCATCTATAACCAAGACATAATGCATCAAGGGCTGAAATCTATCTGGTGGACGTCTGTCTCTAGTAGACCGTCTCACGGCAGGCTCTACTGCCTACCCAGCTGCTTGTCCAACACCCTGAAATCTATGTGGTGGACGTATGTCTTTAGTAGACCGTCTCACGGCAGGCTCTACTGCCTGCCCAGCTGCTTGTCCAACACCCTGACCATGAGCATCTACTGCAGCTGTAGGCTGTTCAACTGGCTGTGCGGGAGCTCTCGGCTCCTCCTGAAATATGACCCTGCACATCTCAACAACTCTCTTAGGCTGCCTATGCATCTTGTCTTCATGGAAGACTACATCATGACTGTGGATGACTTTCCGCGCCGCCTGCAGATCTTAGACACAGTAACCCATCTCGCCTACATCCCCATAACCAAGGAAAATGCATTTGACACTCTTGGGATCTAGCTTACTTTTCTTGTCCTTGGGCACATGGCAAAATGCCTCACATCCAAAGATACGGAGATGCACAAGGGGGTTTTCCAGTCCATACCTCCTCTGCAACTTGGAAATCCAAACCACTAGAGGGTGATCTATTTATGACATGCACAGCTGTACTAGTTGCCTCATCCCAAAAGCTTTGTGGTAGGCCTACATGGCTAAGCATACTGCGTACACGCTCCTGGATGGTTCTATTCATCCGCTCAGCCAAACCATTCTGGGGGGGGTGTAGGGGGTGGTCAACTGACGCTTAATACCCCTCTCATCACATAACTGCTCAAAAGCATGTGAGACATACTCACCCCCATTATCTGTCCTTAGGCAATTTAGCCTATACCCAGACTGGTTCTCAACCAATGCAAGCCATCTCTGAAACATAGTCAAGACATCGGATTTCAACTTAATGGGATAAACCCAAATTTTCCGTGAAAAATCATCTATGAATGTAACAAAATACTTTGCACCACCCATAGACTGACAAGGCATGGGCCCACAAACATCTGAATGTACCAATGCCAATGGCTCACTCATGTGTGGCCTACCAGACTTCTTATGCGTAGACCTAGTCTCATAAAGACAATGCTCACATGAATCAAAACATGCATAATCAAGGAGCAGTAAGTACTGCAAACCAGAAAGCATTTTCATTTCTTTCAAAGATATATGGCCCAAATGGGCATGCCAAAGAGATACATGTGGAATAGAACCCACAGACAAAACATGATCAAGGGAAGAAGCTGATACAATCAAGGGGTAGAGACAGGCAGCCTTGGCACCTCTCGCAATCACAAGTCTGCCACGAGTGATCTTCCATGCAGAGTCTCCAAAAGATACATGATAACCTGCATCATCAAGATGTCCAGCTGACATGAGACTATGTCAAAGCAAGTACATGACGTACATCTTGCATAACAAAACTACTACCTGAAGGAAACTGCAGCCTAACATCACCAATGCCCACAATATCAAGAGAGCTGTCATCACCCAAGCGCACAGTACCTGAAACAGTACGGCATGAATGAAACCACTCTTGGCAAGGTGTCACATGAAAGGACGCACCTGAGTCCAAGAGCCAACATTGTGCATACATAGAGTGTATCTCTGTCATCTATGAAGCACTAGAAGAAGCTGCTAGGATATAATCATCATCATCAACATTCTCAGGTTGCATAACATTGATCTCTTCAAATTTAACATTGGACTTTGCAGGTACTATGTTGCGATCAGAAGACTTATCCTGCACTTTTTCTTTCCCCTTATCTTTGCGCAATTCATGGCATTGTGGCCTAATATGGCCCTTTTTCCCATAATGGTGACAAGTAACATCTGCATTCCTACCACGAGATTTGCTACGTGACTTCCCACGAGACTTGGACCGAGATTTTTGAGAATCCCATCCACGGCCACTACCACTGCCATGCTTTCCATATCCATCATTCCTGCCTCTAACTGTCATAGCATGCGACACACGAGAGGCATCCAAATTCTTACAGTTAACCTCTTCTTGCAGAAGAGCACTCTCAACATCATATAATTTTAAGGTAGCAGTAGAGGCACATAATGCAGTACGGAGTACATCCCATGACTCATTAAGAGTACCAAGCAAGAAAAGAGGAGTGACATCCTCTACAAGAGTGATGTCCTACGAAGTCAAGTTCTTGAGTACAGCATGGAACTGGCTCAAGTGAGCAGACATAGTCACATTCTCCTTCATGCACAGATCCATAAGCTGCTTCAGCCAATACATCTAACTCGCTGGACTTTTCTTGTCATAGAGATTTTTTATCTTATCCCATAACTGCCATGCACTCTGTTATTATGTGAGAGACAATACAATAGTGGACTTGCGTAACTCATCAAGCTCAAGCCATTCCTCATCTAGCATAGTTGCAGGCGGATGCCCGCTTAACCTCAAAGGTTTGATCTGCGATTTCTGCACCAACACTTGCCAAATCTAGCTCTTTCAATAAGAGTAATTCGTACCATCAAGCTTAGTGATGTTGAAAATAGCATGATTAGTGGACGACCTTGCCATAATGCAGGCTGGAAGACTATAGACAGTTCAAAACTGCTTACTGTTTACTGTAGAAAATGACCAAAAAATCACGAAAATCGAGGGAAAATGGCGAGAAAAGTGGAATCAAAGTTATTGCCCACCAAGTACTAGTGAAAGTACATCATTTTAGAGTGTTTCAGCATGAAAAATCCATGTCAGTCCATACATATATGCTTACTATAATAAATTTCAGATTTCAGTAAAGAGAGCTAACAATGCCAAAATCGGATCCCAAGGCAATCAGATATTTCCAAGACCAAAGCCGGCATCATGCGGGCATAGCATAAGCATATGACAATCGATAAGCATGAATCCAACACCCAAGTATGTCATACAAACATCTGCCAGTGAGTAAGCACACCCCCCAGCCAATGGGGCAAAGTGTTCCTGCCACTACCAAAACTCGACACAAGTAGGTGTCAGTTCACAAAGATATGGATCCAAAACTGAGACTTAGCTCATAAGCATACAGTGAACCAAGACATATGATGTATCATCCCAAAAGGTAAGAAGTCCCAAAGTCTCAAGTGTCTGTAACTGCTCAATGGCATGTAACGGCTCAATGCATAAAAGTACCGCCTGCTCAATGTTTGATAAGCATTCAAGAATGCTCCCACTGGCACAAAATTCATATGTATGAGCTCAAGAGCTCAAGCCAAGGCAAGACACAGTGCTAATAACATAAGTCCAAGACAATACATCAATAGTACATCCCGAACATGTAGACGGTAGAGCATCCATATGTAACATCTGTAAGCATGTAAGACATCAAATACAACCCAATCCAAACTCTGACAAGCTAAGTAACATCCAAGACTACTCCAGATAATCCAAAATGCATCCAAGGTGGAGCTTCAATGAGCACTCAAGCTCAACGTATGCATAGGGTAATCAACCGTGACATGAGCATCAAGTTGTAGGCAACATGTATGCATAAACCCAAGAA
This sequence comes from Lygodium microphyllum, assembly GCF_053477565.2. NCBI lineage: Eukaryota > Viridiplantae > Streptophyta > Polypodiopsida > Schizaeales > Lygodiaceae > Lygodium > Lygodium microphyllum. Next base: position 83,861,010 of record NC_141150.1, on the reverse strand, counting down.
GCATCACTGTCAAAGCATATACCAATGTCAAAAAGTGCGGGCTGAAATAAGCTCAAGCTTCCACCAAAAGCATCCGGATTCAATGACAAGCTCAAAGTCGTCCCTCGATGATCAATACATCATCTCATAACCCAAGACATACATCCGGAACCAATAGGCATATATATCAAAGCATGAAAGATAGCTTCAACAAAACAGTATTCAACATGCATTTATTGTTATAAACTGTGTATTTCCAGCCCTAAAATCAGGTCAAAATCATAGTGTTACATATAGCTTCAATCCCCCAATCAATCGAGATGCAATAGGCATCAAACCGGTTATGTAGTCATACCTAAACAAGCATAGGCATACAAATACATGCTGTCTCAGACCTGAAATCTATTGCAAAAGGTTATGTCATCATCAGAATTTGGCAAATCTAACATCACCATCGCATTCGAAGCGTGCCAAAACCCCAAGTTAGACTCTTACCTTGCCTGAATCAGATTCCGAATACCCGAGATATGATAAAAAGAGTGATTTTTGGGCCAAATTTTAAAACAGGCGAAAAAAAACGTGAGCTGGCTGGGGGGTCTGCTGTCCCATGTGTCAACAATGGGGCCCAAAGGGGAAACAAATGAAGACCAAAGAAGGCCTACACCAAGCCTCAACAAGCCTTGATAGGTTGGAAGCAAGATCCAGGTGAAGGAAGCTCCAAGAGGTATGAGCTATGGCTGCCCACAACTGGTTTATAGCCTGTGAGGCCTCAGAACTAAAGTAAACTCTGAAGAAAATGATCAAATACCTCTGATGTAATGCCCTGAAGGTGCCCAACAATTCTGGGAAGGTGCTGGAGAAGCCGGGGAGTGACGGGAGCTCGAAGGAGTCGGATATGGCTGCTGGGAAGGAGACCCAATGCAAGTAGGGAGTCGATGGGATGTTGAGAATGCCACAAACCAAGTTCAAGAGTCGGAAAGCAAAGCTCTGATACCAGTTGAAAGGGAGTGATGGATTGAAGGTTGGACTCGAGAGCTATGGCGGGAGAGCAAGAGCAAGAAAGGGAGAGACTAGAAATGGGAACTCCAACAGTCACAATGTGTGACTGGGCCTTCCTTTATTCAAGCTGTCACTAAAAGAATAAAGAATAAAGTGATGGTGATGGGCACCCGCTACCTGCAGTGTGCAGTGGTGGTGACTGTCAGTATAGTAATACACGGGCGGCTAGGCAGAGTCGCCTTTACCCCCAACATTGTGTGGATCCAAATGTTGTCTCTCCTATGGTCATACTTACTGTGCCACATGTACCATGGAACTTGAGGCCTATTCTAGTGCCTAAAGCTTACTTGCCAAGCTGATGGATTTGCTAAATGAAAAGATTTGCATGAAGATCTTGGAGCCTTCTTCAACCCCGTACTCAAATCATTGGTTTATTGTGCCCAACAATAATGGGGCTTTGAGATTTATTCAAGACATGCAACCGGTCAATAAAGTGACCATAAGAAATGTGGGTGCAAGTCCCGTGGTTTATGAATTTGCAGAGGCTTTTGCAGGCAGAGCGATCTATTCTTTGGGTGATCTTTACTCGGGGTATGATCAGTTTCAGCTTGCAATTGAAAGAAGGGATATCACAACCATGAAGACTCCCTTGGGGTTAGTACGGATGTGTACTCTCCCACAGGGTGCAACAAACTCAGTGGCACACATGACAAATGCTATGAATAGGGCACTCAGTGATTTTATACCACAATTGACTATGCCCTTCTTGGATGATGTTCCAATCAAAGGGTGTGCAGTGGATGAAAAGAATGAAGAGATGGATGCTAATGGATGTAGACAGTTTGTTGTAGACCATATTGTGGATTGTGAGAGGATTTTGGCACGTCTAGAAGAGGTGCATTTAACTCTTTTTGGATAAAAGTCTATCTTTGGAGTTGAAGAGGTTTTGATTGTTGGGCATATGTGTGGGCCTTATGGACAAAGACCATCACCAGCAAAAATAGATGGGATTGATAGAATGCAAGATGTATGCACGAATGTATCAGAGGTGCGTAGATTCTTGGGTGCATGTGTGTTCTATTTGATATGGATTCCTCACTTTGCACATGTATTCGATGCTCTTTATCAGCTTCTGAGAAAAGGTCAAAGATTCCATTGGAAAAGGAAGCATCAGAAAGCAATGAAGAAATTGAAGCAACTCTTAAAATCTGCTCCTACATTGAGAAAGGCTGACTATTCACATGAAAAGCCTATCATTATTACTGTTGATACAAGCCCAATCGGGATTGGATGGGCAATTGGGCAAGATGATGAGGAAGGGCAAAGATATGCAATACGCTTTGGTGCTAAAGTATTGATTGAACGACAAAGAAGATATCCACAGGTAAAAAGAGAATTATGGAGAATTGTGATAGCCCTTAAATGTGATAAGGAGTATTTTATGGGTGCTCATGTAGTCATAAAGACTGATTGTATGTCGGTATTGGGTATGATTACTAGTTGTGCTACCTCGAAAATGGCTATGCTCTGGTGGATTGCATACATCAAATCTTTAAACCCTGAATTTCAGCATATTGCAGGAAGGGATAACCCAGTGGCAGACATGTTATCTCGAGCACTCTATGAGAATGAAGATGGGATGATGGATGAGGAGGAAGAAGATGACTTTCTTGCAGCTGAAAATGATGTTGCAAGAGTGAATTTAGTTATGCAAGGTGTTGCTACAACATTAACAGAAGCTTGGACAACAAAGAGAAGACACTCTAGATGTTTTGCATCTTGTGTAGAAGTGTTTCTAGAGGACAAATATGCAAGAGAGTGGCTGAGAATTGGTCAATACCTCAATACATTAACAATGAGAGATGAATGGTCAAATGAGGAGTTTAAGAAAATCAAGAGGAAAGCGTATGGGTTTTTCTTAAAAGATGGATACTTATGGAAACATAAAAGAAACAGGGTATGCCATTGCAAGTTTTGGGTGACAAAGCTTCACAAGTAAATATTATGTAAGAATTTCATGAAAGCTTGTGGGCTGGTCATAGAGGTGTTTGGGGTACTTTTGCAAAGATCAAAGAAAGATATTGGTGGCAGGGTATGTATAAGGATGTTGCTCAGTTTGTGGAAGCATGTACGACATGTCAAATGTATTCATGTGTGAGACATCAGGATGGATTGCAACCCACATATCCATTGTCTCTCCATTTTAAGTGGGTGGTGGATTTGGTCATAATGCTTACAGGTCTTTGGCAAATGAGGTATCTTGTGCTTGCCCGTGAATACTTGACTAATCAAGTGGAAGGGAGAGCTCTACGTACTAAGATAACAAATGCTATGTGCACTTTTCTCTTAGAAGAGATCTTTTGTCGGTATGGTTGTGTGGGAAAAATTATAGCAGATAGGGGTGAGCTAGATGTAGATGAAGCTCATGATTTCTTTACACGCTTGGGGATAAAGCTTGCTTTAACTTCAGCCTATAACCCTGAAGGAAATGGAAAAAGTGAAAGAGGTCATCCACCTGTTGTAAAGGCATTGGCAAAAGCACGTGGAGAAAAGGTAAAAGAGTGGCCGTGATTGCTCCCTTATGCTTTGTGGGCTGACAGAACAACTCATAGTCCTGTTATAGAATATATGCCTGCAGAATTGATGTATGGTCAAAAATCTATCATGCCGATAGAAGAGATGACAGTCACATGGAGTGTGCTACCTTGGGAAGAGGAGTTGAATTGAGAGGAGTTGTTGGCCTTGTGCATTAGACCATTGGAAAGAAAGTCAGAAGACATAGAGATAGCAATTTCAAAGTTAAGGGCAGCAAGGATACAGAACAAGAAACGGTTTGACAAAAGACATAGATTGAGACTAAGAACCATATAGGATGGGGATTGGGTATTAGTTTATGATAGTAGTTTAGACAACCAACATAGTGCCATGCGTAAAGTTTCCAAAAGATAGTTTGGACCCTATGTGGTAAGACAAGCAATTGTCAAAGCTTTGTTGAGTGGATCCGCTTCGATCTGGCCATCCGGGAGTTATTTTCCCAGCCCAGGTAAGTCCACACCTTCCACTGCATGAGTAGGTTGGATCTGGAGCTACTCGACCAGTAGGATGGCCTCCATCGCTCGGCGCGACAAATTTTTTGAAGTCCAGTGAAAAAACGCATCGCGCTCGGCCTGTCTGAGTAACGGTGATTCTGGGCTGAGCCCCAGAATTGGCCCTCGGCCCACTACTGCTCAGACCACTTGACTTGGACGTGTCAAAATTTGGCCCTCGGCCCAGCTGACTCGGCCCAACCCCACTCGGACAAGTTGACATTCGGCCCGGTTGAATTCACCACTCGGCCCTCGGCCCACTAGACTCAGGCCTCGGCCCTCAGACAACCAGACTTGGACTACCCGAATTTGACATTCGGACCAATTACATTCGGCCCTTTCTACTCAGCTCTCAGACGGGCCGAATCAGGCATTCGGCCCCTGCAATTTGGACTTGTTAGGCCGAATTTGGATTTGTCCAAATTTTAACCTATAGTCCCTGAAACTGACCGAGAGACCATATAGAGCCGAAACCATAGCATAGTTCGATCACTGGGCTGAAACTTAGAGCAAGTAGTTCAAAATTTGGCTATAAACGGTCCTCCAAATTGCACATGGTGTTTACCGTAACGGCCCTGCGGACCGAGGGGACTGCCCCCCCCCCCCTCGGGACCCCCGCAGAGTGGGCTCTGCCCCCTCCGCACCTCCCCCAAGTAGGTTGGAGAGAAAATGCGCGCTGTGACAGGTCTTCCAAATTAGACCCTAGTGTAGTAATGGCCCTACATGAGCATGGATTCTCACTTATAAAAGAGCAACCAAAAGCCCATACCCGAACAGAGATAAACAGAGACCCTAGAACCTCAATGGGCCAATCTAGCCAACAAGGGCAAAAAGGCCACACTACAAAAACACATATGTCACTAAGATCTTATTAGTAGACTCAGCTTGGCCATTCACTTGAGGGTAGTAAGGTGAGGATTTTCGATGGATGATCAGAAAGGTCAACAGAAGATGACCAATGACTTCATTAATCAAGTGTGTGCCTTGGTCACTAACTAGTTCAATGGGGCAGCCAAATCGTGATATCACATGCTCCCAAAGGAACTTGGCAATGGTTCTTGCATCGTTTTTCCTCGTGGCTCATGCTTATGTCCACTTTGTGAAATAGTCAATAGTAATGATGATGTACTTGGCATGTGAGTATTGTGCCACACGCAGGACTTATTAGTCCAATGAAGTCAATTTCCCATTTCTTGAATGGTTTTCTTGTAGTGATTGGATTTATCTCCATTTTGTCCTTGCAAACGGGTACCTTTGTCCGTTTGGCACTCGTCACTGTGCTTTATAAATTGCACTACATCACAGTTGAGACTGCAGCACCTTGCATGCCATCGTGTCCCTACTGAAGTGCCCTCCTACGATTCCGCCATGTGCTTCTTCAAGTGTGTCATGCATCTCATGTTTGCATACGCATCTACGCAACAAGCCATCTTGCCCTAACCTAAAGAGTTGTCCTGCTATCAATTGATATGGCTGTATTTTAAGGATGAGTTGCCTAAGTCGGGGCTTTCTCGATGGGTTGTTCAAGTAGTCTGTGCTCAAGCACTTGGACTATGTCGTCTGCCCAGTATGGCATCATGTCAACTCTAAACAAGTCCCTTTCGCTAGACAGGTTAAACAGATGCGCATCATGCAAGTTGTATATGATGCCCTTTCCAGTGACTTCTCCTGTGGGTATGCGAGACATATGGTCGGTCATGTAGTACTACTTCCCTTTGCATATAACCACAGAGAAGTCAAACTCTAGAAGCAAAAGTAACCATCGAGCAATGCATCTGGTAGCCCAAGGTTTGTTAACAAGATAAAGCAAGGCTTGATGGTCAACAAAGAATATGAAAGGTGTAGCCAAAAGGTAATGTTGTGTTCACTAGGCTGGCACAACACAGCCCCCACCGCAAACTTTGAGGTGTCAATGTGAACGTGAAAGGTTATGGTCCCAATCTTGGGTTCTTAGGATTGGTGGTGTGGATTCTTCAACTCTTCATATGCACATTGGCATTCCTTGGTCCATTCAAATATCACCAGCAATTTGTATAGAGGTCTAGCAATTAATGCATAGTTCAACACAAATCGTCGATAGTATCCTGTATGGCCTCAGAAGCATTAGACTCCCTTGTAATCGGTTGGCGGCGTAAGATCAACGATAACCCTAACTTTCAAGAATTCAATGGAAATGCCATCCTTTGACACCACATGCCCTAGGATGCATCCATCCTTTACGTAGAACTGGCACTTCAAGGGGTTCAATGAGAGACGATATAGTCTACATATTTCAAAGATTGCTCGGAGCTTGTCTAGGTGTTCTTTCCAATTAGAGTGAACACATAAATTGTCAACAAATACCTGTAACTCTCACCTAAGCATGTCTTTGAAAATGGTACACATGAGGAGCCACTCGAATGTGGCCGGTGCATTCATCAACCTGAAGAGCATGACTATGTAGGCAAAAATGCCGCACTGGGTAGCAAATGCAGTCTTGTGCCTATCCTCATGATAGACTTGCACCTAATTGTATCTGGACCTTGCTAGAATCTTCGGTGATCTCACACTTTTTTTTAGCTTTCCTTCCCCTCCACTTTTCTCACCTAGGTAGAATGAGCTTCTCCATTCACTTTTTGACTTGGGCTTCCTTGGTCTTCCTCTGCTTCTTTTTGGTTGCATGGTCCATGTTCATGAAATGTCTGTAATACCAACACCGAGTATACCCTGATAAAACATCATCAGCTATGAAATATCAAGTGAAAAAGCTATGAGTATTAAATCATCATCAAAATCACTCTAACAATATTAATCTCTTCAATGTTAACACTAGACTTGCTATGGACAACACTACGAACATCATTTTTGTCTTGTGCTTTACCCTTGCTCTTTTCTTTGTGCATGTCTTCATGCATTTTATGGCACTATGGTCAAATATGCCCTACTTTCCCACAGTGTTGACAAGTTAATGAGAACTTACATCCAGGGACTTATTGCAAGACTATCCATGTGATTGAGAGTGAGACGACTAAGAGTCTCTACCATGGTGGTCATTACCACTCCGATCGTTATTGCCTCTAACTATTGAAGCATGAGAGATATGGGAACATCGACATTCTTTTTGTTGACCTCTTCAATCAAGAATGTACCCTCTACATCCTGCAATTATAACCCATCAATAGGTATGTTGGCACACATTGCAATACAAAAGGTATCCCATGATTCAAGCAATGGGTATGTTGGCACCCATCAATAGGTATGTTGGCACACATTGCAATACAAAAGGTATCCCATGATTCAAGCAATGTAACTAAGATGAACAAGGAAATAAGAGTGTCCTTGAATTCAACCCCCTAGAAAGACAAATGATTGATAATGGAATGAAACTAATTTTAGTGGACTGATATAGAAGTGCCCTCCTTCATGCAAAGGTCCATGAGTTACTTCAGCCAATACATCTAAGAAGGGAGGCTTTGCTTGTCATAGACATTGCAAATCTTTTTCCATAATTTAGATATGGACTATCCATTTGAGACAGCATTATAAAACACCTACTTAGAGAGGGATAATATGATGGTGGACTTACATACCTCATCTAATTTAGCCCAAGCATCTACATCAATAAGTTTGGGCTTGACACCCTTATGTTTCAAGGATCTAACATGTATTTTCTACACTAAAACTTGCCAAATTTGGGCATTCCAATAGCTATAGTTGGTGCCATCCATCTTGTTAATATTAAAGATAGTACTATCAAGCAAGCCACCAACCATAATGAAGGTAAATAAGTGCACAAATTGTCAAAACATGCTGTTATAATTACTACAAATAGTCCTAAAATCACTTCTAGATCAAACTTTAAAAAAAGGGGTACTAACCAAGTAAGTAATAAACTATCCAACTAACTCAATGCAAAGAATTGTTAAAGTGAAGGTGGCTACTTTCATAAATAGTGTAGTAAACTGCAATTACAACATGCTAAGAGATGGCGTACATCAATAAGAGATCAATGGAAAAGAGGGGCAATCATTGATATAAGACAAGCAACTACCAGGGAATAGCTCCAATTAGCAATGAGTGAATATGTGACTAGCACCAAGAACTATCAAAGAATCAATGTGTCTGACTAAGATACATCCCATAGGCATAATCATCATGCATAGAGTGGGTTTCACAAGTTACAAAAGAGACCAACTAAAGGCACAAGGACTAAGCAATGTAATGGAAGCTCAGTACACAACCAACCAAGATGCATAGATTACCAATAACATCGTAATAAAGATAGGTGTTGACCCAAAAGTAATGTCAGATCAATCCACTAAGCATCACTTGCATACATAGAGCATGACAAGAGCATGTACATGTCACCAAGTCCCATGGTCTCACTATAAGACTCTCAAGCTCAATTTTGTAACCAAAAGCTCAATGTGATCTTCAAATATAAAGAAGTGACTCCCATTGGAATAAAAGTCAAATTCCAGATGAGTAAACAAAGCTCAAAATATCATGTGGAAGGCACCCATACATCCAAGATCCAAGTAGCATACATCTGGGAGCATCTGACCTGGGTATCTTGTAGAGCTCTTACTAGAGCATCAAATAACCATATATAACAATGAAAAACAACAAATATCAAGATTCAAAGGCTCCAATCTCATCTCAAAGGAAATCTATAAGCACAACCAAGCATGTAACATGAATAAAAATCATTAGTATATCACTCAGAATAATCGATAAAGCAGCCAGAAGCAATAGGCATATGATTTCACTAATAAAATAGCATTCATTCCTATTATCAATAGCAGTGAAACACCTCTATAGAACTTAGTGAAAGAGTTCTCAAATCATTCCAATACATTTGGTATAACATTCCCAGATAATGTCTTTCATGCGTGCATGAAACATTATGGTCCTAGCCAATTACATACTAGTATTGTCACAATAAATGACAATTCTCTTATCTATTCATAACCCTAAATTATCAAGTTACCTCTATACTTGATAATGCAATAGTGGGCTATTTCTTATTGCTCTAAGTCACAACTCCACTCCGAAAGAAAAATACACAGCCACTACTAGTGGACTTCTTATTAGACACATTGCCTACCCAATCTACATTATTATAGCCAAATAGTTACACCATTGAGTTAGCCTTATAAAAGATACCATAATCCAATGTGGCCTTAAGATACTGCAAGGTACATCTCACATTGTCCAAATGAGGCTTACAAGGTACTTACATAAAAATAACTCTCTAAGCCAACTGTATAATTACAATCTAGCTTGGTAATAGTAGTGAAGATCAAACCTCCCAGCATCTTCTTGTACATTATGGGTTCCTCCAATATCTCACCCACATCAACATTTAGTTTCACATTCTGATCCAATGGCACTAAGATTGGTCATACCATAATTCACCAACATATGCAAGATGTACTACCTTTGTGAGGGCCATATCTCCTTAGATGTTTGTATTACCTCAATGCCAAGAAAGTACTTCACATCTCCCAAATCTTTTATGTCAAAATTTTACTTGAGAATACTATTCACATGCTCCACCTCTTGCACATTATCACTCTGAATAATTAAATCATCCATATCAAGGTAATCACAATAGTGCATCGATCACTTTTTGAGGTCATAAAATGAGTGATCTACATTTCCAACATGGATGTTGTGATATCTTGGCATGCCATGCTATTGGTGCTTGTTTCAGCCCATACAAGGCTTTGTATAGCATGCACACATAATTGGGGTGAACCATGCTCTCATAACCCTGTGGCTACTCCATGTACACTTCTTCTTGCAACTTACCATGCAAGAATGTATTCTTTACATCCATTTGATGCAAAATCTAACCTTTTGCTACAACCACTGCAATGATAGCTCTTATAGTTTCCATCTTTGCCACTAGAGTAAATGTTCCTCATAATCAAACTCATAATTCTATGCATAATCTTTGGCAATCAATCTTTCTCTTATATGTACTCACATTGCCATTTGCATTATGTTTTACTTTTAAATATACTTATAGCTTATAGCTTTTCTCCCCTTAGATAGTAGCACCAAAACCCAAGTTTGATTTACGTCCAAAGCAGCCATTTCTTCATCCATGGCTTTCTCTCAATGCACATGACCAATGGCTTCCTAAAACAAGTGGGCACAAATAATTTTATAACCTTCACTATATATGCATAATGGTGAGCAACATAATCATTATATATCAAATTGTTCACAAGATATCTTATTCTTGTTGACCTACACACTTATGGAGCACTCTGTGATCCTTTTGCATCAGCCTTGGTTCTTCTTACAGCAAGTGCAATACCAACTCCTCATCCATTGTCTAATCTAAGCCATCAAACTCACCATCTACATGTGAATAACCTACAAAAACATGTGGAACACATTTTCTTTTCCCTTGTGTGATACATGTCCTACACTTGTAGGAGTGGTATTCACATGCAACCTACCACTCCATGGTCTCCCAAATAGACCTATTAGAAGAGAACTCTCCTTGCCCACTCAATGTATGTGACTATGGAACCATATTTTCTAGAAAGACCTTTTCTTTTGTATAATCTACAATAACTTATTTTTCAACAACATACCAACTGCTCATCTCATCAAACATAATAGCTCTACTCACCTGTAACTTATGTGTAACTGGATTATAATACATGTAACCTTTTGCTCAAATACACACTTGTTAGCTTTTAGACATAACTCCTTTCTTAGCTCATTAGGAACATGTACATATGAAATGCATCCAAATATCTTAACATGTGATAGATATGGTTTCTTACTAGCAAACTTCTCCTCTAGTGTCACATCATGCGTTGTAGCATTGGGAGTCTTGTTTATAATATACATAGCTATAGAGATATCTTCACCCTAATAATAATGAGGCATATTATTTTTGTCCCTCAAGGATCATGTAATTTTTGCAATGTGTCTCTTCTTCATTTAAGCAACACCATTCTATTATGGAGTGTACCTGCATGTAACCTACCTTTGAATTGCATATTGTTTTAGAAAATTAATGAATTCATTGGAGAGATACTCTACCCTTCCATGTGAACTTAGGTGCTTAATCTGCACATATGTTTGTTTCTCAACCAAATTTTTAAAATCCTAAAAGTGAGAGAATATCTCACTTTTCTCCTTCATGAAGTACAAGTTAGAAACTAGGTGGAACACCATATTGTGGAATATGGAAATTTCCCATAAGTTTGGGACACGTGGTCAAATCTTTGGATTTGTCATAACTTTAACACTATAACTCTAAATCAAGCATTCTATAGCTCAATAGATTCCATTTTTTAAGCGCTTTCCAATGATAGGTCTCATCATGAGAAACTTATGGGCATGTTATCTGTGTGCCACCTTTTTAGCATTCAAATAATGGGAATTGGGAGATTCCCAAACTCACTAATATTGTGTTGTGGGGTTCCTTATACTCCCCTTCCCGCGAGGTCACCTATCCCAGTATCGTTCACACCAGTGCCATTATGTGAATGTTCTTAGTTTCTATAGCTATAAGAATTTTGCATTTCCTTATAAAGTAATAGGGTAATTTTCCATAAGTTCTAACAGCTATATTTGTAGGAACAATTTCGAGTTTCATGATCTCACTCCATGGTTCATAAGTTAAAATATTGTAATTTTAATCTTTATCTATGAAAACATCAATCATGAGATCTAGCTTGGTAGTTACTTCAATCCTAAGATATGCAAGTGGTGTTAAATCTTTGTCTTTGGGGTCACTGTTTATGACTTTGACCTTTCAGATGTTATAATTTGTAGACTTCGTGAGGGTGCTACTCAAAACCTTGCATGTGGGACAATCATGATACATGCAAATGGTATTATACTCAATACATCTAAGTTTATCTTTGTGAATATGTTGGATCTCCATCTGATCCACTAGCCTTGATTGTGACCTTTGTACTGCTAGCTTAACCATCTTTTGAATGGATAGTTGGATGGAAACATTCTCTCTTTTTTGTTGACTCATAACTTTTGAGTACTCTTAGACTTTGTAATCTAGTCCACTATTAACTTGTTAATAGAGTGTCACACTCACAATAGCTAGATGAAAAACGGTTTGACTCTTCTTGCAATGTCAAGTTTTTGTGTGGTATTGTCTTGTGTGTGTTTCTGCCCTGGAATCTCTAGGCTTGGTCATGAATAGTCCTTAGTCCCTCAACTTTTTGTTCAAGTTTCTTTCTTCCAATTCTATCTCCTCAAGTTGTTAAGATAATGAATCTTTGTTAATCTTGCACTAAATGTAGTTATCCTTGACTTTCCCTTTATGTATCATTGCTTGGTTGATTCCTTCTTCTTGAATTCTTGTTCTTGATTGTCATAAATTCCTTGGACTTGCAAATTCAATTAGCCTTATGAGTTGGAATGTGTTTATTTTATGTCCTTGAGACACTAGAATTGGCCTTCTAGTTGAGATGATCAATGGGCAATAAGGGAAAGGTATGTTATTTGAAAGAAAATTTGGTGAAATTCTTCCTCAAGTCCAAGTAATAATGTCCTAGGCGAGCCACTTGTAGAAACTCTTGGTCAAGAAAGTGAGGGTCACTCAAGCTCGGCTCAAATACACAAGGTAAGACTAATACAACACTTGGATTTGAAGCTTTTACTATAACAAATGGCAGGTATAGCGACAAATTTAAGATGCAAATGCAAATGAAATTTTTTTCAAATGTCTCACCATTGAAATAAGTGTTAGTAAAATCTTTGGAGTGAGTACATTGGTGTATGCATCATTATAGGCAATGGAAAAGTCATCAAAAACAATAAATAGGACATCAAGCATTATACTAATGCTTACTTCAACAATTTGTAGAGAAATTTTTACCAATGGTTGTTCAGGGAAAAAGATCGAGTAGGCATTTTTTCCTAAAAGTGACAAAATCCTTACTATCTATGTCTACTATCTAATCAAACATAGACTAAAGTTTAGTGGAAAGGCGTGTATAAAACCCAATGGACACATAAAACAGAAATGATCATAACTAAATAAGTCCAAAGTCGGGATATTAGATCCCAATTGAGTGTATGTAATAGGGCTAGAACATTATAAATTTTGTATATCCATATGGAAAGAGATATATATAACAATCCATGTAACATCATCTGTATATCCATGTATAGGGAAAAATTTCATATAATGAGATCTCTAATAAGAGATTTCATCCTCCTACAATGGCTTAGTATAGCAACCTTGCAACAAGAAAGAGATATAGAATCAAGTTTACTTGGATAAGATATTATGTATAAGCACATGAGGAACCACAAAATATTGGATGCTAGAATAGCTTGTTCACAAGACACTCCATGCCATGTTGCCATCTATATACTCCCTATGTAATTTGGTTGAAAAATGATCCTTGTATGAGAACTCATAATGACAACACAAAATAAATTAGCACATCTCAAAAAAATAAATGTGTAAATAGAAAATAAATAACATTATACTTAAAATTTTGTGTCAAAGGTGGCATAACCACCACTCCCAAGGTGTAATGTCAAAAGACTAGACTCAACTCATGCATGTGCAACCTCCTTTTGCTACTTCCACTTATTAGAATCTTCTTTGATTTCCTCCTTTACTAATTTCCACTAGCTTTTCTCAAGCCAGATGGAACGAGATAGGTCATTTTTGTAGGCATCCTTATGACTTGATCTCTATTTTTGAGCTTTCCATGCATAGTAAAATTGTTTGTGCCCAAATACCAAGAGCCTTCATGTGATTCTATATCTGGTAGTTGAAAACTTATATGACATTTGATAATGACAGTATCTTACTTGTGTGCCTATGGGATTGCTCTACTTGTGTTCATGCTAGATTTATATTGTTTATGGATATCTATCAAGAAGTTTGTAGTGATTTATATGTTAGTGTATATACAAAGTGATTTATATGTTAGTGTGAATACTTTGTGTTGTTGATGGAAAAAGCAAAGCATGAGCTAGTGTGGACTCTTCTTCAAGTTGAAGTGAATTGATTTGGGAAAATCAAGGATAGCTACATTTAGTGCAACATCAAGAAAGATTCATTGCCTTAACAACTTGAGGAGATATATCAAAAGAAAGGAACTTGAAGGAAAAGTTTAGTGATTAAGGAAGATTTTTTGACCAAGCCTAGAGATTCTAGGGGAAGAAGCACACACAAGGCAACACCACACAAAAACTTAACATTGCAAGAAGAGTCAAATAGTTTTTCATGTGGCTATTGAGAGCATGACACTTATTAACATGTTAATAGTGGACTAGATTAAAAAGTCTTAGAGTCCTCAAAACTTATGTGTCAATAACAAAGAGAGAATGTTTTCATCCAACTATCCATTCAAAATATGGCTGAGCTAACAATACAAAGGCCATAGCCAAGGCAAGTGGACTAGATGGACACCCAAGATATTCACAAAGGCTAAATAAACTTAGATGCATTGATTATGGTACCACTCCCATGTATCATGACTTTGCCACATGCAAGGTATCAAGTAGCACCCTCACCAAGTCTATAGATCCTAATATCCAAAAGGTCAAAGCCACAAATGGTGACCTAGAAAACAAGAATTTAATAGCTCTAGTATATCTTAGAATTGAAGTAACTAGCAAGCTAGAGCTCATCCTTGATGCTCTTGTAGATAAACGTTCAGATTACAACATCCTACTATTATGAAGTACAGAGTGAGATAAAGAAACTAGAACTTGTCCCCATCAATATAACTATTGGACCTTATGGAGAATAACCTCATGATTCCATTGCAAGAAAATGAAAATTTATTATAGATGTAGAAACTAAGAGCATTCCCATAAAGTTCTATGTACTTCCAAATTGAGAGGACAAGAGGAAGGAATTTCTACTTTGGAAGACATTTCCATCATGCAATCAAATGCAAAGTGGACTATGTAAAGTTGTCATGTGATTCTATATTTGGTAGTTGAAAACTTATAGGATTTGATAGTGACAGTATCTAACGTATGTGCCCATGGGATTGTTATGCTAGTATTCATGCTAGATTTATATTGTTTATGGATATATATCAAGAAGTTTGAAGTGCTTTACACCTTAGTACCTTAGTGTGAATACAAAGAAAGTGTCGCCTAAACTTGTTTGTGGACATCTAAGTGGTCAATCTAGTGACTCTAGTCAAGATTTTACAAAGCTTGTCAAGTGTGAAATCTCCCAAGACATCTTTGCAACTTGTGGTGCAAAAGCGCACAACAAATTGGCACCTTCACACTAGTCCAAGCAGCAAGGAAAAAGCATAACTTGAGAGAGAGATTATTCTGTGTTACTAGTGCAAAAGCAGACAATAAACTAGCACCTCACACATGTCCAATTAGCAAGGAAAATGCATACTTTGAGAGAGACATTACTATGTGTTAGTGAATGAAAAAGCAAGGCATGAGCTAATGTTAATTATTCTTAAAATGGAAATGAATAGATTTGGGAAATTCAAGGATAACTACATTTAGTGCAAGATCAAGAAAGATTCATTACCTTAACAACTTGAGGAGACAAAATTGAAAGAAAGGAACTCGAAGGAAAAGTCGAGCAATGAAGGAAGATTTATTGACCAAGCCTAGAGATTCTAGGGGAAAGAAGCACACAAAAGACAAGACCACACAAAACTTAAAATTGCAAGAAGAGTTTGATTTTTTCATCTAGCTATTGAAATCCTAAGCCTCTATTGACACATTAATAGTGGAATAGATTACAAAGTTCAAGAGTCCTCAAAAGTTATGAATTGACAACAAAGAGAGAATGCTTCCATCAAACTATCCATTCACAGGATGGTTGAGCTAGCAATACAACTTCCGTAGCCAAGGCTAACAGACTAGATTACACCCAACATATTCATAAAGGTTAACCTTAGATGCATTGCGTGTGTTACCACTCGCATATATCATGATTGTCCCGCATGCCAGATATCGAGTAGCACCCTCACCAAGTGTACACATCCTAACATCTAAAAGGTCAAAGCCACATACAGTGATGTAGAGAAGACAAAATTTTAATACATCCAATATATCTTAGGATTGAAGTAACTACCAAGCTAGAATTCATAATTTATGCTCTCATAATAAATGTTCAAATTACAACATCCTAACTTATGAAGTATAGACTAAGATCAGGAAACTCAAATCGTCCCCACAAATATGTCTACTAGACCTTATGGAGAATCACCATATAACTATAGAAACTAAGAGAATTTCCATAATGTTTTATGTACTTCATCACAGAGCAAGAAGAGTTCAGAACATGTGTTGTGCTCTAACATAAGTAGAGGTCGAGGTTGTGGTGGTAGATGCCACGGTGGTGGTCATTATGGGAAAAATCAAATCCAATATCATGAATCATAAGAGCAGTCACATATAGGTGGTAGAGGTGCGAGATTGGGGGAGTCATAGAGGATGTGGCAGATAGAAGAGCGTAGATTATGATAATAAAGAATGCTATAATTGTGGTCAGAAAGGTCAGCTTGCATTTGATTATTTAGAAAAGAGAAGAGATAGAAATAACAAAAATGGGAGAAGGTGGCATAACAATTATTCATCTACCAATAATCAAGTTGTACGGAGAAGTTATTTGTTATGCATCAGATGATGTACAAATTTATCAATAATGAGTGATGATATATTATATGTGTATTTAGGTGCCTTGAGAAGAATGATTTAGAAAAATTAAGCATCTTGAAATACATGTTTTTGTGGAAATAAGTGACGATGCAATGCATCCTATTGCTCATATTATGAGTGTCCCATTGTTTATGCTAGAAAGAAAAGTTAAGTATTTGGTTGATGTGTTACATGTGTCTAACATTATAAAGAATTAAGGTTCCTATTGGGCAAATGATTGAGTAGGGATTACAAGTAAAAGTTCATAAGATGACTACTTTATAGAAGATTTCAAGAATGGGTATAAGTTGCTCACAAAAGGCAAGCATGTGGAAAGAACATTTACCTTAGAAATAAATGTACCCAAGCTAAAGCCTAACTATGTTTGCACATGGTGCAAGAGTTATGGTAGATATTGATATTTGGCAGAAATGTATTAGCCATGTAAATGTTTAGTGCTTAAAGAAAATGTAATCAAGTGAAGTTATGATAGGGTTTCCTGATTTCAAAGTGGCTAATGGAAAGCTTATGAAGAAGCATGCAATTTGGAAAATCCATTCTATCAAGATACACATGTAATTTACTTGATGTTATACAATTGGATGTGTGGCATCCTACTAATAGTGTATCAACGGCTAGATATAACTATTATGTAATCCTTATTGATGATAATACAAGGAAATTATGCATGTATTTTATGAAGAAAAAAAGTGAGATATTCTCTCACTTTTAGGATTTTTAAAATCTACTTGAGAAATAGATAGATGTGCATATTAAGTACCTAAGGTTAGATGGAGGGGGAGAGTATCTCTCTAATGAATTTAGTGATTTTTTGAAATAGCATGGAAGTTGGAGGTAGTTCACATGTAGATATACTCTGCAACAAAATGGTGTTATTGAAAGGAAGAATATGCACATTGCAAAAATTTCACATGGCTGAAAAGAACATGACACATTAATATTTAGGCTGAAGCTATCTCTACTAGTATGTGTGTTATGAACAAGACTCCCACTATTGCAATGCATGATGTGAGACCATAAGATAAGTTTCTTGGGTAAGAAACTAGATTTATCACATGTTAAAGTATTTTAATGATTGCTTATATACATGTGCCTGATGAGCTAAGAAAAGAAGTTGGATCCAAAAGCTAAAAAGTGAAGTTGGATCCAAAAGCTAAAAAGTGTAAAGGGTAAGTAGTAGCCACCTTGGTAGTCCATTGAGTCAATGGACTACCAAGGTAAGCCCTATCCAAGCTCTTGTTTCATCCTTGCATCTCATGAAAAGACCCAATGCTTACTTTCCAATGCATCTCATGCTAGTTGCTTAATAAAAAATGTATGTCATGTATACTTCAGCTGAGGAAAGAGGATGATGCCAAGCAAGGTGGTAAGCCAAAAGAGAGGTGACTCTTCCTTACCACTTAGGACCCTAAAGGAGTACACAACCCAGACTGGGGGAAACTTTTCCCACCTCCCAATGATTTGAAGCCCATTACAGGTGTAGGTACATTCCATGGGTCATTTTTTTTCTCCTTTGAAAGCAACAAAATATTTCCAATTAAATAACCCCATTTAAACACACTTTTAGTGATCATGGCATCCATGTATAACACTTGACATGCATGCTGTCAAAGGAGAGGCATGGTACTAAAATCCACTTATGCATTGATGATAGAGAAAAAATGGACATGTAAATGAACTTGGGATTAGGCTTAGGATGTCTAAGTTATTGTTTATGATGATGCTCAGGCCCCTCAGCCCATGAGTCACTCATACAATGCAATTGGAAAATGGGATAGATGGTGTTTTAGCCATAATTACTCAGGGACAGTCACACAGAGATCCAATTATAGAAAATTCTATATTATGACTAGGAGTGAACCATACGGCCTTGAAGAGAGCTTTGTCCCCTTTGGTTTAAATAAAAAATCTCCCCAATCAGATATATGATCTAAAAGTTATGGCCATTTTTGTGCACTAAGGTCACTATGGGCAAGTTACATACCACTCAGGATAGGCACAAAAATCCAATTGCAATTTTTTCTCACAACTCTTAATAGCTCATCTCAAATAGGGCTTCCTCCTCTTTGATTTGAATCAAAAATCTCATCAATCAGAGTTTTCGATCAAAGTTTTCCACTAAAAGTTACACCCGATTTACTAATAGTGGGTCCTAAGGACTACATCTGAATAGTTGGCTAGGAATGCAAAAGTACGGCCCATGAAGAGGTCCAGAGGGAGATTAGGGACTCCAAGATAATTAATAATGAGCCTAGCTTGACACAATATTATCATGGTGATATGCATGAGGAAGTGTTCGATATGGATCCCTTTAGCCTGCTCAACCACACTCTATGTCGGCATGAGCTTCATTACATGGAGAGGCATAATGACATGGTTGCCAACCATCACTAGATGCTATCTAAAATTGATGTGGCAATTGGTAAAATGGCTCTCTTGAACTCTAGGACTCAACAAAACCTAGAGAAACTCACCACTCTTGCAGTCAATTAGCTACCACTCCATCCCAAGAATAGGAATGAGTCCAAGTGCAAGTCTCAATGACCTCCACCACTCAAGCCACTACATGGTGCATAGGGCATTCTTAGATCCAAGGGTATTATCCCTTCCATCTATGAAGTTGGTGAACCCTCTCCTACTAATTCAAGCCTTTTTTGAGCTTCTCCATCATCTATGTAGCCAACCCTCCAATCAAATCCTCACCCACCACCATTGGTAGAAGCTCCCCCATTCTTCATAGGAGCCCCAATGGAAATCATATGGCTCAACCCCATCATGGATAGTATGGAAATAATAATGGGTAGTATGGCAATAATGGGCAGCATGGCTATAATGGGAAATATTGTAACAAAATGAGAGAGAGAGATGGACAAAGGCTTAGGCCATAAGGGTAGCAGTTATGCTCCCTGTTCAACCCATTATCTTCAACACAGTGAAGTAAACTCTAGTACAACACTCTTATACAAAAATAAGTAGCCTAGATCTAATCACGGTTAAGCTACTATGACTTAACCTTATTCAACTAAGGTAGATAACTAACTAAAGACTATGAGCTTGAATCTCAACACTCCCCCTCAAGCTCAAGTGGGGTACTTCACTCCAAGTAGCTCTCTGAAATGCACTAACTTATATTTATCCAATGACTTGGTAAAGATATCTGCAACCTGGTCTTTTGTCCTCACATGGACCAAATCAATGTCACCTGCAATCACTTTTTCTCTGATAAAGTGATAGTGTACCTCAATATGCTTAGTCCTAGCATGATAGATAGGATTACTGGCTAGGAGCACACTACTCATGTTGTCACAATAGAGTGTGACAAGCCTAACTTCTTGCATGCCCAAATCATCAAGAAGCTTCATGAGCTATGCTGCCTCACATGCAACTAGTGCAGCACCTCTATACTCTACCTCAATACTAGAGAGTGCAATTGTAGGTTGCTTCTTACTACTCCAGCTGACCATACTACTACCAAGGAAAAATGCATACCCACTAGTAGATCTCCTATCATAGGCACTTCCTCCCCATATCTTGTAAGCTCCAAAGGTTTACCATGCTCATAGAATAGACCATAGTTTGATGTAGTCTTCACATCTCTAAAGATCCTCCTCACTGCATCCAAGTGAGGCTTCATAGGCTTCTGCATGAATTGGCTAATCATTCCAACTGAATAGCTAAGATATGGTCTAGTAATGGTAAGGTAAATCAAGCTACCCACCATTTTTCTATACATAGTGACATTCTCAATCTCATGTCCAACATCTACAAGTAGCTTAATATTTTGCTCCAATGGAGTGCTCAAAGACTTGCAATCCAACATACCATACTTGGTTAGCATGTCTTGTGCATACTGCTTCTGCAACAACCAAGTACCATGAGGTGTAGAGACAACCTCAATCCCAAGGAAATACTTCTGTTCACCCAAATCTTTGACCTGAAATTTAGCATGTAACATTTCCTTGATCTCTCAAATTCCCATGACATCATCACCTGTAATGATCAAGTCATCCACATAGATGACTAATATCACATAACAAACCCTTCTCTTCTTTGTGAATAGGCTATAATCAGCCTTGCCCATAGTGAAGCCAAGTTTCTGTAAGCATGCACTTATCTTAGCATTCCAAGCTCTAGGTGCTTGCTTCAGCCCATACAATGCTTTCTTCAATCTACACACATGTGTAGGAAAATCTGGATGTACATAGCCCTCAGGCTAATCCATGTGTACTTCCTCAACCAAATCACCATTGAGAAAAGTATTCTTCACATCCATCTGATACATACTCCATCCTCTAGATGCTGTCAATGCAATCATTGTTCTCACAGTTGCCATTTTAGCAATAGGGTTGAATGTCTCCTCATAATCAAGACCATATTGTTGTGCATACCCTTTTGCCACAAGTCTTGCATTGTATCTTTCCAATGTGCCATCTGATTTGCACTTCACTTTGTATATCCATTCACAACCAATAGCTGTTTTTCCTTCAAGTAAATCAGCCAAATCCCAAGTGTCATTTTCAACCAATGTTGAATATACCTCATCCATTACCTTACACCAATGATCATCCAAAATAGCTTGAGAAAACTTTGTGGGTTCCTTGAAGCTAGTGACTTTTGCAATATATGCATAGTGCCTCACTATATAACCACAGTATGTAAGCATATCCACAGGCTTCCTGACTCGTTCTGATCTCCTCAACTGAGGTGCAATATGCTCTCCTCTCTCATGAGGTGGTACGTATCTATGTCTCGCACTAGAAGTCACAAGTGATGGAATACCAAACTCACTATCCAAGCTGTTAGTGCTAGGTGAATCATAACCACAAGTGAGTGGCCCTGTAACATCATCAAGTTTGCCTTTGCCTTTATCCACATTTCTCCCCCTCACTGACATACCCATGTCAGTGGACAAAGATACTGAAGTCCTCAATCTACCTGTCCAAGGACTAACAGATGTAGTAGCATCCTGAGACGGCCCAAAAATTTCTACACTCTCATTTTTACTTGCATGTGCATAAGTCTCCTGACAAGTATCATCATCATTCATTAAGATGGTATTCTTCTCATGCCATAATTTCAGCTCATCAAATACTACATCTCTTCAGACCAATGTCTCAAGAGTAGAAGGATTGTAGCATTTGTACGCTTTTCTATATTGTGCATACCCAATAAAGATGGCCTTTTCTATCTTTGGATCAAGCTTCTTCCTCTTTTCATCTGCAACATGTACATATGCCAAGTATCCAAAAACCTTAAGATGGCTAATGTCTAACTCTATCCCATAAAGCCTTTCATGAGGAGTCACCTCATGTAGCCCTGATGTTGGTGTACAATTCATGACATACACAGCATTCATTACAACCTCTACCCAATATGCATTTGGTAGGCTCTTCTCATTCAACATTTCTCTAGCCGATTCCATGATCACCCTATTTTTCCTTTCTGCCACACCATTTTGTTGTGGTGTGTACCTACATGTCAATTGCCTTTTTATCCCATTGGCTTCCAAGAAGTAATAAAAGTCTTTAGAGACATATTCTCCACCACTATCAGATCTCAAGCATGAGATGTAGCAAGCCAATTCTTTCTCCATGTTTCTCTTGAAGTCCTGAAAAGCATCCATAACATTACTCTTGTGCTTCAGCACATACAACCATGTGTACCTACTATAGACATCTATGAATGACACATAGTAATGTGATCCCCCAAGAGATGGATGTTGTGAGGGTCCCCATACATTAGAATGTACAAGCTGTAATGGTCTACTAGTAGTGCTTACATGCCTCATAAATGGAAGCCTTGATTACTTCCCAAATTGACACGACTGACATACATGTCCCAATTCCACATGCTTGAACTTAGGGAGTCCAATTAAAACTTGCTTATGCTACATATTCTTCAACTTTTGAACATTTACATGACCAATCCTTTTATGCCATATCTCAATGTCCCTTATTGCAGCATTGTCATGTGAGTACATAGCAGCATTCAATGCTGGAATTTTTGAATCCAATGTAAACATCCTGCCATTTATTTTGCCTTTAGCAATGAGTTTGCATCCTTGACCAAACTCTTCAATGTAGCATCCATCTCTATTCAATCTAACTTTTAGATTTTGTTCAACCATTTGTCCCACAGAAAGAAATTTTTTGGTTATGGAGAGTACATGTAACACATCATAGTGACTCTTTTTTCTGTCACCATGTATCATCAAGGGAACAATACCTGTATGCATAATGTCATGTTGTGTATCATCCCTTGTGCAAACATATCCATGAGCACCTTGTACCAACGTGTCAAACCACTCTCCATGAGGAGTCATGTGGTTAGATGCCCTTGAGTCTATATACCATACATCATCTGCTTTGCCTTGTGTAGGAAACCCTTTCTTCACAACTAGAAGAAGCATAATTACCATGTTGCCTCCCTCTAACACTATATTGGGGAATTTGGAAATTCTCATACAATTTGGGAATTCCCAATATAATTAAAATTTCGACACATGATCAAATCTTGTCTCCTTACTTGAAAGTGGAGTCTTCCCTAATCTCTATATAAGTTGTCAAAGCTACAGTATTTTGGACTTCCTATTGATGTGTTGTCTTTTAACACCTTCAACATTGATGTCAGCTACAACTGATTCATAGTTTCTTGCTTTATTTGACACCAAGTTATCTGCTGCTATTACATCATCAATGCCTCTTAATACATTCTCTACTAAGACCTCCCGCATAGTATACAATTGAGAGAAAAGTTTAGCTGCTAATGAACTCACACAATTGCCAAAAGAAACTTTGCATTCCCTGAAATAAGCTAGTGTGATCATACAATGTCAGTTGCAATGATCTGATAATCCAACTTGGGGCCAATAATACATGGTGACACTGATCAAGACAACGGTAAGTTTGAAATTGAAACTGCAGAACCAGTGAGGAATCTTTTAGTTTTATACTGTACTTCCATTTCTTCTTGTTTTGCTGCCACAATGTCTTTCCCACTTGGGTGAACCCATCATCTTGCCAGATTTACACTCATTGCATTTGCACAAAACTTGATGCAGCATAGGGAAATAATCAGCAGTCAATTGCTATGCAAGACCCTCCAACTAGCACAACAGGCTACAAGGTGTCGCATCCACTACTGCCATGAATAAAACCTCAGGAATGAGCGACAACAAATTGTCTGGTCCTTTGAGCATTACAGTATGTAGTCATAAGCGGCACATTGCATACTTAGTTTTGGGCAAATACAAAACCGTATAAATGTAGGGTTCTTTCCTGCGGTCACCTTCCTTATCTCTAAGATAAGGCACACTTGCAGTCTTTGAGGATGGCTTAGGGGAAGGAGTTCTACACTGGGAGTTTAAGCTGATCAACAAGTGTTCAACTCTTGTTTAAGAGCTATACCATGCCAAGAAATTACATGCCTTCAATCGGTAGCAACATCTGGAAACTTGCAGGTTCTTCAGTAACTATCTTGTCTCCCTTCTCATCAACTCTATATCAATCAGCACATCTTCAACCGATTATCTCATCTCCCTTCTCATCAACTCTGCATCAGTTCAGCACATCTTCAACCGATTGTTGCACCATTTGAGTCTTTAAAGTGCACCCTTTTATTCAAATGTAATAGCCCAATCAGTTTGCAATTGACGCCTCCTCCTGCAAAGTTTACTGCACCTCTAATTGCTATTGCAGCTCCTGATCAGTGGGTGGACACAAGAAGCAAGCACTGCTGGAGATTGGGAACTAGAAGTAGCAGCTCCGACTATCGTAGCTCCCACTCAAGATTGAACAGTTGGAGCTGTGCCAGTTGGTGTCTCTAGATGGGATGCAGCAGTTGCACCAGTTGATGTGCTTACCCCAACTAATCTAATTGATTGGCACCTCCAGTAGCTGCTTGATACAAACTCAAACTGGTCCCCATTGATGCGACTGATGTCAAAATGGTTGTTGGAACTGATGTTGAAAACACCTTTAGGTATGGTGATTGAACAAAACACCATGAACAATCTTGAACAGCTTTTGAAAGATTTGAAGGCTCTAATACCATGTAACAAAATGAGAGAGAGAGAGAGAGATAGATAAAGGCTTAGGCCATAAGGGTAGCATTCATGCTCCCTGTTCAACCCATTATCTTCAACACAGTGAAGTAAACTCAAGTACAACACTCTCATACAAAAACAAGTAACCTAGATCTAATCATGGTTAAGTCAGTATGACTTAATCTTATTCAAGTAAGGTGACAATTGACCAAAGTCTATGAGCTTGACTCTCAACAAATATCTCTATAATGGGTATCATGGGATAAATGCACATGGTATGTATGGATAGCATGATATGTATGGCCATCATGGTATGTATGGATAGTAAGGCCCTAATGATCTTTGTGACAATATCCTTCTCACTAAGTAGAATGGGGGGGAGTCCCCATCATCATTAGATTTGGAAGAATGGATCTCCAAATTAGAGTCCTACTTTAATGTTTACCCCCATAGGGATTATCAAAAAATTATTTGTGTATCTCTCCACTTGGAAGGATTTACCCACCATGGTAGTGCTATATCAATGGAGAGAATCATTAGTTTATGATTTGAAAGACTTTAAAATGCATATGGTTCAAAGTATTTGTATCTTCCATGGAAAAAAGCAATTGGTAAGATGATATTACACTCTTAACCAATGTAATGTCACTATACAAGAGTACAAAAATCAGTTCATGAACTTGGCCATGTATGTGGAGAGCATTAGTGATTATGCCAAATTATTTTGTATATCTATGGGTTAGAACCAAGCCTATCGATAAATGTCATGGCTCAAAATCCTACTACACTATTTGATGCAATTGAATTGGTTGAAAGATATACAAGAAAGTATTGTAAAAATGAGAGTTTTAAGTATTAAGATTATGGACAACCCCACATCCCATTGAGATCAGCCCCATATGGGGGTGGTTTTAGAGGCAATCCCATGCCTAATAGGAGCCCCAAAATAGCCACTTACCGCCCCCCCTTCTATGTTGAAAGAAAACATGAACTTTTGGGATAGTACTTGGCTCTAATGATGAGAGTAAATATTATAAAAATAGATTGCATTCCATCGCCCTTGAATGGTTCAAGTGGTCACAGGTTTATTCCCCCAGATGTTGTGAAAAAACAGAAAGAAAAAAGACTATGCTTTAAATTTGGAGATAAGTATACAGTCGACCATGGCTTAAAATGCCCTTACAAGATAGCCAAGGTCAAAGTTCATATCATGTATGTAATGGAAGATTGGAACAATGATGAAGAAGAAAAACATGTTGAACATGAAGAGTATGCTGAGGATGTGGACCAAGAGCAGGTCTATGGCGCAGACGACGGGCTTCCCTTTTACCTAGGCAATTGGCCATCTCATGCCCTTGATTTAACACCCCCAACTACCAACTCTCTTTACTCCATCTCCTTGGATACTAGGGCTGGTTCTAGGAGCCCCATCACCCTACTCATTCAGGGTAGTATTAATGGGAAGTATATGTTTATCCTTGGGGATAGTGGTAGTACTCATAGTTTTGTCAACAAATCAACCATTGACTAGTTGAAATGCACCCCTATGGAATTACAATGCCCCTTGAAAGTTCAAGCAGCAAATGGCAAGGAAAAAATCAGCACACATGTTTGTTCCAAATTTCCCCTATGCTCAGTTGAAAATTATGTGGCATTGGTTGACCTAATCACATTAGACATGAACCCCATTGATGTTGTCTTGGGTTGTGATTGGCTAAAACAATTGTGAAAATTTTCTATGGACTTCTCTCAACTCTACATGGAGTCTATGATGCGTGGACAGCTCATCCACTTAGAGAGAGTTCATTATAACATTGATTTTGAGCTCATTACAGCAAAGTAACTCAAATGGGAGTTTAAGAAATAATCGCATATCTTTGTCTTGCACTTGAATAAGGATAATTCAAACTTTCCCTCCAAAGTATCTAAGGATTTAGCTTTGTAGGTTTTATTTGAGGAGTATAGTGATTTATTTTAGATGCCCACAGCCCTTCTCCCTAAGAGACAAGTGGATCACCCACTTGATTTAGAGCCCCATTCCAAGCCAATGAACAAGCCACCTTATAGACTCTCCAAGTGTGAACATGAAGAAGTTGCAAGTAGGTCAAGGAGTTACTTGAGATGAGTTTTATTGAACCTCTATTGAACCAATTTTTTCCCTTTATGCATCTCTTGTCCTAGCACTCATGAAGAAAGATGGCTCATTCTATATGTGTATTGACTATAGGGACTTGAAAAAAATCATAGTTAAGAAGCGATACTCCATCCCATGGATTGATGACTTATTGGATGAGGTGAAAGGGGTACGCTTCTTCACTAATATTGATATGTGCTCTAGATACCATTAGATTTATATGATGGAGGGTGATGAGATCAAAAGCTTTCAGAACTCATCATGGACTTTATAATTTTTTGATGATGCCTTTTGGGTTGACTAATGCCCCCACCACATTTTAGAGCCTCATGAATAAAATCCTCCACCTCTTCTTGTTCAAGTTCGTGCTTGTTTTTTTTTATGACATTCTTGTGGCACATGTCAAAAAGGCATTTGATATCTTGAGAGAACATCGACTCTTTGCTAAGGAAAGTAAGTATATCTTCATGTAGACATCATGGAGTACTTGGGATACATTGTTAGAAAAACTGGTGTATAGGCTAACCCTGAGAAGGTGCAATGTGTAAAAGACTAGCCCACTCATCCAGCACTACTTCATTACCTGGTTTGCTTAGTCTCTCTTCATTTTATAGATGGTTCATTAAGTATGCCACCATTGGAGCACCTTTGACTGATCAATTAAAAAAAGAATCTTTTTTTTTTGGATGCTATTGTTGATCACAGCTTTATGCAATTGAAGGAAATGCTTACTTCAGCCCCCATCCTCATATGCCTTGATTTCTCCAAGGAGTTTACCATTCCATGTGATGCCAATGATAGAGATATTGGTGTTGTATTGATGCAAGAGCATGGTGTGATCACTTTTGAGAGCCATAAGCTTGATGACAAGGAGATACAAATGAATGTGCATGACCAAGAGATGTTGGATATCCTCCACACTGTTAAGAAATGGCACCACTACCTATATGGCAGCCATTTTTGAGTGAAGAGAAACCATAGAGTCCTGCAGTACTTCCTGACTCGGTCCACTTTGACTTCTAAGCAAACTATATGGGTGGAAACCTTGCAAAAATATGATTTTGACATCTCTCACACTTGGACCGATTCACTCTCAAAAATGTGGGCATGCAAAGTATCCTCCCTTTCAAAGTTGTATAGTGATTGGCTTGAGGAAATTCAAGAAGCTTATTTGTTGGATGAGGACTTTAACTACATATTTCAAAAATTACAGCATAGAGTAAAACTCCCAATATCAGCTCAAACACAGCCATATTTGGTCCCATAGCAAGATTTCATCTCCCACACTTCTTCCTTCACATAGAAGATATGGAAGAGATGCCTTCTTGCCCCACTGCTGGTCACTTGGATGTTTTCAAGACATAGATAGGATTGCCAAGAGCTTTCATTGGAAAGGCTTATGGAGGGATGTCAAGGATTTTGTGACCAAATGTATTCCATGCTAGGACACATATCTCCATGGACTTCATCACTAGCCTCCTTGTTACTAAGAAAGGATGGAACAATATATGTGTATTTGATCACCTCATCAAGGTTGTCCACTTTGTCCCCACTAAGACCCAATACACTACCTCTTAGGTGGCCACTCGGTTTATGGAGTATGTATGCAAGTTTCATGGATTAATGCAAGTCATAGTTTTATGAGAAACTTTTGGTAGGCAGTTTTCATGTCTATAGGAACCAAGCTTGCTCCATCCACTACGTACCACCCATATACAAATAGCCAAAAAGAAGGGTAAATAAATGGCTTGAGATGTACCTATGGCACTTTTGCCATAATGTATAACATAGTTAGGATGTGTGGCTCCACCTGGTTGAATTTGCATATAACAACTCCACCCACTCTAGCATTGGGGTTTCTCATTTTGAGGCATTATACAAGTATAAGATCGAGATAAGATCCCCCGTCCCTAAAGTCTTTTTCAATGATAAGATCAACCCTCAGAGTAAAGCTTAGTTGAATCGCATACAGGCCTTACTTCAGCAATGCAAAGTGAATCTTCAAAAGGCACAAATCCACATGAAGCTTTATGCTGATGAGAAAAGAAGGCATTTGGAATTCAAAGAGGGAGAGCTGGTCCTCTTGAAAGTGCCTAAGTCTTGTTACTCCACTATCAAAGAAGATAGCAATAACAAGCTAGCCCACCATTTCTATGGCCCCTACCAAATCCTCAAGAGAGTTGGTGACTTGGCCTACTGATTAGAGCTTCCCCCTACCACCAAGATTCACAATGTGTTTCATGTCAACCACCTGAAGCCCTTCATGGGCACCTCAATTGTCTATGTGGAAGAGCTTTCCCCCATAGACGAAGAAGGTATCATTAAATACATTCTTGAGGCAATCATTAGGCAATGGGATAAACACTTAAGATCTCAATATATCAAAGAATACCTCATCAGATGGCAAGGCCTACCTTTGAAAGAAGCATCCTAGAATCCAGCCACTATTTTCAATGAATTCCTCACCTCCAAGATGCCCAACGGGCTAAAGACTAGCAAGTTATGTCCCCTTTTGACCATGGTTCTCACCCTAGGTGCCAACTTGAGAGGCAATAGCCAAAGTCAAGGAGTGGGTAAAGGAAGCCCAAGGGCACAAAACTTCCATGATTGGTAGTTATTCTTATTTAGCTTCTCAATGATAGGGCTTCTAATTTTCTCTGCCACTATCACAAAATTGATACAAAACAGTAAGTAACTATTATGCATTCTTTCACAACAAGTGTACAATAATACACTAAGTAGCCTTTTTCACTAATTGCTCAATAGAACATGTAATTTATAGCATGCTCGCATATATTAGTTTGTGTTTACTTCCTAGCAAGTAACTCTCAAAACTTATAGATTCAAAATCCATAACCTATGCTCCCACTTTCAATCAATACAACCAAAATCATATTATACATGAAACTATTGTCCACAATTATGTGGGTCTAAAACGGGGACCAAAATGGCCTCAGATGGGAAAAAAATAGTGAATAGTCTTACTGGGCTAGTCTGTAGAATATATTGTGCTTTGCTCATATACCAAATCTCTCAATAGTCTAAGATTTTCACTCTACCTACTTCCAGTACCTCC
Source organism: Lygodium microphyllum (assembly GCF_053477565.2). NCBI lineage: Eukaryota > Viridiplantae > Streptophyta > Polypodiopsida > Schizaeales > Lygodiaceae > Lygodium > Lygodium microphyllum. Next base: position 83,831,050 of record NC_141150.1, on the reverse strand, counting down.
ACAAGCACTATCCGAGAGAAAGAGTGGAAGAATGGAAGAGCTTCTTACTTATTGCTTGCTTGCTTAAATCCTTGCTTTTTCTCCTTCACTTTAACCTTCAAAACCAGTCTCTCTTAGTGGTGCCACTCTAATACCATATCAAGAATCGTATAATGGGGAGACTTGCTTGAGTTGCGATGCAAACACGTACCACACACATAAGAGGAAGCTCACTCAAGAACACAAGAAGAGAGATAGAGGCTAAAATGTTTCCTTGCTGGTTTCTTCTTTTTCTTTCACACACAATATAATGTACACAAAGTATAGATAAGATACAACATAAAGAAAAATAGCTTACTAAGTTAAATAGTATATAATTGGCTATATTAACAAATTGATACTATAATTGCGCTAGTTGTAGGTAGGTACAACAAACTAAATATAATAAGTGATAAGTCAGTGGCCATGTGAGGACTGTAAATGACCACCAATATGCTAAGTGTAAACGTGCAAACCCATCTAGCTAAGCAATCCATCATCAATATCTGTACATATTGAGCTTGCCATCTCAACAAGAAATTGTGTTTCTATTGAGACTTAAAATAAATTAAATTTTTTAAATATCTAAAGTACAATGATACATTTTCAAAAGGGGATTAAAAGTTTGGATTTTATGGACATTAGCTTGCTTTCTTTTGAATTCTTACTTTTAATTAAATATAAGGAATTAATTTCTAAAGGAGGAGATGAAAATATTTAAAAATGAACTTAAATAGTAAACTTATAGATTGTATAGATCTATACTCTGAAACAATCTTTCCAAAAGTCAGACAAGCAAAGAACTTGGATAAGTCATTGCAAAGCGACAAGAGAAAATTTATGAGGAGCTGCCCCTAAAGATAAGAGGAAGCCATAGTTAGCCTAGGATTAAAATTCTAGGGCCTATCTAGAGACCTAGCAATGAGTTATTGCAAAAAGTGATGTAAATATAATTGAGTAGGTTTACTTACTTCATAAACATCGTGTAATGTTGATTGGACTACTATAGCAATTGGTAACAAAAGCTTGGAAGATTAGTTAGAGTGATTGGTATTAGCATCCACCTATCTTGTGCATCAACTCCTAGGACAATGTTGGATTGAAAGACTGGATAAAAGTGGCAAGTCAAAAAGGTGGCACGCAAAAGTTAGTTGATGATATGGTTGTAAAGAATGCATATAATGCAAATGAAATTGCTACCTATGGTTTAAAATTAAAAACTATCCTAATTATATATCTATGCTTGGTAAACAGATAGAAATTCGGACACATACATATAACAAAAAATGAAAATATTTCTAGAGCAGACTTGAATGATTTAAGAAAGAGTATTGAAAAAAACATAGGTTTGGATGCTCTAATGAATTTATTTTCTATCTATGCTTATCTTGCCAAGTCTCAAAATATAGAAGCAATTATTGGAGCCCCAAAAGGAACACCAAGGAAAAGGGATTTCTACTACAATAAAATCTATATTGTAACATCAATAACCATATTTTTCATATTTTATATGATCACAACAAAGAAAAAACACTAGGAACAAGAAATCTTCACGCAGCTTCATAGAAACAATTCTCCCACGGCTTTATCTTTAACAAAATCCATCATTCTCTTCATGTTCTTCATGAAATTCATCAACCAAAAAAGAGAACATAAAAAACACCACTTTGAATGGAAAAATATCACATAGTATTCATCTTCATTGTCTTCATGGTTTTCTCTCACAATCTCTCATATGTAGATACATTGTTTGGTATAGAATTGGTTATGTCTAACTCTCTCTTTCTCTCCCAATCAATAGTACATCATCTCCTCACTACTACACTCAATAATCACTCATAAAAATCATTATTTTGTCGTGGATACCCCTTCCAAAAGGTGTGTATGAAAGGTCACCAGAGCCACTACAGTGACACCTCCTCACAGCTCATCACTATCACTTCACTCCAATCTTCTCTTGAGTTTTCAGAAGCTACTTCTTCCACTTTCTTGGGCTCTTTTGAACTTACATTCACCTCTTTACAAGGCTAAAAAACTTTCCCAAAGTCACATATACATTCCACATAACACTATAGAAGCATATAGAACAAAGCATAACAGAAACAGAGGCTCTTACAAAAGCTCATGAGAGGGTTACAAAAGGTCAACAGGAAGCATCAAAACCACATAACTCATACTAAAACCATTCCAAACTATCAAAAACCATTCAATGAGCTTTCATAAGACCTCAACTTCCATCAATCATTACTCCATGCTTCATATAGAAGAAAATCAGAACAAAATAGAAACTAAACAAAAACTATCAAAACCTTAATAGAGCCTATCAAAACATCACCGAGCCTCATATTTCTACTAAAAATCATCATGAACTTCCAAAACATAGTCGATCTTATCCAAATTGTTCTCAAACACTTCCAAAGCAACCAATCATCACTCAAAATCCATCAAAAATCAACCATTCATGCCTCAGAAACAACAAAAATCGACCAAAAAACAAGTCAATTCAACATTCAACATATCCCCACCCTTAATAAGGGAGCGTCCTCACGACCTAAGAAAAAGGGAATACACTTTCATTAAAGAGCTCAGCTTGATCTTCTTTAGTATCTTCAATAAACCACCAACCACGACCCCAACTTATAACTTGTATCTAAGAAAGCATACAACGAAAGGAAAACCCTTTATCTATTAACAAATCTTATAAAAAATAGAAATTTATAATAAATTCATAGAGGATATAAAAGGTTGTTTCCATCCTTCAATCTGATAGAATCACAAACCACCATCCATCAGTGTCTCAATTAGGTCCATATTCATCTTCAACTCCACATAAAAGTATAATACACCATGCCACATAGAATATACACAAATACAATACCAGGTAGTCTAAATGGCACATGCCCCCAAAAATGGGAAGCAAAGAAAAAAAAATCCATTAAGAAAAGATCATACAATCAAGAAAAGGCTTCACTTTGAAGTAGAACAAAGATATTTCTTTTTAAACTACATGGTAAGCTTGAGAAGCTCGAGAGCTTTACTCTCATCTACAAAATATTGAGGTACATTCTATAGGAACTGTAAGCAATACATCCTTTCTAACAAAATAAGGAAACTGGTAGGGAAAGCCCGTGAAAAGCAATATAAGACATCCATTTGAGCAACAGTCACATCCACATTTGGATTTATGATCAGCTGTGGGATACTCTTTCGAGTATTCAAATGACAGCTGATGCATGAAAGCAAGATACCAACAAAAGTGAGCAACAAGGCGTACAGAAGTTTCCTCAAATTGAACATGCACCCGAGAAAAATAAAGATAAGAAGTCAATCGTCTCCTAGAATCTTGGATAAAGAGCCCAGTTCAACACCGGTCCTATCAAAGAATCATACAATGTCCATTGCCTTCTACCAATAATATCGCTATCATATCTAGGTGTATCCAACACTGATTGGGGAGGAAGTTTAATAGAATCAGATGGAGATGGTAATGGAATAAGAGGGAACATTGCAAAGGTGGATAAGACAAATCATAAAATGAAGGTAAGAGAAGGGATAAGGAAAATGGAAAAGATGGAGAATTCAACAAAAACATTTGAAGAGATTCTGCCAAGAAAATCTAAGGAATAGGAGGAACTATAGGAGGAAGTTCATAAGGAATAGGAGATGATGTAGGATCAGCAATAAAAGGACAGAGAGTAAAAACAAGAATATGAGGGAATCCAGAAGGAGTAAAGGATTAAAGAGGAATAGTGTCAGGGCTAGAAGAAAGCAAGGAAACATATAAAGGAAAATGATAGGACATGAGAGAATAGAAAAGAAGATCAGTAGGATCCAACAAATAAATAGAACAATGAAAATTAAGGGCCTAGAAAAAGGAATTAGTAAACAACGGATGATCAGCAATATAGCTCAGCAATTGAGTTTGCAATGGCTGGATATCAGACTTATAAAAGACACTTTGTAAACGGTGAGGTTCTAAAGCATCATCTTCCAAAGGTGGATGCCAAGCATGCCCTCTACACCAAGATATATGTTGATGATAAGTCTTCAAGATTTTTGCTAATAAGAGCTCCATTAAATGAACATACATGACTACTTGCAAAATGACATCCCCCACATAAACATTCAGATTCTCCTCATCAGGAATTTGTAGATGTCCTGTGAGATACATAAAAGATAATAATTGGGTTTCATGTGAAACTAACTCATCCACAAATCTATCAAAGATAACTCTTAGAAAATCTGCAGTTCATAGAGTTAACCACCCATCCTCTGGAGGTTCCAAATCCACATTGCTTAAAGAAATATACAGGGAAAACCTCTGTTGATTATACTTAATCCAGAAAGATGGGGGAGCTGACACCAATTCAGCATAGCAAGAAAAGTCATCTTGCACATAGTTCATTCGTTGCTAAAGGCATTCTACCCTTAGCAGATACCCATCACATAGCTTAGCCTTTTGGTGCAACTGATCAAGCTCCTCTGTAGAAGATAAGATAGAAGAAACTATAGGAGCTGGAGGAGGAATAGAGAGAATAACAGCAATTTGGTAGTCAAGCTCGTCAATAAGCTTCTTTTGTGATTCAATAGTGTCTTGGGAATGGTGCAATTCACCCTCACAAGTTCTCAACTTACGAGTTGACTCTATCATGTCCTCAAGAGTTGCATTCTTTTCTTGAGTTAAAGCCACATTCATAGCTTCCAAAGTAGCTACTTTATTTTGTAACTCTTTGATTTGAGCTTGCTAGGAATCCATCAAAGAAGTTTCATCGGTCATCTGTTTATGAATATCACTGAGGATAGCTTTTTCACATGCCAATTCCTCTAAAGCTTTGCTCGGCTGATTAGTCAAGGCATCAATTTTGTCTTGTAATGAATTATAAATCCCTATGTAGATAGACTGAAGACATGAAGTAAGGGAAGTCTCCAATGTAGACTAGATAGCAAAAATCAACTAGGAAAACAAAGATCCAGCCAACATCGTCTGTAAAGAAGAGGGAATCTGTTGATCTAGCTGTCCATCCCTTTGGGCAGCAAATAAGTTAGGGCAAGACAAGAATGAAGGGAAGGAACTGCTAGAAACAAGAGGGGTAGTGTCTTGCATAGGAGGATTTGCAACTAAAGCTGAAGAGGGACTAGACAACCATGTGGTACGTCTATGTTAGTTCGAAAAAACCTAGGAGGGGGCTCATCCTCCATGTCTGGAGGAGGAGATGGAACAAAAGGTGGAGACTGCTTCAGAAGAGGAGCAGGATCAGCTGGCACACCACCAAGAGGAGGGGCAAAGGTAATAATATTTTGAAGGAAGAAACCATAAGAAACATTACTACCTTGACCTTTTATGGCTCTCTGAAAATGTTAATCCATCTTGGCCAACATGAATGTAGCCCAATTAAACTTGGCTCCCTCAAGGATCCAAACAGATGCAGTAAAAAGTCCCCTGGAAAGATATTTGGAAGCAAGCTTTCCGGACATGAATCTGTCTTGTAGGAATTGGCAAAGTTTCTTCCACATCAGAGAGGAGATATGAGCAAAAGAAACCCCAAAACTAGTAATAATTTTGCTGGACACCAAACGGGTAGATGTCTCCTTCTGAAGAAGTGAAAGGATCTCCTCGATGGTCAATAACTGATTTCCACTAGATACAAAGGAAGAAAAAAGAGGAAGACATAACACTTCATTGATATTGGTAGTGGAGAGGCAGAAGCATCGGTCATAGACCAAACCACTCTGTTTTTTATAAGATGCCAAGAAAGAGTAGCAGAGCTTGTTATCCATTAGCGGAAACTTAAGCGCTACAAATGAACGGATACCAACACGGTGAATACAATCCATTTCCAAGAGAAGGGAATAGTCATGCACTAGCAATGGCACATGATGGATCACAATCGAGGGAGTGGAGGAAGATGCCATTCAAACTACACATGATATCCACACACACAACCAAAAATAAAAAAATTCTTCGAAAACCGAAACAAACCCCACTAAGAAAAATATCAAGACAAGAAATAGAAGAACATACAAGACCGAATAAGACCTGCTATAATGATCCCGCCTTGATTTCTTGACAAATAACATTTTAGTAATTGCCCAAAGTTTACATTCTAGCCATTGTTATCTGTACTCTAATCATAATGATCGGATTTTGTCCAGCTAGTTAACCCTAGGTCTACCTTGCAAGGGAAGCACCATGTTGTTACCCACCGAGGACCGACCTGATGGTTCCTAATTGACCTAACAGTCACCTATCAACAACTAACTCACACCCGGAGGTGTCCTTCGAGAGGCTTCTTGTCCGGAAGGAGTGACTGCCATTATCCTTGGTTCATGGAGTACAATGCTTTTTTCCAGTAGTAGACTAAGGATTTATGAAATCCCTCGCAGTGCTCTGGCACAGCTGTCATACCTTTCCCCTAAGATAATTTATAGTTCGGGTTTTGAGACCAAATCCTAAGTAAGTCAGTGAATTGGCCCTTCCTAGAGTTTCTTCCTAGTGTTTGTTTTTGGAGAAACCTCTCAGCTAACTGAGACCACCCTGCCATAGGATTGGATTCATCTGGAATCCATCTACCCGCTTCCCTCTATGAACGTTCTTAGTTATCTAATTACCTACCAGGTTACGTGAAACATATAAAAATAACTTTATTAATTAAAATCCTTTTATGTATAGTCGTTTACATAATTTACTCACGGACATTGATGCCAGGAGGCATATTCCACGGTGGATTCTGTGAGACCACGGCGGATTTCATGAGGTTTTTATTCCACGATTGCAATAAATATAGTTTTACGGAATCCACTGCAAAACCATAAATATAGTTTTACAAAATCCACTGCAAAACCTCACGAAATCCACCGTTGCAATAAATATAATTTTACAGAATCTACTGCAAAACCATAAATATAGTTTTACGAAATCCACTGCAAAACCTCACGGAATCCACCGTGGTCTCACGGAATCCACCGTGGTCTCACAGAATCTACCGTGGTCTCACAGAATCCACCGTGGAATATGCCTTCTAGCATTAGACATACAATCACAATAAAACAATTTCATTGATTATATTCCATAATGTGTGTTCTCCTGCCCATACCGGACAAAAATTTACACTTTCACGTGCTGTCGCATCCGCGCATCTACACGCCACTAAGATCAAATCCACCTATAGCTAGTGTTTATAGGTGTCCCAAGTAGAACTCGGGCCATACAAGGGACCAAGTAGTTCCTAGGTGTGAAAAGGGATTTACTAGCCAGAGTCCTCCCTGGCACCCTATCCACCTCCTACTTAATACGATCCATGCTGGGAGACCTCTTGCCATCGAAGCCACTGTCCTTGCTTCTGGCGTGGTAAAAACATCCCCTCTTGGTATGGGGATTCAACACACCTATCCTTGGGGGAGGTATAGGGCTCCTCAATTTTTATATATTCCAATACTTAATTCAATCAGGATCTAATCTCGAAGATCACAAACAAGATTGATGTCTACAAGCATTTATGACTTCAATCAATCAGGCAACTTTCAAGTGATGCTTAATTCTAGTAGCAATCGACACTTCAATTTCTCATAATGAAATCTTCCCCTTGGAATTCAAGTAGGGATATCTAGATTTTGGGGTCTCTAACTTCCCAGTTCTTGTAACCAAGTTTATTGGCCCTAAGTCAGTATTTGTCAAGAGACTTATCTTATTTGGATACAACTTTTTTAGAAAACCTGTGGTATCGTGATTAGTAAAGAGTTGTTATCCGCGCTCGTGACTCCGTTAGTGACTCCCGTGCTCACAGCTCGAACTTTTGCTTCCATGATAGTAGGTTCATTCGCGAGTTCTGCTTTTGAATTCTTTTTCTTCGAAGCCATGACAGAAATATGATTCATAGAAGAAGAAGAAGAACACGGCAGTAATACCTATTGGCAAGGGTGTAAGACTCTCGATGATGATGATGGATGTTGCGAGATTCAATGATTTAGGCCTCACGGATGATTCTTCTTGCCTCGTGGAGGCCAATACTTCACTCTCTCTAGTAGATGGAATAGAGACGAGAGTAGAGGTATGATAGAATAGGATAGAGTTCTTCAGTGTCTTCTGTTCTCAGATTTGAGTAGAAGAGGATGAGAGACCTTCAATGTATCCCCTTCATTGGGTTGAACGGAATGATGTCTCTTCATCCCATGGAATAGATCCTCCTCCTTCTTGATCAACATCTCGTCCCGTCAAGATTGCTCTTTTTTTCTTTCTGGTCATCCCCAAGCCCTCAATTTATTGTTTTGTAAGGGGGGGTAGAAGAGAGGACGCTTGCTTTTCTAGTGTTTTTCAATGATATCATCGATGACAAAGAGAGAACACTTTCTTTTAGCGCTTATGATGACATCATTGATGATGCCAAAGAGGGAGGTCCATTTTTGTAGCGTGAAGATAAAAATTTACGAATCTATCAGCAACAAGTACCGCGCGGTGCATCACCAGGCGGCCATCACTCCAAGGCTCACAACGAAGGTGGTGACCAATGCATAGACCTTGGCATCTTAGCCTTGGCATACTTGGCAATGGGCTACGAAGGCTTTGTTAGCGCCGTTGGTTGCGCGCGAGAAGCTCCCACTAGGTTGTAGGAAAATCTTCCCAAGAGGTTATCCATCCTAGCAGTGTCATCACCCAATTGCGCTTGACTGCCAAGTGAGCACTTGGCAGTCAAGTGCGCTTGACTACCAAGTGACTATCCACTATGCTAGTTCTGTTTTTATTGTTCTATACTACAAACATAGTTTTAATAAGCTAATCTTGGGAGGGTCTCCTAGGTCTTTCTTCCATGAATTGGTATATAATACCTCATAAATTATATTCGTAATGAGAGTCAGTTTCATAATTAGATCTAGTATTTTTTTAAAAATAAATGTGCAACATGAATCAATTTTCTTTGGAATGTATACACACATTAAAATAAACTAAGTAATGGGGACATTACACCTCCCCAAGCAATCCACATTCTACATTAAAAAATCGACATGACCTACGCACTCATGCAACCGAAAGCTTCATGCTATGCAAACAATCAGGCACCCAGAAACCCTGTAATCAAGCATTCTAAAATAACAAAAAGTCAAGCACACTATATCCCAGACACTAACTACACTCAAAGTTGAATCACAGATTCGGATCATCAAAATAACTCAGACCAATACGACTGACACCTTTAATTAAGAAATCACAATCCTGTAAATGTTGGCGTATACCTAAGATGCAGTGAAGTGAGTGGGCGATCGCTATCGAATTCATTTGTTAGATGATCAATTAAGCTCTGTTGATTATTAAATTAATCCGTTAATGCAGGGTGAGTCATTTGCGTAGCTCATTTTTCACCCATTTTTACTTGACTGGACGGGAGTCTCTACTAATGCAATTTATTTTTAGAAAGTACATGATCTTTGACGCAAAGTGCATGCATGCGTAACTTTGGGGGGTTCATTTTTAATTACAAATATTAATTGTGTCAAGTTCATTTTAATTACAAATTTAGGAAAGTGCATTGTGTTAATATTGTGGATGCAACAGTCATGTGATTTTTATTTACAATTACTTGTGTGTTGATGTGCATGTGAAGGAGGAAAATATGACAAGAAAGAACCTGGCGATGTGTGAACACCGGCAAAGTCTGTCATGCAAAATCCCACTTGTAAAGTATCCAAAAGATAGGAAAAATCTGTGTACACAACCAACAAGGCGACCAAAGAATAGTTGGCCTCCTAATATTTACAAAATAACACATCCAAATATAAAATCGAACAGGGACACTAGAAGGTTTGACAGTTAGGTAATTATGTGTTAGATCTATTTTTTATTAATTATGTTGTTTTATTTTTGAATAAATGTATTCATATGTTTCTTGTTTACTTATTTTAAAGAATATTTTAAAAGATTTGTGTGTATATATGTGGAGTTGGGTTTAAAGTGTAGGGTGAAAGCAGTTATAAGATGACTGGGAATGAATATATTATATGATTGTTTTTGTTAGTGTTTTTTTTAATTTTACTTGTGTATATTGTTTGTTTTTTGTTTTTTTAAATTCATTCAATCAAATACAGATCGAAAGCTAAGCAAAGAGGTCCAATCGATTTTTCAACATTTTCCAAAGTTATCTAACCCTTTTCAAAGTGGAAAAAGAATTGTAAAAATTAATTGGTTCAAAGGAATGGTAATTATTTAAGCACATTCAAATGATCCAAAAATATAAGGGAATGTGAATATGATTTTCAAAAAAAGAGAAATTTATTAAGGTTTATAATGATTTTCTAATTTATAGTTTATATTATCCACTAAGAAAAATTTTGAAATTTGTTAAAAAGTTGGTGAATGATTTCAATACTTTTTCAAAATTGTTTTTATAAATGTGGGTATTTTAATGAATTTTTAGGATTTTTATGAGGTTTATTGTATCTTAAATATTTATTATTATTATTAATTTTTTCTTATTGCATCAGGTTTTGAAATTTCATATTGAGTTTCCAAGAATTGGCGAGAAACTTTTTTATTTTTAATATCATTTTCAACTTTTTTATGAATTTTTTATTGATTTGTTTACATATTTTTCTCATTTTGAAATTAATTTACGAGTTTTTCTAATTTATGAGAATAAATTAATCAAAGTCAAGATAGCAAGGTACCCGATAGTAGCTACGCATGAACGGCCACTCTGCAGCACGGACAAAACAAGATGTGTATCCTCATGTGTGAACGGGGGCGGGAATAGGATACGTATGCGTCCAGCATCATGCAGAAAACACAAAAGAACTCCCACATGCGAATATTATGTGTGGGGTAGGGTGTCATATCGAAGGAGGATGCACACAGTGGCTTCATAGGGCGTCAGGGAGAAAAGGGGGCTTGCATGTGGGGGGGGAGAGAGACTTGGGGGGGTGGGTAAGGGGTGGCGGGGGTTGGGGTTGGGGTTGGGGGAGGAGTGGTGGTGGTGGAGAGAAGGGGCAACCGACCGGCGGGCCTAGCGGCAAGCGCCGGCTCTCGGCGGCACTGGTGGCAACTCCTGGTGCCAGGCAAGGACGACGTCGAGTCCCTGGTGGTGGCAAGCCAGGATGGCGTCGTGGCGGACTCCTTAGGACGGCAAGGACGGCAACGTATGGCTTGGGCAGCCGGCGATGGGCACGATGGTGTACTCCCTAAGGTGACAACGGCAGCCAATGGCAGGCAAGGGAGGAAGAAGGAGGTGGCAAGGGTGGCAACCTCCCCAATGGGAGACATAGGGCGGCAGGCAGCTGAGGGGAAGAAGAAGCAGGAGGAGGAGGAGGAGGAGGAGTAGCAGCAGCAACAAAAGAAGAAGAAGAAGAAGAAGAAGAAAAAGAAGCAGCAGCAACAACAACAACAACAACAAGAGAAGAATGGAGAAGGAGGAGGGAGAGAGGGGAGAGAGAGAGGGGTCGGGGAGAGAGAGAAGAAGAAAGAGAGAGAGAGAGAGGGAAAGAAAATGAGAGAGAAGAGAGAAGAGGGAGAGGGGGGGATGAGGGGATGCGAGAGGGGTAGTTAGGGGGGGGGGGGAAATAATCATATTTTTTAACAAATAATACTAATAATAATACACTTTTTTTAAATAAGAATAGGAAGAGAAAAGAAACATCCCCCCATCCCGTGCATGTGCGCAGGCAGCGGGTAAAAAAATTTGCAGTGCAGGTAACATGGAGCGGATGTGGCTAGGCACAGGGATGGCAAATAACAGGCCGAATGCGACATACGCGTCAAAAGATGGAAATAAGAACGTTCACGTGCAAACCCGCCACACAACTTCAGGATGAGAAAATATACAAAAATTAATTATGGAAAATCTGTCTGCCAAAACGAAGTGTGGAAAAAAGGAAAAGTGTGCAAGACAACATGCCAGACCTGCCTAACACTTCAAAATGCAATTCCGATTGGGATAGGACCCATTCACGTGGAAAACCCACAAAAATGTACCCAAAACAGGATATAAAATTTAATATAGGGGGATACGAAGGTCAAAACCCGACCAGATGAGGATTAAGGTCTGCATTGAGGTCTCGGACTCGATGGATATGGGAAAATGCGGTTCAGGGGAGGTAAAGCACGTTTGCATGGGAAAAACAAGAAAAACGCACCCGCAACTTGACTCGGAAATTAACTGTGGAAGATCCATACATCAAAACGGAAGGCAATAAAAAGGAAAAATGTCAAAAAAAGTGTGGGTGACAGGGTGATTAGGTTAGAACACGTTTTCACAGACATGAGGAGGCAGTCACGTAGAAAAAACAATAAAACAGAGCTTGAAAACACATATAAAAATTAATAACAAAAAATTTCAGAGGTCAAAACTAGGTGGAGCAAAAAGGAATAATGGGAAAGAAGAGGGCCCGGACAAGGCTAGCAAATCAAAGAAAGGTTTGAGGAGAATAGGGAAAGTTCGCATGGAAAAAAGAACAAAAAGACTCATGAAAAAGACACGAAAACTCGCAAAAAGTAATAACGGACAAACCCTACCTCAGAATGATTGCCAATAAAAAGAAGAAAAGTCGAATGGCAGGTATAGGTTAGAGGTATAGGTTAGGGCTATCACATCCAGGGGTTGTTTCGAAGCAAAAAATACACGTTCACATAGAAACAAGTCAATTTTATTTAAAAAAAATTAAAAATTAATAACTTTTGAACCAGTAATTGGAACAAGGGATTGTAAAAAGAAAAAGTGTATCATTCAAAGGGACAAATAGGGCTATCAGGTTGGATGTGGATTCTGGTGATCAAAGGGTGCATTCACCTGAAAAAACGTCAAAACAAGGGATAATGAGAAATGCGGAAGGAACGACCTCGAGAGTGTTGTAACATCCTTCAATCCTCACCTCTCGATAATTGATTGAGGAAACATTATTCACGCTCAACCCCCCCCCCCCTCTGTCTCACGCTCTATTGATATATACAAGAGGGCAGCCCATTCCTAAAACCCATTGATGCAATCCTCACTGTCACTTGTAGACAGGTCTATCATGACAACTTCATCAAGCAGAAGGAGTTCAAGGAAGCTGACTTAGTCCTCGCTTATGATTCTCAATTTGGCAAGTTTCCAGGCAAGGTTCACCAATGCTGGATGGGCCCTTATAAGGTACTTGCCATCAATCCTAATGGCTCAATCAAAAAATCGATGCTTCGAACAATCCCTTCCTTATTAATGGCTATCGCCTCAAGAAGTATTACACCCCCTAGGGATCGTGGCAATCATTGTCGATAGCTTCCTCATTCTTTGTACAATGGTCAAGATGGATTTACCTAATTCTCCTGATAACCCTCTTGATGATCCTGATGATATGGTTTCGTCCTGATAGCCCCTCACAGCCACCTTCTCCTCCCCCTTATCTTCCTTTTCGTCTGATGCAACAACAAAGGTGGCGAGGATGGTTCTGATACGTGGCGTTCCTACCATTCGATGCTTCAAAGACAATAAGAAAAATAAAATAAAATAAAATAAAAATATATCGATCATGGGAGAAAATGACTTCGGTCCCTATCATGCCAACCTATTCTTCAAGAAAAGGTGGAAACACCCTCAGGAGTAGGACAAAAAAAATACAAAATAAAAATAAAACTATTATGGGAGAAAAGCAAGCAATTCCCTATCATAACAGGCCTCGTTCTAAGAAAATGTGGCGCACACCCTTGGATGGGAAGCTGGTTATGGAAAAGGTGATAATACCCTATAATCCAAGATCGTCGAACTCTTACAAAAGTAGTTTTTGAGCCACCTCCCTTGGTGCACTGAAACCCGTAATCTCATCAGTACTTCTGGTTCCTATAACAAACTAAGTTTCTATTAACCCTCAGACAAACAAGGTGAAAAATCTAGAAAATCTAAAGCAAAAGACGTGGGCCAAGGCAAAGTGAAACTAAAGACGAAGGCGCACCAAGAAAACTATGGAAACACAAGAAGTACTAAAAAGTCCTAAATCAAGGAGAAAGGCACATAAGAAAAAGCGCAAGTCAATACTTTTGTAAAAGAGTGCAAGGCGCACCATGATTTATTTTAAGAGCGCCGAGCTCGCACCCGTGCAAATTGTAAAAGTAGATGGGCGGTAGGAAGAAAGCTAGGAAGATAAGAGGACAATGGGAAAAAGGGCCTAGGCCACGGTACTACGTTCGACCATGTAAAAAAGGGGATAAGGGGATGACCATCCAAAAGGGATTTAGGGTTTTGTATATAAAGTTGAAAAGTGAATGAGAAGCTCATTCTTGTGTGTGGCCAAAAGTGGCTCTCCTCTTCTTTATTCTTCTTCTTCTTCTTCTTCTTCTTCTTCTTCTTCTTCTTCTTCTTGCTTGCTTGCTTGCTTGAGCTTGTGAGGGAGTGTGAGAGTGTAAGGGAGTGAGTGTGTGAGGGTGAGGGACCGTGGTGGAGAAGCTCTCCAACCTCTTCTCTTCTCTTCTCTTCTCTTCTCTTCTCTTCTCTTCTCTTCTCTTCTCTTGCTTGCAACAATGGAGCTTGGAGTGTGGAGCTTGAGGATAGAGCTTGCTTGAAGCTTGCACTTGGATCGTGGAGCTACCGGAGTGCTTGGGAGAGGAGGCAACTTGATCAGGCATGGAGGTAAGCTCACTACACTCATCGAGATGGATAGCGCATCGGCTATGTGAGATGTAGCCATTAATGCTCAGCTTGGAACACTTGAAATAATAAGTGGTCCATGGGTCTCGCTAGTTGATCGCCGCTACATTTTGGTTCCATTGTTGGGACCAACGGATTCAAGCCTTGTGTGCTTGTGAGCTTCGAATCGAGCATTGAAGTAGAGTTTTCCCCGAACCAGTGCTTGAGATAGATAGGTAGGAAGCGAGGGAGTTTGAAGAGGTATTCGATCTCCTTAGAAAGTAAGTTTTTGGTTTTTTGGGTTTGGAAAGGTAGGTTGGAGTAGTGTAGGTGTTTTCTTTATGATTTTTGCTTGCATTTAGGTAGGATAGAAGCAAAACATTTGAGCACGCAATAGGGTATTTTGTTGCTGTATAACAAGCTGAAACAGGGAAAAGAGGGGAAAAAAGATGAAATTTTGGATTAAATGTTAGTAAGGGGAGCAATACTAAGGTGAATGCAGGCATGAGCAGGGTAATAAGAGGCCAGGAGTGGCAGGGGAGACCTCAATTTGCATTTCAAGGATTCGAGAGAGCTGGAGAGAGAGAGAGAGAGAGCTTCATTGCGTGGGCCTGATTCGATCTTGCTGTCGAGGAGTTCTTTGCCCACTACAGGTACTCCCACGCCTTCTCTTACATGAGTAGCTAGGATCTGGAGGTACTCGACCAGTGGAAAGGCCTTGATCGCTCGGTGCAACAAATTTTGTGCAAATAGACCAAAAAATGTGTCGCATTGGGCCCATTCAAGTGACAGTAATTCTAGGTAGAGTCCCAGAATCGGCCCTCGACCCTCTCGTATTCGACCATTCGGCCACACTACCACTCGGACGCCCACCACTCGGTCCATCCGAATGGACCATTCGGACGAACTAAATATTCAGCCAACTTGATATTCGGCCCTCGGCCCTGTTGACTCGGCCCTCGACCATTCAGCCCAAACCCATTCGGACAAACCACTCGACCCTCAGCCCAGTTGACTCGGCCCACTAATGTTCGACTATTCGAAGCCCTTGGACAAACCACATTCAGACTGGCCAAATTTGACATTCGGACCAATTGCATTCGGCCCTTTCTCATTCGGTTATCGGCCATTCAGACAGGTCAAATCGGACATTCAGCCCCTACAATTCGGACCTATTGGACCAAATTTGGATTTTGTCGAATTTTAACCTATAGACCCTGAAACGGACCCAGAGACCATATAGAGCCAAAAGGAACATCATAGAGCTATCACTAAATTGAAATCTAGAGCAAGTAGTTCAAAACTTGGCTATAAACAGTCCCTCAAATCACGCATGGCGTACCGGCCTTGCAGGCCCCCTCTGCACCTCCACTAAGTGGGCTGGAGAGAAAATGCGAGCTATGACAGGTCCTCCAAATTAGATCCTAGTGTAGTAATGGCTCTGCACACGCATAGACTCTCACTTGCAAAACAACAACTGAAATCCCATACTGAACAAGGACAAACAAAGACCCTAGAACCTCAATGGGCCAATCTAGCCAACAAGGGCAAAAAGGCCACACCACAAAAACATATATATGTTGCATTTGGACTGCATCTAGTCAAAGCGGAATGGAACAACATCAAGCTACAACTGTGAGGATGATAAACATGACAATCCTGATGATAGATGCACCTTGAACGGCACTGCACAAATGACCCAAGACATCAGTAGAGAATCCACATCTGGTTGTGCAGTTGGGGACTCAAAGGCAAGCATCAGAAAGCTTAAATTTATAAGCCAAGACCTAGAAGATGAAGACATAGTATCTCCTGCTTATTTTAGGGTCAAACTCACTGCAAAAAGAGAGCATAGTGTCGATGCTCTCATCGATGAAGGAGCAGATTTTAATATCTTGACCTATGAAGCATGGACTCTACAAGGCCAACCAGAGCTCACACCGACTAATGCAACTCAATCCTTATGGGGGGCACCCAAAAGCACTTATAGGGAAGTGCAAAATCCTTGTAGCTATTGAAATTGAAAGCTTGCATATCCTATTCCATGTTCCTCCAAATAGTGCAAATTGTGGAAAGGAAACCCTCCTAGGAAGACCCTTCAAAAGGGCGATGAAGTGTGAGGCTGATTATGTAGAGCAAAGAATACACTTGACACTACCGGGTGTAAGGATAATCACAACCTTTAGTAAGGGTGACCTCATTAAACCTCAAAGAAAGGACAAGGAACATTCGGACATACTACTTGTTAAAAGAGTCGATATAAGCGCATGTTGAATAGAGAGAGCCAATGAGCGAGGCCATGCTTGAAACAAGAAGGTCAGGAGACAATGCCAAGGACAGGCTTTGGACTTACAAATATCATAGAAGACCACAAAAGAAGCCCAAGTCTTATAGACAAAGGTATCAATGGAGAGCCAGCAGAACACATCCATGGATATCCAAAGCATTGCTACGTGCTCAAGGGTATTACGCACGTAATTGATGGATTTGAGTACCAAAACTCCCTACTGTTGAGAGTGGAAAAAGACTAATTTTTTGACTGATTTTTGTTGTTTTTGAGGTCTGAATGGTTGATTTTTGATGGATTTAGAGTGATGTATGGTTGTTAATGGGAGTTTTTGAGAGTGTTTTGGATGATATTGATTATGTTTTGGAAACTCATGATGATTATTAGTAGAAATATGAGGCTCTGTGATGTTCTGATAGGTTCTATTAAGGTTCTGATTGGTTCTGATACCTTTTGTATAGCTTTTGTTTTGTTCTGATTTTCTTCTGTATGAAGTATGGATTGATGATTGAAGAAGGATGAGGTCTTTTGAAAGCTTATTAAATAGTTTTTGATAATTTGGAATGGTTTTAGTATGAGTTATGAGGATCTGTTGTTCTCTGATGACCTTCTGTAACCCTATGTAAACCTTCTGTAGAGCCTCTGTCTCTGCTTTGTCTCTGTTCTACTCTGTTCTGTTCTATTCTATAGATCTTCTGTAAGTGTTCTGTAGAATGTATGTGTGACTTTGGAAAATTTTTCTAAATTTTGAAAGGGATGAATCTAAGTTCAAAAGAGCTCAAACAAATGGAAGAAGCAGCTGTGCTGAAAACTGAAGAGAAGACTGAAGTGACAGTGACAGTAGTGAGCTATGAAGAGACACTATAATGGCTTTGGTGCCCTTTCATACCTCCCATACCTCTTGGGAGGTGCATCCATGACCTAAGAGGTATTATTAAGTGTCATTATTAAGTATTGTAGTGAGGAGATGATGTACCATTGATAGAGAGAGAGAGAGCGAGAGAGCCAGAGATAGCCAATTCTATCAAAACAATGTATCTTTCTATGAGAGATTGAGAGAGAAAACTATGAAGACATTGAAGATGAATACTATGTGGTTGATTTCCATTCAAAAAGCAGTGTATTATTTTATGTTCTTTGTTATATTGATGGATTCTATGAAGATGTTGAAGATTATGGTTGATATCTACTATGATGTTTTCTTTGTTTTGGTCATCTAAAGAATGAAATAAAAGCTTGTTAATGTTACAAGATAGTTTTTCTTGCAGTTAAATCCCTTTTTCCTTGGTGTTCCTCTTGGGGCTCCATGTTTTTGGTGTGCAGCCCAGGGAAACTTGCCATCAACAAGCATCAGAAGAGGCTGAAAATGAAAGAAATGGCATTGCCAAGAAGAAAAGAATTCAATGAATTTTGCAAAATTCCTTCTTCCACTGAAGAGTTGGAGATTCTAATTATCAAAGCCACTTTCCACAAGAAGTTCATCCCACAATGGCGGAAACATATTACCATCATGATGCAAGCTCTATGCGGTGGACTATTTCCTCTTCATGTTGAAGCAACAGAAACTTGCATCTTGTTGGCAAATCTTTTGGAAACAAACTGAAGAGCAGAAGCAGAGAGAATGACTATCTATGGAAGATTTGGTATTCATTGAGAAGTTTCTAGACATCATCAAGTGGGAGATCGTGAGGAAGCTTCAAGAGTCGTGGTCTGTGGTGTGGAGGTTCACGAAAACAAGAAGGAAAAGAGTTGGAATTTGTTCGTGGATGCTCAACAGCAAGATACGTGGGATGCTTGGTGCACTGACAATCTTCTGTTTTTCCAATTAGCAACCCACTGGAAGTTGGTAAACAGATTTTTTTTCACAACATATACTGTTGAAACCCTCAGAAGCTGACATTATTATAATGATGGCAGAACAACGATCCTAAGAAGAATGAGTTTTGATTATTGCAGAATGGAATATCTCCCCCTCTGTAGTAGTGGTTTGAAAGACAAATTCAGAGATATTGAAAAGAAGGAAGTAGAAGAGATGTTGGCCAAAGAATCCCTCAGAGACTGAAGCCCCTCTCTAATTCTATTATGTTGAGTACTGAACAACTAGTTGGAGCCAAGCCCCTGAAGAATGGCGCAATCAAGAGGCAAGCGTTAGAACAAGTCTAGAGGTATGTGAGATGAGATAATGCAAGAATTAAGGCTGAGAACGAGCTCGCAATAGAAGCCTCCTTTGATGCCCTAAAAGCACTCTTTACAGAACTCACCGTGGTGACTCAAGGTCCCCTTCCTAGTCAGATTCGTCCTAGAAATATTGATGACATGCCAGTAAATGTAGTCCCATTGCCAATTTTTAAGGGAGAGTACAATGAAAACCTTGATCTTCATGTAGCAGAGTTTATGATAGCATGTATGGCTAACAATGCCAGAACCCCTGAGCATTGGTTAGCAATATTTCCCGCTACTTTCAAAGGCGCGGCGTTTCAGTGGCATGAGAGACAAGCAGCAGGAACATTTGGCACATGGGACGACTTGAAGTTGGCCTTCCTAACTAAATTCAAGTGTGAAGGTTTTGAAGAGCATATGTGAGAGAAGTTCATGAATCTAAGTCAGTCCTCTAGAGATAGAGTCCTGAAGAGATGGACTAACCATCATTTGGACGAAGGTATCCAAAAATGAGTGTTTCTTAGAGACCTACAACCAGAAGTTCGCAAGTTCGTGGAATTGAGAAGACCAGTCAATGAGCAAGCTGTAGTGGAAGGTACAAGATTGTATGATGAAGTTGAAGCAAAGCTGTCAATGACTCCAGGAAGAGGATTCTTACCTCCTCCCATGCCAGGAATGGTATACCCACCAAATGCAGTCCCAAGGACAGTTCCCTACTCCTATCCCCAGATGCAAACAGTGCCGTAGTATAATACACCTAATCCACTGTGGTCGCCACAAACGACAGTGCCTCAAATGATGGTTCAACCACAACAACAGTGGCCTCAAACATTTCTCCAATGGCTACTCAACAACAGTGGAACCCTACCAACTAGAATCAACAATCCCAAGTCTCAATAGCAGCTCTGTATTAGAACCAGAATAGAGGACCCTCTGGATCAACCCAACCAGTGTATGCAGTAATTATAGAAGCTTCCCAAAACCCTACTAAAAGTACTTCAAGAGGTGAAAATATGAAGGACTACTTATCCAACTCAATTGCAAGTATCAAGAAAGAGCTTATGGATGTGATTACAGAGCAGCTATAGACGCTAAAGGTGAATACCACCAATATATCTACTCTTGCGGGAGTTGGGAGAGATGTGATGCATTCTAATACAAGGTGCGAAAAGTGTCATCGAGTGGGACATTTAGCCACTGAATGTACCTGAAAACCAACCATTCCTGGAGCCTTTTGTTCCTACTGTTTGCGAAAGAGCCATACAGAGGATATTTGCTCTCTGAAAGAGATGCATGAACAAAGACAGAAAGATGAAAATGCAATATTCAACTTGCTAGAATGCAAAATGACAACACAAGATATTGGACCAAAGCCTAGGGAGTTTGGTCCTAATTTTGGTCCAAGGAGGTTTCCCCCTCAAAGTTACAGAGGATGATAGTCTGGCGGTGGTCAGAGATCCGAGGTGGAATGTTACAGATGTGGAGAAAAGGGTCATATCTCACCAAACTGTCCAAACCCCAGAAGATCTGTGGATTACAAGCCCTTATGCAGCCGATGCAAAGGAGAAGGCCACACTACAAAGGACTGTCCAAGTCCAGCCCCTGTCAAGGCCAATGCCACTGATAGCCAACAGAAGGCACAAGAGCCTACCTCCAATTTGGTAGAGTTGGAAGTTGTTGCTATCACGTGCACCAAGAAGAATGAACCACTTGTCCAGAAAGAGAACAACTCCCTTGCCAAGACTATGAAGTTCAACCTGCCAACAGAGGGACTGAGCAGTACAGGATAGAACAATGCAGTATAGAGCACTGTAGTGCCACAGAGAGTCACAGAGACAATCCCAGAAACAGGACCAAAGGTCCAGGAGATAGATGATACAAAAGCACCTCCAGAAACAGAGGAAGTGCCAATGCTACCATTACTAGAAGAAAAAGGAAAGATGAAAATGGGGGTAACCCCATTCCCCAGCAGGCTGGAAAAGCCCGTGGATCCTATCAAAGAATATGACTTGGTAAAAGACCTAGACACTTTTAAACCAAACTTAACATTCCGACAGTTGCTGATGTTGTCTCCCAGCTGTCGAAAGAAATTCAAAAGCATCTTGACTCGAAGACGTGGATTAAGGATTGCTCTTTCAACAGCGACAAAGACCAATAAGGCCCCGAAGCTTGTAAAGGAAATAAATGTAGCTAACGCCTTCCGAGATCTTGGAACCCCAGACATTAGTGTATGGATAGAAGGATGCTTTATTTCAGATGCATTGATTGATGGAGGCTCATTAGTAAAAATAATGACAGATGTGACAATGAAGGACTTAGGATTGCAAGGAATTCATCCTACACAGTGGCTTATAAGATTGGTAAACAAAAGTAGAATTAAACCGTTGGGCATCCTCCCATACGTAAAAACAACCCTTGCAGGAAAAGATTACTGGCTGACCTATCTGGTGCTTAAATCAAATTCTTATGGGACCTCATACCCTCTGCTATTGGGAAGACCTTGGCTTTTTGAAGCAAGAGCCAGGACGGACTGGTTCAAAGGAACCCTAACCCTAGGCAAAGGATTCAACAAGGTGGTGTTGAAATTGTATGGATTGCTAAAAGGTAATGGATCCACATCCATCGAAGTCATAACTGACTCCTCCAACGAAGTAACAAATGGTACATCAAGAGACGAAGAGGCTGTTAAACAGATCTTTCCCAAGAAAATAGAGGCACAGTCCCTAACAGTGGTCACTATAAGCCAGAGGCACAGTCCCTAACAGTCCCAAGAAAACAGAGGCACAGTCCCTAACAGTGGGCACTGTAAGCCAGAGGCACAGTCCCTAACAATCCCAAGAAAACAGAGGCACAGTCCCTAACAGTGGGCACTGTAAGCCAACTACCAAGCAAAGTCTTTGTCCATGGGAGAATACCTCCTGCCTCAACTAGAATTAACTTCTAGAATCACATCTAACAATGAGATAGAAGCATGGACGTACTATCCTCCCTGTTACATGACAATAGTAGAGACAGAGCTAGAGACAGAGCTAGAGACAGAGGCAGAAGCAGAAACAGACACAGAGGTGGAGGATTTGTTCTTCTCCTACTAAGCCTCTACAGAAGCAGAGACAGAGCCTCCAAAGGAAGAGGATGAAAATGATGAGGAAGAAAACGAAGCAGGATATGAAAGTGCAGATGAAGAATTTCCTCTGATAGCGAACGATGTTGTTGATGGCCCTACAGAGACCTCAAAGGCCAAAGATCTCAGGGTGTTGGATGGGATGACCATGGTTCCATTTGGGTTGACCAATGGACCACAAAGTATGCAGAATCTGTATAAGCAATGGATCAAAGATATAAAAATTAATTTGACCAATGGCTCCTTTCGCCCTGACCATTCATTCTAGAGAAAAGATGATGATGATGCCTCTTGTCAACAGAAGCCAAAGCTATTAGAGCCACGACTTCTAGAAGGTCTGTGCTATGTGACATTCGTGGACGCATCCTTTGAAGATGAATCCCTAAGTCCAGAAGAAATCACCACTCACACAGAAGCAAACAAAGCTCTGATACCCTTTCAGCAATCTCAATAGATAAATGATTCATCTATTCAAAAGGAGGACACTGGTTCTAGTGGAACAGCAGACGAGGACCTTCTTCCTTGAAAGAGTCAGACCTCTATCCAGAAGCAATCCATGGGACATTCATCTGCAAAGTGGAAGGTGAAAGGCAAGTGACGTTCCTGGATACTGACGGTACTGAACGTCACCTAAAAGTGTGTCTCAATCTTCCAAAAGAAGAACTAGTGGTCTTGCGAGATCTACTAAAGGAGAACTTAGACGTGTTTGCTTGGTCGTACAAAGACCTAAAGGGGATTGATCCCACAGTATGCCAACATCACATTGACCTAGAGCCTGATGCCAAACCTGTAAGGCAAAGACAAAGGCGTATGAATCCTAATTATTCTGCTCTGGTGAAGGCTGAATTATTGAAACTTCTTGAAGCCGAGTTCATTTATCCTGTGGCTAATAGTGAATGGGTTTTGCCCATTGTGGTAGTACCTAAGAAGAACATGAAACTTCGAATATGTGTAGACTTTTGAAAGTTGAACTTGAAGATGAAGAAGGATCATTTCCCTACCCCTTTTACAGACCAACTATTGGACACAGTGGCAGACCATGAGCTATATTCCATCTTGGATTGATTTAGTGGATATAACCAAGTCCAAATCGCAGAGGAGGACCAATCCAAAACAACCTTCACCACAGAATGGGGGACCTATGCCTATAGAGTGATACCATTTGGGCTCTTTAATGCTCTTGCCACCTTCCAACGAGTAATGATGTTTGCCTTCCAGAATCATCTACATGATTTCATTGAGGTGTATCTTGATGACTTTTGTGTCTATAGCTTAATACAAGAGCATTGGGGACACCTAGAGCAATGTTTTGACAAATGCCGAGAGTATGGGATTTCTCTCAACCCCGACAAATGTGACTTTGGCATTTCATCAGGAGTTCTTTTGGGCCATATTGTCTCTGCACAAGGGATTGCAATAGACCCGGCGAAGATTGAGAAGATTGCCGCCTTGACAGCCCCAACAAACCTCAAGCAATTGAGAGGATTTCTTGGCCATGTGGGCTACTACAGAAGATTTATTGCACATTTTGCAACCAAGGAAACCCCTTTGCACAAGGTCCTAAGGAAAGATGTGGATTTCCTTTGGACTGTGACTGCGAAGAAGCCTTTAATACCCTAAAACAATGCCTTATCCAAGCATCTTTCTTGCAACCTCCTGATTGGACGAAGGAGTTTCATGTGCACACAAATGCATCAGTTGAAGGGCTAGGTGTTATCTTATGTCAAAAGGGCCCCTCTAAATTAGATCAACCGATATATTATGCAAGCCAAAATGTCACTGATAGGGAACGAAACTACACAGTGACAAAGCTTGGGTGCTTGGCAATGGTGTTTGCACTAGAAAAGTTTCGATACTATCTATTGTCAACGCATTACAAGTTCTACGTGGATCATGAAGCCATGTCCTTCCTAATGAACAAAGCAGATGTTAAAGGATGACTGATGAGATGGTTGCTCCTATTCCAGGAGTTTGACTTTGAAGTGGTCACTAAGCTTGGTCGTTCCCATGTCCTAGTCGATCATCTATCACGGATCCCTCAAACTACACTGTTTGGCAGTCCCCTCGAGCTGGTAAGTGACAGAGGTACTCATTTCCTTAACAAAATCATGGAGGAGCTGATGGCGCTGTATAAGATCCACCATCGCAAGTCCACTCCTTATTAACCCAGAGCCAACGGCCAAGTTGAAGTCACCAATCACATCCTTTGCTCGATCTTGACAAGAACGATTTACACGCATCATCGCGACTGGGATGATCGACTTAGAGAGGCCCTCTGGACATACAGAACCTCCCATAAGGCAGCTACAGGACAAACCCCTTTCCAGCCAGTGTATGGTACAGAAGGTGTCTTCCCTATTGAACTAGAATTGCTCTCTTTGTGAGTGGCAGTTAAAGAACGCTTGGGAGATGATGAGTCATTGCAATGCCGGCTCCTACACTTGGAATGTTTGGATGAGATACGGCAGATGGCCCTACAATGTATAGAAACCACTCAAGCGCAACGCAAGGCCTATCATGACAATTTCATGAAGCACAAGGAGTTCAAAGAAGGTGATCTTGTCCTGCCCTATGATTCGAGATTTGGCAAGTTTCCTGGCAAGCTTCAACAACGGTGGATGGGCACGTACCATGTACTTGCTATCAATCCTAATGGCTCTGTTCAGGTGTGCAGACTGTTGATGCCTCTGAGGATCCTTTTCTGATCAATGGCTATCACCTGAAGAAGTACTTCCCTCCTTGGGGATCTTGACAATCACAATCGACCTACCCTCTCCCTTTTGAGTGTCGCATTGTCATTCTCTTCATGCTTCTGATAGCCCTTATGATCTTCCTCATGAGGTGGTCTCGTTCTGCTAGCCCCTCACAGATACCTCTCAACCCTACCTTGTTCTCTTCTCGTCTGATTCAACAACGGTGGCAATGTTGGTCCTAACACATGGTATTTCTACCATTCTCTTTATTTTTTAAAAAAAAGAAAGAAAGAAAAAACAAAAAAACCAAAACAAAACAAAATAGAAAAATTTGTTATGGGAGAAAAGGAAGAAATTCCTTGTCATAACAGGCCTCGTTCTAAGAAAATGTGAAAACACCCTTGGGCGGGAAGCTGACTATGGAAAAGGTGATAACACCCCACAGTTCAGGATAGCTGACTCACCAGTAGAACCTTTCCAGCAAGTAATTTGAAACCATCTCCCTTAGTACACTTTCTCTGCAATATCAGTCCGTCTGCCCTTCTTAACAGACAACCTTTCTTACAAATCATTGAAGTACCAGAATTGTTGGTTGCCTCCCTGGCTACGCCTTGTCTTCAATATCCTGATGACAACAACAGCCGACACGATCTTCATCACCAACCCCTTGATTGATGCGAGCTTTCATCCTAACAAGATGGGGATGTGAGTATGGGCTAGCCTCTGTATCTATCAATGAGAGTGAGATAGAGGGTGGGCTGAGTGACCAGTCTTTCCCTTCAAATCAAATGAGAGGTGAGATGTGTGACTTGAGTATTGCATGCACGAGATGGGCCTCTCAATGCATAATGCACGATCTGTTCCTATGCAGTGCACCATAAGGCTCCCTGGCCTTCCTTCTTGCACTATATGCCAATGTAGGGCGGGATGCACAGTTGCACCATCAAATGCGCACAAGGCATACAACCTCTGCACAAGTGATAGTGAAGATTACATCAATGGGTTTCAGAAATGGGTTGCCCTCCTGTATCTTTCAACAGAGAGTGAGACAGAGGGTGGGCTGAGTGTGACTGGTGTTTCTTCAATCAATTATTGAGAGGTGAGGATTGAGGGACGTTACGACAATTGGCGTCAGGTACGTTTTTGTTTCCCTATGCACCTACGGGATGGATATTCGCCATCGTCATAGGATACGCCACTCTGTTATGTGCACTACACTACAAGGCTCCCTGGCCTTCCTCCTTACACCTATGCCAGATAGCTTGGACACACTGATGCACCATCAACTATACACCCTGGCATACTCCCTCTGCACCATTCCCTTGTCGATTTCTAAACCGAGCGTGAGATATGGGTTTCCATCAATATTCACTCGCGTGATGTAAGTTATGGGGTGAGTGACTATTCTCTCATCCCATTTGAGTTCTCGTGAGTTGAGTGACTCTTCTTCGTCAACGACACCTACGCCGATGGGCTTCATCAACCACCTACCTGCCTAGGTATTGTTGCATGGTTCGTGCCATGCTGGCTGAACATTGGAGCGAGTCGTAGTACTTTTTGCAGCAGCCAACTCCAATCTTTCTGTAGTATGATGGTTTCTTCAACCATACGCGAATTGGGCCAAGTTTTTCTAACCTTATCCTTATGATTGCAAGTGTACGTTATGTTTTAAGTCTGGGGACGCCAAAGTCTAGTCAGTTGATGAGTCCTAGGTTGTGTTGCTATATTTAACCCTGTCCGTTAAGGTTTTAAGTATGGGGACGAGTCCCTGCGCATCTATGATGTATACCCCTCTGCATATGCCTTACTTTAATCGTGCATCCCTGATAGGGTCCCTTTCCCACCCACTCGTCCATGTTCAACCCATCCTAGGGGACGTTCCTTCTTTTTTTCTCTTTATCCCTTATTGTGACGATTTTCCATGAGAACGCATCCTAAGTTCACAGAGACCCCCATCCAACCTTACAGTCATGTTTATCCCTTTGACTAACCATTTTTACTTTTTACCAACCCCTGTTCCAACTGACGGTTCTTGAGTTATTAATTTTTGAAGCATTTTTCGTAAATTGGACGGTTTTCCATGTGAACGTACATTTATTTCTTCCGAACAACAATCTGATGGGACATCCCTATCATCCATCTTCTTCTTGACATTTTTCCTTTTTGCTCGCTATCCTTCTGATGCACGGTTCATTCGATATTAATTTTTGCACGTTTTCACACTATTTTCGTGCATATTTTTAACATTTTTCCATGTGAACATGCCCTATTTTCACCGAAATTCCAGTTTCATTTTACCGCTATGTCCCGCCAGCCTTTCCCCATATTTTTCCTTTTTTCTCCACCCTATTTTGATCGTTGCATTTTTCATTATTAATTTTTCAATATATTTTTTATTCCATTTTTTGTGTTTTTTGCATGTAAACCCCTTCTAACTTCACCGGAAGTGAGTTTTGACATGACAGCCTTGTGCATCACCTTCTCGAGACATTTTCCCTTTTTATTTCCCTTCATTTCGTTGCTCAGTTCTTTCCAAATTCATCTTTGAGCCCATTTTCTGGTGTGTTTTTTGGGTTTTTCCCATGTGAACACATCCTTTCTCGATCGAAACCGTATTTTGACATGATAGATTTGTCGAGCACGTTATTTGGCACAATTTTCCTTCTTTTTGTCCCACGTTCCAGCGTGCTGATTTTCCAATATTAATCTCTATATGTATTTTTAGAGTCGTTTTTCGTGTTTTTCCCAGGGGAACGCTCTGATTTGATCCTGGCCACCCTATTGTACTTTTTCTCTATCTCCCCCTTACTACCGACCCAGTTTTCTTCTTTACCGCATTGCGTTCTGATGAACAGTTTGCGAGTGATTTATTTTTCTTTGTTTTGCCATGTCCCCATGCGCCTTGCCTTGCGTGTAAACACGCGCGTTTTTGAATTTACGCGCCTCGACATGCCCCATTCTCTTTGTGCCCTTTCGTCCCGAAGTCCTAGCCCCTATTGCTTCCTATCCCTGCAAATTTTTTTAACCCCGCCCCGCGCATGCGCGCGGGACCGGATGGGCTCCCCATTCTTTCTTTTTCTTTGTTTTAACAAAAACATTTTTTTAAAACAAAAAAATAAACAACCAAACCAAAAAATAAATAAATAAAACACCAACAAAAACATTACCCAAAAAAAACCCGGAAAAAAAACAAACAAAAAACACAAAAATTTTTAAAAAAACACACACACACAAAATACAAAACAACATTTCTTTTTTTTTTAATTCTCCCCCCTCCCCATCCGACGATTTTTTTTTCTTCTTCTTCTTTCTCTCTTCTTCCTTCTCTCTCGTTCTCTTTCTCTCTCCCTGTCTTTTTCCCTCCTCCTCCTCCCCTGCTCTTCTCCCTTCCTTCTCTCCTTCTTCTCCCTCCCTCCCTCTTCTTCCCTCCTCCTCCTCCCCTTTTCCTTCCCCCTCCCTCTTCTTCTCCTGCCTCCCTCCCCTCCTCTTCCTTCTCTTCTTATTCTTCCTCCCCTTCCTCTCCCTGCCGCCGCCCACGCGCCGCTGCGCTCACCCATGCCCCTTTCGCCACCCGCTTGCACCCCGTCCGCCGCCCGCCGTCCTCGTCGGCCTTGCCCCGTCTGTGCCGCCACTCGCCGCCTCTGCAACCCACGTCGCCCTTTGTGCCCCCAACTCCTTCTCCACCACCTTCTTCTCCTCCTCTCTCACCCCCTTCTCCTCCTCCACCACCCACCCTGTCCACCCCCTCCCACTGTTCCCCCCATTGCCACCCTGCCCACCCCCAAATTCCCCCCCACTATTTTAACCCCCCACCCCTAAATTAATCCCCCACCCCTCAATTAACCCCCCTCCCTCTAACTTTACCCCCCCCCCTCTAAACTTACCCTTAATTTTTCCCCCTGCTACATTTACCCCTCCCCTGCCAACTTAAACCTTTTCCCACCTCCTCCTCCTTAAACCCATTTCCCACCCCCCTTCCTTAAACCCCCTCACTAAGCCCTTTCCCCCACCCCCTGTTAAATCCCCCCTTCATGCGCTGCAGTCGACGTTTTAGTGTCGAAGGTTGTTGTGTGCGTTCACGCGCGAGTACGCGTGTCCGCCTTGTTCTTGCGGTAGGGTGTTGTAGCCATTCATACACAGTCACAGTCATTAGCAACCGTTCATATGCAATCACGGGTACTTCAAATCCCGAAATCTCTAAAAACACATGCAAAATCCAAAAATTTATTAAAATTCAATTAAAATCCAAAAAAAATTATCAAAAAAATCCTAAAAATCTCCAATATTTTTGTAAACAATTGAAATATTTTTCAAATTGGAAATCTCAAAAAAAATTACAAAAAAGTTGAAATTTTAATATTCTTTTCAAAAACATGCAAAAATGAATAAAAGTCATTAACAATTGATAATAATGCTGATATAATTTCAAAAAAAATCCAAAATTTCCATAAACTCCCTTGTACATTTTTAAACTATTTGCCCAATTGAAAATGCTTCCCTAATTGGCGAAAGTACTATTTGAAGACAAAACTCTAATTTTTTGCCCAAACTCATGCAAAAATCATTTTCAATCTCAACAATGAGCTAAAAATGTGAATTAAATCTGATTAACTTATTGACATTGGATGATCATGTTTGATTTGCTGAAATCTCATTTTTACATTATGTTTTAAAAAAAACAAAACACACTATAAAAACAAAAAATAAAACAAAACAAAACCACAAACTTTCCGCACATTGATATTTTAACTGCGACATGTTTTCTCATTTGGTTTGTTGTTTCGATACACATCAACATGAACCACCATATTGCCCTTCATTTTATTTTCTCCATTTTTATCCTTGAAACAAAAATTAAAAAAGAAAAAAAAAAACAAAAGAACAAACAAACACCAAAACCATAACAATAAAACCCAATCAAAATAAAATCCCAACATATCCATCATTTTATTTTATTTTGATCATATGTATCATTTGTTTTATTCTTTATGGTCAATGTGTTAGTTGTTTTTTTGTTTTTCTATATGATAGGACGACTAGTTTTAGTTTACCTTTTGTCCGTTGTGTGGAATTTTTGTGGATTGCGTCTTTCTTATTTTTTAGGACGTGGTATCAGACTTTGTAGATAGCCCCACCCATTGCCAAGTTTTTTCTCTTTTTCCCTCTCTCACGTTGCACCGCAATACACATGTAATTGTAATAAAATCAACTGACCGTTGCACCCACCAATAAACGGAATGCACTTCATTAATTTTTAATTTAAAAGGAACCCGACCATTAATTGTAAAATGAACCCCCGCCGTTGCACGAGCACATAGCACAATAACCCATATATAATTTTCTAAAATAAATCCACAGTAATGCACGCGCACACACGCTATAGACACAATTTATTTGTAATTAAAATGAACCCTCGACATCACGCATGCATACGCTTTGCGCCATAGATCACGTAAGTTGTAACAATGATTTGCATTATTAGAGACCCCCAGTTAGTCAAGTCAGTCTAAGTAGGGGTTGGGATTGTGGAATCGACTCACTATGCATTAATGGTTAATTAATAACGAATTGCAATCTAATTTGTACATGGTTAAAATGAATTCGATAGCGTTCACCCATCCACATTCACTGCACCATAGGTTTACGCAATTCGTTTACAGGGATTGGGATTTGTTAAGTCCGAGATGTCGGTCTTGTTCATCTCTCTTTATTCTGTTGGTCCAAGTCCTGGATTCTGTTTGAGTTTGGTCATTGTGGGGTCCAGTGTGTTTGCGTTTTTATTTTTGATTGCTTGATTCCACGGGGTCTTGGGTGCCTGCTTGTTGCATAGCATGAAGCTTTCGGTCGCACGAGTGCATAGGTCATGTCAAATTTTTTCCATAGGATGTGGATTGTTTGGGGAAGTCTGGTCCAATCTGGGGTGGTCTGGTCGTCTGTCCTTTGTTTTGATATTCTTCTCAGTGTTGATTTGTCTGAGTTTTGCAGGAAAATTTTCATCTTTTCCTTGGTTGTGTATATGGGTCTCCTATGTAGTTTGAATGGCATCTACCTCTATTCCTCCTATTTTCAACCAGCATGTGCCGTTGCCGATGCATGACTATGCTCTTCTCCCGGAGGCAGATTGCATTCGTTGTGCTGTTCTTTGTCCTTTTGTGGCTTTGAAGTTTCCACCAGTGGACAACACGATTTGCTACTCCTTCTTGGCATCCTACAAGAACTAGTCTGGCTTGGGTTTATAACCGACGCTTTTGCTTATCCACAGCCAATATCAGTGATGCATTGTGTTTGCCTCTTTCAGCATCTTTCGTCTCTATTGGAAATCAATTATTAACAGAGCTGAGGAGATCCTTTCTCTCCTGTAGAAAGAAACCTCTACTCCTTTGGTCTCCAACAAAGTTATCACCAGTTCTGGGGTTTCTGTAGCTCACATCTCCTCCCCGGTATGGAAACAACTTTGCCAGTTTCTACAAGACCGGTTCATGTCAGGGAAGCCTGCTTACAAATGTCTATCATCCAAGGAGTTGTTCACTGCTTCTGTTAGGATCCTGGAGGGAGCCAAGTTCTATTGGGCAGCATTCATGCTTGCGAAGATGGATCATCATTTTCAGAGGGTAGGTCAGGGCAGTAATGTCTCCTACAGTGTTTTTCTTCAGAAGATTATCTCCCTTGCACCTCCTCCTGGTGGTGTGCCAGTTCGTGGTCCTGCTCCTCTTCCGGAGCAGCTGCCACCTTCTGTTCCAACTCCTCCTCCATTGTAGCCCAATTCTGATTCAAAGAATGAGCCCCCTGTCGGATTCTCTCGCAGTAAAAGATTACGTACTAAAGGGCCCCTTGGTCCTATTTCTATTTCATTTTCTGATTCTCCTGTACAGGACTCCATTCATCCTGTTTCTACCAATTCCCTTCCTTCATTCTTGACATGTCCTAATCTATTTGCAGCACAAAGGGATGGGCAGTTGGATAAACAGATCCCTGCTTCGTTACAAACAATGTTCGCTGGACCTTTGGTTCCTTAGTTAGTTTTTGGTGTCCATGCTACATTAGAGACCTCACTAACGACTTGTCTTCAGTCCATTTACACAGGGGTATATACTTCCTTGTAGGACAAAGTGGATTCCCTGACTAGTCAATTGAGTAAGGCTTTGGAGGATCTAGCATCTGAGAAAGCTGCCCTCAAGGATATTCATGAACAAATGACTGAGGCTACTATCCTGATGGATTCCCAAAAGGCCACCATTCAGCAGTTAGAAGCTCAAGTAGTTACCCTAGAAGCAGAGAATGCGTCTTTGACTAAAGAGAATAATTCTGCCCTTGAGGAGATGATCGACTTAGCCAGTAGGCTGGGTACTTGTGAGGGTCAGCAACAGTCTTCTCAGAAAACTGTTGAGTCACAAAAGACGATGATTGCAGAGCTTAATCAGATGATTGTTACTCTTTCTGTTCCTCCACCTCCTGTGGTTTCTTCTATAGTATCTTCCAACAAGGAGCTTGACCAGTTACAACAGAAGGCGAAGTTGTGTAATTGTTTTTCTGCTAAGGTTGAACGCCTTCAACAACGTATGAATTGTGTGCATGATGATTTTATTAGTTATGCTGAGCTAGTGCCACCCCCACCATCTTTTTGGATCAAGTATAGTCAGCAGCGTTTTGCCTTGTATATCTCTTTGAGCAATGTGGATTCAGAACCTCCAGAGGATGGGTGGCAGAATTTGTGGTCTGCAAATTTTCGAAAGTCTGTGTTTGACAGATTTGTTGATGAGCTGATTTCTAGCTGTTGTCCTTCATGTATCTTACGGGGGCATTTGCAGATTCTTGATGAGGAGGATTTGAATGTTTATGTGGGAGATGTGATTTTACAAGCAATGATGTATGTGCACTCAATTGAGCTCCTCCTAGCAGATAGTTTGAAGCATTATCATGAGCAGGCGTCTTGGTGTAAGGGACATGCTTGGCATCTACCTTTGGAGGATGTTGCTTTGGAACCTTGTAACACAATATTAGTGAGTTTGGGAATCTCCCAATTCCCATTTTTTGAATACTAAAAAGGTGGCACCCAGATAACATGTCCATAAGTTTCTCAAAACCATATGATGTGGCCTATCATTGGAAAGCACTTGAAAAATGGAATCTATTGAGCTATAGAGTGCTCAATTTGGAGTTATAGTATTCAAGTTATGACAAATCCAAAGATTTGATTACGTATCCCAAACCTATAGGAGATTCCCATATTCCCCAATATGGTGTTTTGTCGTCTCAAGGGTGTATTCCACAAATCTGATATCCAGTCTTTGCAAACTCAACCGTTGCGTCATATTGCTGATCATCCATTATTCACTTATTCTTTTTTCCAAGATCTTGCTTATCGTTGTTCTTTTTATCCATTAGATCCCACTGATCTTTTGTCTTATTCTCTTATGTCTTATCGTTTTCCGTTGTATATTTCCCTCGTCACTTCCAATCCTGACACTATTCCTCTGTTGCCTTTTACTCCTTCTAATTCCCCTCACATTCCTGTTTTTACTTTTTGTCCTTTCGTTGCCAATCTGACATCATCGCCTACCCATTATGAACCTCCTCTTGTAGTTCCTCCTGTTTCTTTTGCTTTCTCAGCAGATTCCCTTCATAAGTTTTTGCTGAATTTTCCATCTCTTCCATCTTCCTTATCTCTTCATTTCCCTTCTTTTTATGATCTATCCTATCCTTCTTTACAATGCTCTCCTCTTATTCCATTCCCCTCTCCTTCCGATTACATTAACCTTCCTCCTCACTCAGTGTTGGATATACCAGGGTATGATAGTGACATACTTCATTGATGACAATGGACACTGCATGATTCTGTGATAGGACCAGTGTTTAACTTATGGACATCATATTCGAACTCTGCAGCATGTTCGAACTCTTACCTTCATTTTGCTCGGGTGCATGCTCATTCTGAGGATACCTCTGTATGTCTTGCGGCTTATTTTTGTTGGTACCTTGCTTTTATGCATCAACAGTCTAATCTAAACGCTCGCAAGTGTATCCCTCGTTTGATCATCAATCTGAATGTGGATGTGACTGCTGCTCAGATGGATATTCTGTATTACTTCGCACAAGCTTTCCCTACCAAGTTTCTTATTTTGCTGGAAAGGATGTGTTGTATACAGTTCCTTCAGAATGTGCCTTTGCATTTTGTAGATGAGAGTAAAACTTTGGAGCGTCTCATGTCTAGCATGAAGTTTAAGAAGAAGTGTCTGCATCATGCTTTAGCAGTGGAGTTCTTTTTGGATGTATCAGTTCTTTTTCTTTAATGGAAATATTTTTTTGTGCTCTCCATTTTTTGGGGGCATGTGCCATTCAGATTACCTGGTGTTGTGCCTATGTGAGTTGTATATGTGGTATGTATATATTGTTTATCTTTGTTGGATGGAGCTGAAGTTGAAGCTGGATTGATAAAGAAGATGTTGGACTACAAGCTAGAAAAAGATGATGCTGATTCAAAGAAAACTCTTATATCCTTTATGACTTTGTGTTGTTAACCTTTTTTTTTTTAAATGGAGATAATATCCAAAAGGGTGTTTTCCTTTCGTTGTAGTATTATTAGATATACAGGTGATAAGTTGGGGTCATGGTGGAATGATTGTTGAAGATAGTAAAGAAGAACAAATTGAGCTCTTTACCGAACTCACAATCTTCTTTTCCTTAGGTCACAAGGACGCTTCCTTTCTAAGTGTGGGGATATGTTGAGAGTTAAAAAAGACTGAATTTTTGACTGATTTTTGTTGTTTTTGAGGTCTGAATGGTTGATTTTTGATAGATTTAGAGTGATGTATGGTTGTTAATGGGAGTGTTTGAGAGTGTTTTGGATGATATTGATTATGTTTTGGAAACTCATGATGATTCTTAGTAGAAATATGAGGCTCTGTGATGTTCTGATAGGTTCTGTTGAGGTTTTGATTGGTTCTGATACCTTCTGTATAGCTTTTGTTTTATTCTGATTTTCTTTTGTATGAAGCATGGACTGATGATTGAAGAAGGATGAGGTCTTTTTAAAGCTTATTGAATAGTTTTTGATAATGTGGAATGGTTTTAGTATGAGTTATGAGCATCTTTTGTTCTCTAATGACCTTTTGTAACCCTCTGTAAACCTTCTGTAGAGCCTCTGTCTTTGCTTTGTCTCTATTTCTGCTTTGTTTTGTTCTATTCTGTAGATTTGTAAATGTTTTGTAGAATGTATGTGTGACTTTGGAAAAGTTTTCTAACTTTTGGAAAGGATGAATCTAAGTTCAAAAGAGCTAAAATAAATGGAAGAAGCAGTTGTTGAAGACTGAAGAGAAGACTGAAGTGACAGTGACAATAGTGAGCTATGATGAGACATTATAGTGGCTCTGGTACCCTTTCATACCTCTTGGGAGGTGCATCCACGACCTAAGAGGGATTATTAAGTGTCATTATTGAGTATTGTAGTGAGGAGATGATGTACCATCGATAGAGAGCGAGCGAGAGAGCCAGAGATAGCCAATTCTATCAAAACAATGTATCTTTCTATGAGAGATTGAGAGAGAAAACTATGAAAACATTGAAGATAAATACTATGTGATTGCTTTCCATTCAAAAATCGGTGTATTCTTTTATGTTTTTTGTTATATTGATGGATTCTATGAAGATGTTGAAGATTATAGTTGATTCTATCCAATCCGTTGCAGATATCTACTATGATGTTGCAAGAAGATTTTATGTTTTCTTTGTTTTGGTCATCTAAAGAATGAAATAAAAGCGTGTTGATGTTACAAGATAGATTTTCTTGCAGTAGAATCCCCTTTTCCTTGGTGTTCCTCTTGGGGCTTTACCTGCTAAACCACCTCTATCAGCTGAAGGCTAGGACGTATCAAGAGCGAAGAAGCGCAGGAGGAAATCTAAACGAAAAACAAGTCTCGAGTCAAAAACATTGGAGTGACCAAGCCCCTTATGATTGAAATTAAGAAACCAAACGGGACTATTTGAAGGATAGATCCTCAACCTAGCATGCTTAAAAAGCAGATATCAGATGTAACCATCGAGTGTGCACAAAAGCCACTAGTGCACAAGGAGCCTTTGACTTTTCGAGAGGATAATGAGCACCACAGTGTGCAATGTTGCTCATGATAAGGCTAATTGCTCAATAAAGCAGATGGTAGATTCTTCTAATAGCCATGAGCAAATCTTACAGCCAGTGTCAAAGCCACTTAGGAGTCCCAAGTCTCCTATGCCCTCTTTTCTTAAATGGACACAGGAATCACAATAGTAGTCGTCAAATACAGCTACTCAATTCCAATCTCTATCTCTATCGAAGCTTCCGAATGTCCAAGAGGTGGGACATGACACCACCCTTAGCTCTTAGCCTAAGGATATGCCTGTGCAATCCATTATGACTAGCTCAACTAATGCTCAACCTGCACAAGTGAATCTCAACGAGCAATAAAAGACACAACCACTTCCGATCTACCTAAGGACTTGGCACCACAATCCACCAACAATAGCCAGTCCACTAAACTAGCAGCTACTGTTTCCAATCAGGAATCAGATGAGGAGCCAAACAAGGGAGAATTGACCAAAGATCTAGACTCCCCAAAAGGAGAGGCTGTTGTACCCTCACAACCTCACAAGGCTGTTCAACATGCCGCGGTTATGTCCCATAAGGACATGCCAAAAGAAGAGAATGTTGAGGCCCAACCGAGCACATCAACATCTAACCTAGTTCAAGGTCCTGAGTCCTTAAAGGATACACTGCAATTGCCTAATAAAATGAGGAGAAAACAACGAAAACGACGGCAGTTGCTAGTGGCTATGGATACCAAGAACATTGAGACCAAGAGCGTTGAAGAGCTGAGGAATAAAGCATCGAGTCCATCCACCAATGAACGCATTTCCATCTCTCCTAACAACGGTGAAACCTCAAACACATTCGTGTGTTCTAAAAAATCAGAGTAACCATTACAATCAACAGTTTCTTGCAACACTCAATCCACCGACAACAGAACTCTTATTGACCAATCAAGGGTGGATACAACACTATCACAATAGGGTGACAAGACTATACTAATCACATCCGAGGAGAACCATGACACAATAGTAGCAAAGCCTCAGGAGAAACACGAAAACCTTGAGGATATGAGTAATCCTAGCATTGACCAATCTTGCTCATCTAGGCCCGACCCCCCAGCTATGCTAAAGCCTAGAGAAACTCCTAGAACCTTGCATGAGATAGCAATTGAGCAAGCCTTCAAAGAACATAGAAGTGTCATAGAGTGCTTGATTGAGTTGGACGCTAAACTCAAACTATTCGCACATGTCTAGGTCCTTGCAAACATGGGCACATTCCCTAGGGAGCAACTTGAAGAATACTTGCCATGTCCCCTATCCTAGGAAGAGCAAGAATATCTTAACGACCACTACAACACGCTCCTACATAAGCGCCTGCAACTCATCTCTGACGAGGAGGCCAACGAACTACGCTTAACTGTGACATTCAACGAAGTGCTTTGCCAACCAAATATCTTAGAGATAGAGTAACTAAAGCGATAATCAGAGGGTTGAAGTCAATTTGAAAAATGTTGGTTTGAAAGCCGCGTTATAATGGCCGAACTAGAAGCCCAAATTATGACGGTCTCAAAGGAGCGATTAGCCAAGAGACCCACCAACTTCCTTTCGAGTACTAACTGCCATTCGAGGTATGGACTTAGCCTGAAATAGCTAAGAAAACTCTCTAGTTGATAAGTTTCTCAATGAGGAGGAGCTACATGTTGCAAGTAGACTCAGACAAGGTACCTTGCTACTCGATGTTGCAAAATATCTATTGTTATTGAGTAGCCTGCCAGAAGTATTGGATGCATGTGCCACACTCCAGTACAATCCTGAGTTCTACAATTGATTTTTATCCTCACGAAGTGACATGGATTTATAAATGTGTACATAAATAAACAATGAGTTTTGTGACTATGTATAAATAATGCCAACACACACAAGCAATAATAGCCAAGCACAGGAAGAAAATTTTGGGTTGACAAGCTGAGCTCCCCAGGTCCTCCCCTCACCACATATCTAGAAGTCGTGTGACCGTTCCGCTTCCAGGTGGAGGGCATATAGCCTTCATTGCCGCCATTGGAAGCCCTAGCCACCAACACCTCTGAGGGCATAGATGGGGCATCATCCCCTCCTGGACACAAGCCCTACTCCATTCCATCACAGCCAGTCCACTCAACTTGACATAAGCAAAGATCTACTACTGGCCAGAATCCGCCCCATATTTGAGGCAGGACGAACATCATCATAGGGGCCTTCCCTCTACAGCAAACATTACATGTCTCACCTCACCCCTCCTCGTCATATGCACTTGATAATCCACTGTTTGATCCCTTTCATGCAAACAACTATGCCCTACCACAAGACCTAACCCTTGGTTCACATTTTGCAGGTTCCTCCACAGTAACCTAACATGGAGCACCCCATGCAGCTAGCCTGCAAAGAAGCTCTCCTCCGTAGTAGAAGGGAGCATACGACACAAGCTCCTCCACTAGAACACTACGTGCCTATCCTAAATAGGTATGCACCGAGACGAGGCCCAAAGCGACACCTCTCAAGATGTAGGCCAAAATCTCCCCAAGCCAGGAAGAGGAAGGCTCAAGGGAATGCCCAAGGGGTAGTGACCCCTGCCGTGGAGGCCCTCCCCAGATGCTCAAGCACGAGATGCTCGAAAGAGGAGAAGGAAGCTAAAATCAAGAAGGAATTTGCTGAACTATTTCAGAGTATTCTTAATACGGCATCGACTAGAGACTACACCATTTGGGTCCCAGCCGATATCTCCCCTGCCCAGCCTGATAGGAGCCCCCCATCGACAATGCCCCAGTCACCTAGTCAGTCGAACTTACCCCGCCTCATACAAATAGAATAGCCCCTATTTTGTATAAGATGCTTATCAAGTGCTATCTATCCATGACTTTTTGTCGTTAAATGGTTAAAAGGGGCAAATTCTCCAATTGTGCAAACTTTCCATATCTACTTTTAATATATTTCACACCTTTAACAAAAAAAGATAATCAAGCTCATGTGATATGCATATAAGTCAACACCATGGGATCTAGATAAGTGATGTCTCTTTGTGTTGCACACATTCATTATAGTTGAAGTGTATGGCTTGCATGTACCCTCACGAGTTGTCAAGTGGATACAGGACGACACAGGTCTCTATTGTTGGGGGTAAAGGCGCCTCTGCCTAGCCACCTGTGTATTACTACACTGACAGTCACCGCCACTGCACACTACAGGTGGCGGACGCCCATCACCGTCACTTTATTCTTTATTCTTTTAGTGACAGTTTGAATAAAGGAAGGCCCCGTCACACATTGCGACTATTGGAGTTCCCATTTCTTGTCTCTCTCTTTCTTGCTCTTGCTCTCCCGGCATAGCTCTCGAGTGCAAGCTTCGATCCTTCTCACCTTTCACCTTTTGACTCTTGAGCTTGGCTCGTGGCATTCTCAGCTTCCCATTGACTCCCCACTCGCATTGGATCTCCTTCCCGGCAGCCATAGCTCATTCTCTTGAGCTCCCATCAATCCCCGGCTTCCCGAGCTTCTTCCCGGCCTATTGAGGCACCATCAAGGCATTGACATTGAGGTATTGCTTCATTATTTCAAAGTTTTACTTCAGTCAGGTCTAGGTAAACAGGGTTTTCACAGGTTGTGAGCAGCCATAGCTCACACCTCTTGAAGCTTCCTTCACCTGGATCTTGCTTCCAGCCTATCAAGGCTTGCTGAGGCTTGGTGTAAGCCTTCTTTGGCCCCCATTTGTGCCCCCTTTGGGCCCCATTGTTGACACATGGGACATCAAACCCCCCCAGTTAGCTCACATT
This sequence comes from Lygodium microphyllum, assembly GCF_053477565.2. NCBI lineage: Eukaryota > Viridiplantae > Streptophyta > Polypodiopsida > Schizaeales > Lygodiaceae > Lygodium > Lygodium microphyllum. The sequence goes on along the minus strand of NC_141150.1, from coordinate 83,791,326 downwards.
TTTTTTGCACCTATTTCAAAATCTGGCCCAAAAATCACTCTTTTTGTCATATCTCAGGCATTCGGAACCCGATTCATGCAAGGTAAGAGTCTTGTTGGGGTATTGGCACGCTTCGAACGACGTGATAGTGATGTCAGATTTGTAAAATTCTGATGATAGAATATTCTACAACAGATTTCAGGTCTGAGACAGCATGTACTTGTATGCCTATGGCTTATGTGATACTTCTACTGATGTCTATTAATACCGGATCACTTGTGGATGTTATGCCTTTTATGTGAGACACATTTGGAGCTGATTTAGGGCAACCACCTTTTATTTCAATTTTATGCTTACAGGTCTTGGCATTTGATGCTCGATTATGCCCGATTGGTGCCTATACATACGGGAATGTATGCCTATGGTTTGTCTATGGATTTGAGCTTGGATTGAGCACTGATTTGTTCAGTTTAAAGAGGTTATATGCTACTGGAAACTTCAAGGCTGAAGCTATTTATGCTACAGTTGGGTTATGCCTATTGGTGACGGGGTGCTCCCAGCTACTCGATATGATGTCATGATGTATTTGGACTATGCCACATGTCTTGTTTATGCTCCAGAATGCGTTTGAGCTGAGATTAGAGCTCGATTTGGGTTTGACTGTCACTTCTTTGCAGTTGGCATTTCATCTATGACATGGTTTATGCCTAGGCTACCCAGTACGGGTTATGATGTCTTGGTGAATGCTTTATGCTTTGGCTGTGGATGGCAGTTGTTTGAGCTCGTCTCGACATTCATTTGAGTATTCCCTTGAGCAGTTGGACATTGACTTGGATTTTTTCTTTACGACTTGGTTTTTTTCATTACGACCTTGGATGCTATTGAGGCATTGTCTTGGTTACCTGTCTTTGGTACTTTAACTTAGTTTGATTGAGCTGTTGAGCTCATTTATCTGCCTTTTGTGCCAGTGGGAGCATCTTGTATGCTTGGCCGACATTGAGCAAGAGGTTTATGCTATTTTGAGCATTTTACAGATACTTGAGACTTTGGGATCTCTTACACTTAAATGTTGCATGGTTCATGGACTGATATCTTGGAATTACTTTTGACTTAAGCTTGGGCTTTGTACTATAGTGAGCATACACCTACTGGTGTCAGGTCTTGCCAGTGTTATATATACTTTGCCCTATTGTCCACGGGGTATGCCTACTCACACTGACGGATGCTTTGGTGACATGTTTGGGTGTTTGCTCAGGGTCTTGATGACTGTTTGGTGCTGATTTATGCCCGTTTATGGCTGGTCATGTCTTGGCTATCATTTCTTGACTTGGTGCAGTGATTTGGTCAGCAATTGCCTCTCACAGTACCCTACTGTCATTTATTACAGCAAGCATATAACTCCGGACTGACAAGGATTTTTCATGCTGAAATATTTTGAAATGATGTACTTTCACTAGTACTTGGTGGGCAGTAGCTTTCGTTATACTTTTCTCGTCATTTTTCTCTCGATTTTGGTGATTTTTTTGTCATTTTCTGTAGTAAATAGCAAGTAGTTTTAAACTGTCTGCAGTATTCCAGCTTGCATTATGGCGAGTTCGTCCACTGATCATGCTATTTTCAACATCACTAAGCTTGATGGTACAAATTACTCTTATTGAAAGAGCCAGATTTGGCAGGTGTTGGTGCAAAAATTGCAGATCAAACCTTTGAGGTTGAGAGGGCATCCGTCTGCAACTATGCCAGATGAGGAATGGCTTGAGCTTGATGAGTTATGCAAGTCCACTATTGTATTATCTCTCACTGAACAGGTTCATTACAATGTATTTGAGGAAGAACAGAGTGCATGGTAGTTGTGGGATAAAATCAAGAATCTCTATGACAAGAAAAGTCCAACGAGTCAGATGTATTGGCTGAAGCAGCTTATGGATCTGCGCATGAAGGAGAATGTGACTATGTCTACTCACTTGAGCCAGTTCCATGCTATACTCAAGAACTTGACTTCGCAGGACATCACTTTTGCAGAGGATGTCACTCCTCTTTTCTTGCTTGGTACTCTTAATGAGTCATGGGATGTATTCCGCACTGCATTATGTGCCTCTATTGCTACCTTGAAATTATATGATGTTGAGAGTGCTCTTCTACAGGAAGAGGTTAACCATAAGAATTTGGATGCCTCTCATGCGTCACATGCTATGACAGTTAGAGGCAGGAATGATGGATATGAAAAGCATGGCAGTGGCAGTGGCCGTGGACGGGATTCTCAGAAATCTCGGTCCAAGTCTCGTGGGAAGTCACATAGCAAATCCCATGGTAGGAATGCAGATGTTACTTGTCACCATTGTGGGAAAAATGGCCATATTAGGCCACAATGCCATGAATTGCGCAATGAAAGGCGCAAAGATAAGAGGAAAGACAAAGTGCAGGATAAGTCTTCTGATCGCAACATAGTGCCTACAAAGTCCAGTGTTAAAATTGAAGAGATCAATGTTATGCAGCTTGAGGATGTTGATGATGATTATATCCTCGCAGCTTCTTCTAGTGCTTCACAGATAACAGAGATACACTCTATGTATGCACAGTGTTGGCTCTTGGACTCAGGTGTGTCCTTTCATGTGACCCCTTGTCGGGAGTGGTTTCATTCATACCGTACTGTTTCGGGTTCTGTGCGCTTAGGTGATGACAACTCTCTTGATATTGTGGGCATTGGTGATGTTAGGTTGCAGTTTCCTTCTGGTAGCAGTTTTGTTATGCAGGATGTACGTCATGTCCGACGCGCCGTCGATCCTACGAGTGTAGTGAGCTTACCTTGATGCCGATATGAGTTAATTGCCTTCTCTCTTGCACACATTGGTAGCTTCGCGATCCTAGATGCTAGCTCAAGCATCCTCAAGCCTCCTCTATCTCCAAGCTCCATCCACCATAGCCGCGTGCGCAAGAGAAGAGAAGAGAAGAAGGGAAGAGGAGATGGTGAAGAGCTTCACTCTCTTGATCCCTCGCTCTCACACACTCACTCCCTCACACTCTCACACTCCCTCTCTTAAGAGCATACACAAGCAAGAAGAGGAGAAGAAGAGAAGAAGAGAAGAGCTCTTGTTAGCCACACACCAAAGAATGAGCTTCTCATTCACTTTTCAACTTTATATACAAAACCCTAAATCCCTTTTGGGCGGTCATCCCCTTATCTCCTTTTTTACATGGCCGGCCGTGGCCTAGGCCCTTTTTCCCATTGTCCTCCTATCTTCCTAGCTTCCTTCCTACCACCCATCTACCTTTACAAATTGTGCTCCTTAAGTTAAATCATGATGCGCTTGCGCTCTTTTACAAAAGTATTGACTTGCGCTTTTCTTTGTGCACCTTTCTCCCTTATTTAGGACTTTTCTGTGCTTCTTGTGTATCTAGATTTTCCTTGTGCGCCTTTGTCTTCCGTTTCACTTTGCCTTGGCCTTTTTCTTCTGCTTTAGCTTTTCCAAATTTTCCACCTTGTTTGTCTACCGGTTAACATTACCCCTATCCTACACGAGTGCCAGTCCTATGTCACTCACCGTCGTAGGTAGCAGGCTTTGGCATGCACTGAAGACGTGGGTGGAAGGGACATCAGTGGTTGTCGTGGAGTAGTGTTGGTGGTGGTGTGGAGGAAGGTCATTGGGGGAACATTGGTGGCCTAGATGGCTGGTGGTAGGGTTGTTGGAGTTGGTGGTAGGGCTGTTCTTTGTTGGGGATTGCACTAATGGCCAGCAGAAGTGTTGGTTTGTTGGGGATTCTACACATGACGATTCTTGGCGGGCTTGCAGGATGATAAAGGATAAGAATTCAAAGTTGGGTGTCAATGAAGAGTGAACAACACTTTCGTTGGAGACTTCAATACCTGCAATTGAAAACCTCTCATAGGTGGTCTCTCCCTAGGGGTAGTGCTAGTCTTCTCTATTGTGCACAAGACATAGTTCAATTAGTTTGGGAGACAAGTCAAACTCTAAGCAAGCTGAGAGTATTGTCCTGCACTTGAGGACCCAAACTGTGTATATATCTCGGTGCAGATATTATGTGAGTGCTCGTGCATACTTAGATATTACATGGTTAGAAGACCGCAGGCCAGTTTCTCGTAACAATGTGTGGATGAAGCAAATTTTTCCATGTTGAGAAGAAGTACATGTGAAGGTGTATGAGACATCCTTTGCATTGTGACTGCACGACATAGCATAATTGAACACAGGGACACCGCACTTTCAGTATCTGGGAGCTATTGGACTTGCTTGATGAGGACGATGTACTTTTCATGGCCATTCGTGCGGTGCTTACCACAATCGATTACAATGGTATTAAGGCAGAGTGCAAGAGGGAATCGTGCGAATGGGTCAGGGTGACAGGTCTAACCATAGGCGAGACAAGCTCCCTAGGTATGTCGTGCCCTTGATGTGCCCTGAACAATTGTGAGTGATGCTAAAGGGCTAGGGGACTAGGGACGAAGCCAGCCCGACCAAGGTCACTGGCCATACGTACACTACAAGATATAGGCCTTATATCGACATTAAAAGCGACGAAAATGTAAATAACAAAATTTGCCCGCGTCGTCACAAAAAGCATCGTTATTGATGATGCCATAGAATAGTCGGCATCAGCATCGGTATCGGCGTCGGTATCAGTGTCGTTATTGGCGTCGGTATCAGCTGATGCCGATACCAATAACAACGCTAATACCGACGGTCTGCGACAATAATAACGACGCCAATAACGACACGAGCAGTAAATTTGTGACACTAATAGCGACGGTAACAGGGAAAAAAAATTGTACTTGCTGCCCTGCCACCACATATAGCACTGTGTGCTTTATTTGGGCCATACAAAATAGTTTATGCACTATGTACAATGCTCATGTAAACAAAAACAAAGTATACTGAAATCATAACACTAATACATGAAATAAATACATGATCGCATAATGAAAGCGATTGGTATAATCATGACAAGATATCACTAATACATGGAAAATGTCTACACAGATCAGGCGACCAAAAAAGAAAGGGGTGTGAGCTCCAGGGATCCAAGGGCGAGCTACATATCCTCGCCATTCGAAAGCTCATCCCGCCGCAAAGGAGCATCGAACGAACTCTGCAAAAAAGAAACAACAGCACATCAGTCCACCATACAGTAATGCATTCTAATTAAACATGGTAACTACAGACAAGAAAGATGAGTGACTTACAGGGCCGCCGCATCTATACAATCGGTCGATCAATGCAGTGAGACCGTGCCTCTCTGCATATTGAGTCTCAAGGCCGGTCGGATCGCGATTTGTAATGGAGTGCTGCAAAGAAAATAAAATACTAATTTTTAGAAACATGATTGTCAGTACAAAGGATATTGCAAAAAAATAAATAAGCAAAACAAAAGAAAAACTTACAAAGTCCTCCAAATATGTCCTGTGGCCGCCACTCCTAAGATGATGGACCACTCCGGCCTCGAGTCGTGCCCTCGCCGCCTCGCGCTGCTGACTCCAACATCCTGGAGAATCTGTAGCCTTCTCCCTCAGTCGGTGCCAGTCGTCCGCGTCTAACCACTCGGGCTTTGCAGCCCCACTCTTGAGTGCCTTGCGTGCGTTCAATCGTTTGTGTGACATATATGCACGCATGCAATCCATCATCCAGCCCGTAGAAAATCTATCTATACTGAGGCTGGAATTGGAAACTCCTCATGCAAGGATGCTACTATGTAGTCCTTGCTCCCCTCCGGTATGTTCTTCCAATGATCTAAGATGTTGTATCGAAAAATTTGTTGGCACAACTCTCTTATGCGAGCCATCACCCTCCTCCCCTCATCATTCATAATGATGGCTCTTGATCTATCATCGATTAGATATGCATATCCCCCTGGGGTATGCCTAAGATGGGTCCTCTCCCATCTGCATCCATGCTCCTAGGCATATCCAGGAGACCCTTGTGCATCCGATGTACCAATCGGGGTAATATCTGTTGGAGTGGCACCTATAGGGGTGCCACCTATAGACGATTGAGCAAAAGCCGGAGTAACTGGAGTAGACGTCCCCACAGGTGTGACAAATCCTGGAGGTGACGCAACTCCAACTGAATGACGAGATGGAGACACTGCGTCCGTGCCTCCACAGCATCCACTTAAGCCTGAGCCACGCTCCTTGGAACCGCCACAAGAGCGAGGAGTCGCACCTATATCTCGTGCCGACCGCGGACTCATTGCCTCCGTATCTTTGCAGCATCCCCCTAACCTTGAAGCACTCTCTCCCTTTGGCCCAAGACTGGAGCGTCGACCTCGTCTGCTCGAAGCTGAAGCATTCGATCGCGCTGAAGTAGATCTAGCAGAGCGGCCTAACAATGTCTGAGATAGCTCCTGGTCTGCCATGTGTCTAAATCTCACGATTTGGTTTGGAGACATGCACGTGAAGATATACTGCAACTCCTCATCGCTCATACCTCGACTCATCTCGAAAATGTCACCTGCACAGACAAAAAATGATGTTAGAATAATCAATTTAAATCATACAAAGCACAGTAATATAAATCCTAAAAAAAAGATCTCACTTAAAATGCATATCTTGTGTACCCTTATAAGCCATTGGTCAACGAATTGAGTAAGTGGATGCTCCAAGTATGAAGTATCCTATGGTCCCATGTCAATCTCCTGACACAACTCCGCATACACTAGAAGGTCAATAGACATGTCGCCACAAAGGGATGAGTCCACCTCATTCTCAAAGAATTCTTGGACTCCTGTATTTCCATCATTGTTAGCCGATGCTGGCTCCAAGCTTTCGATGGCCTCCACCCCTTGCAATATTGACCCCTCTATTTGCATATTGTCTTCATCTATGCTCGGAACATCGCTTTGATCATATACTCTCGCACTTTGGGGAGCTGAAGGTATAACATACCACCATCGAGGTTGTCGGGGGTTTGGATAGAAGATTACATGTTCACAAATACGTACAAGAGAGTTTAAACTATTGTGACATGTATCATGTCGTAATACAATTAACAAACAAATGAGTCCATACACGTGTTCACAATGGGCCGGCAACACAAAGGTGTCGTGCAAATCCATCCATTTTTTTTCGAAATCTATTTCGAGAAATCTAGATGGACCTCATCGAACTATTGCTCCAGCTCCTTCAAGTACCACTTTGAACCACTGCACATCAAATAGTATCATGGAGAAGCTACAGTAATCCACCGTAACAATACTTTGGAAGTTCCCAAAATACTCCATCTCATCTATAACTGTGTTTGGATCCATTGCTCGTCGTCGGCTCTCTTGCTCGAACCTTGCCATGATACCACAGTCCATTGTGGAGCGTATTTTGTCAATACGCTCCATGCGAAAATGCCGTCTGCATGACCATGCTGCACTATATATTTTATACTGTACATTGATACACTCAAATTAGATGTCGCATATAAAATATAGATACGACAAATCCTTAACACCTCATCACCTTTGGACCACATCCCCTCGAGAATTCCCACTCCTCCATTGAGACCTCTGCCCCATTGCGAGACATTGCGGTCAAAGCTCCATGCAACCATCATGTTGACATGAACTACAGCATCTCCTCCGTGCCCTTGGGATATCGAATCAGTCGATGATGCGTACTACATCGGACTTCAAATCGCGCTTCCTCTCGATCTTGCCTAGTGATCTGGTACTTGGCGAGCTATGTCTCCATAGAGGCATGGTGCAACATACAAAAGCGATTCACCTTCTCCTCCATTGTAGCATCCATTCTTTTTTCTACCCCATTTCCAACCACCACATCTCCAGTCAGTCTATCATCGTCCTTCAGCGACGACTATAGCATTTTGTTGTCTGGATCCACCGTTGGTAGCCATTGTGAAATATGCACTAGCACCTCAAACACCAACCAACCTTCAGCCATGCTACCTTCTGGCCAAGCTCGTTGTCGCACAAAGCCTTTCAGGGTTTTTATGAAGCGCTCCAAAAAGAACATCCATCATGTATGGACAGGTCTAGCAATCTCCACTTCATCTACAAGATGCACAAGAAGGTGGATTTGTATCGTGAGCATGCTGATAGGCACGTATTTCTCAAAGAGACAAACCGTCTCCACTGCTCCCCGCCTCACGGATTCAATAGAGGACATCTTAATCTCCTTCTGTGAGATCCATTGCACCAAAGTCGACAACTTGTAAATGGCCCTGCGTTTTTTTGGAGTAAGACATCCTGCGATCGCAATCGGTAGTACAAACTGCCACAAATGAGAAAGCATTATGAATAATGGCTACACTCCAAATAGCAAAATGCCACGCCAATTATAATCCATTCATAGTACGAACCTGGCATATCTTATGCCAGTCATGGGATCTTAGCCCTGATAATTGGTCGTCTTTAGAAAATGCAGACCTGAGAGAACGCATCATACCCGTCGGAGTGTGGATAGACTTGACTACTTACTTCACAATGCGCTCTTCTTTAGTGGATAGAACCTAAGGAGCTTGAGGTAGCTGCACATGACCATCAGCACTCGACTGCGGCCAAAGCACCTCCATCTTACCTACCTCCTTCAAATCCATTCGTGCCCCTATAGTGTCTCTCTTTCCTATGATGTGGTCCCATAGCAAGCTACCCACATTCTTGAAAATATACATGGGATCCAACAAGTGGTTGACCTGTAAGTGGGTCCAATATGGCAACTCGTAGAAAACTGAGAACTGCCGCATTCCGTTTGGATGTAACTCCGCGTGGACTATTTTCAGCTCGTACCAGATTGCGGCGTTCATACGTATTGGAGATCCTCAAAGAAAACCTTCCCTGAGTTCATGTTCCTCTAACAAGAAAGCGGCATGTCCTTGATATACCATCTTCTTCATGGTTCGTGACCTTCGAGAATCTAACAGTGGCCCGCACAATGGACATGCATGATAACCTGAGGTAACTAGACCTGTTCCAACACCACGACCCAGTGAATACAAGCTTGAACGAGATAAAATATAGATATTACCAACAAGAACGGAGGCCTATTCACCTAAGCACTCTTTGAATCCCGAAAAGTCATGCATCGTCTACATGAGAATGGCTCGAATATTGGCAGACCGCCGACCATCGCGCTTGCTCATATCTTGCACGGTGACCCCCTCCTCGCACAAAATCTTAAGCTCATCGACTAATGGACGAAGATACACGTCCATATTTTTGACTTTGTAGCGGCCGGGGATGAGTAAGCTAAGGATAAGATGTCCTTTCTTCGTAGAAAGCCATGGAGGGATATTGTAGTTGACAAGGACTATAGGCCACACACTATAAGTTGAGCGTAGACCGAATGGGTTCACGCCATCCATTGCAAGACCGAGCCGAAGATTCCTTGGCTCTCAGTGGAAAGATAGAGTCAATGTGGCTCCATGCGCGTGAATCCGCTGATATTCGTTGAACTCCATCCGTGGACCTATTCTGTGCATGCCACGTTGTCAAGCTCGCCATGCCGGACGTATGAAACATGTGGTTTATGCGGGGAATAAGCGAAAAGTGTCTGAGAACTTTTTGAGGGATGGTTTGTCCTAGCAAGTCCTGTCGATACATGTGAGAATCACACTTTGGACATGTCTCCATAGTCTCATATTCTCCTCGAAACAGTATGCAATCGTTGATACATGCATGGATGTTGTTGTAGTCCATGCCAAGCTTTCGTAAAACATGTCGTGCATCATCACAAGACTCAGGCATGGTATTTGCAGGTGGTAATATATGATATTTCAATAACTTGAAAAAAATCATAAAATACCTTGAAAAATCACAAATATTTTTAATAATAGTGCCGAAAAAAAATCAACGAAGCATATGTACAAGGTGTTTGAACAACTCGGTCACACTCGCATTGCTCCACCCGTATTTTGCTTGCACACTTAAGAGTGCAAGCAGTGTCTTCAGGCGAGATACTCGGCACCCATCATATAATGGTATGGATGCTTCCTCTCTAAGCAGATTAGAAATCTCGATATCCATGGGAATCAGTGCATCGATCATTGCCTCCATCTCAAGCTCCAAGATTATAGATAGGTCTGGAAGGCTGCCTGTCTCATCTGGCATTGACGGTATAGATTGGCCTTGCAAGTAGTGGATTGGCTCATGCACTCTATCCATCACACGCCCACGAACTCTTCTAATTGGCTGCAAAGGGTGCACTCCTCCTTGGGACGAGACATCACCTCCCTGGATTGAAAATTTGTCAGCCAGACCCAATCTTATTGTATATGGTATTCAATTAGCTTGCGAGTACAATGCATGATTGATATTAACTTTTCTTACCGTTTACTGAAAATCCGCAATCGCCTGATCAATGATCTCATATTGAAACTCGCCAAATCATCGTATGTGTTCTATAGATAATCGACGTTTTCGTCTAATTGCCAGCTTGCATTGAGAGCAAGGACATGGGACATGCTGATTAAGATACGCCTTGCGATCTTGAACAACATGACCTTCATCCTTTCCCATTTTGTCTACGTTACGACAAACAATTTTTTTTTGTTATCATTCTTTTTTTTTCTTAAATTGTTATCCTCTCCTTCCATCTCTCTCTTTTTTTTTCTTTCTTAAATTGTTATCTTCTCCTTCCATCTCTCTCTCTCTTTTTCTACGTTACGACTACAACCACGACTACAACTACGACTACGACCATGACCACCACGACGACTACAACCATCACGACGACTACGACCACAACTACGACCACGATCACGACCACGACCACGACTACGACTACCACGACCACGACCATGACCACGACTGCAATTACGACTATGACCATGGCTACGACCACGACCACTACTACGACTACGACGACCATGACCACGACCACGATCCACGACCACGACCACGACTACGACTACGACGACCACGACTATGACCACGACTACGATCACGACCACAACCACGACCACGACCACCATGACCACGACTACGATTACGAATATAACTACGACTACGACCACGATCACGACCACAGCTATAACTACGACTACAACTACGATGACCACGACCACGACACGAGCACGACCACGACTACGATCACGACTACGACCATGACCACGACCACAACCACGACTACGACGACCACGACTACGACCATGACTACGACTATGACTACGACCATGACCATGACCATGACCACAACTACGACTACTTATATAGAGATGAAGAGAGAGACAAGAGTTGAGAGAAGAGAGAGGAGAAAGAGAGAGAGATTCGACTAGAGCATTTAACACCCATAGTCAACACACCATGGAAAACACAAGCACAAGTTGACATTGAATTATGGCAAGAAAATCCACCACAAAACAATAGTTATAATACTCGAGGTAGGATTTCAAAGTCTTATTGATTTCAATCGGTCATGGATGCAATACTATGGGTAGGTTGCACTCACTAAGAATAAGATTGGCGATTCACCTCATCTTCTCTCCATCATCAATAGAATTCTCATTTACCATTTACAACTCACCCACCTTCTCTCCACACTATTGCACACTACAATCTCTATGAGGGCATGAGATTGGGATCTCCACATATACCAAAGCATGATCTCTAGCTTGATGGTTGTATGTATACTACTATTACTCGTGAAATAAATCTTAAAATAGTTTTTATGCTCAAATATATGCTTGTTAGAGTAGAAATTTATTCCTAAGACTATTCTAAGGAAGAAAGAGGGTTAATGATAAAATAGTGTCCTTCCTTGCAAGTGATTTGATATTATATCTATTAATTAAAATTGATAGTTGAAGACGAGTTTCCTAAGAGATCTTATGGTGATGTTATTTTAGTTTTGCAAAGTATATGAATGATGCTATTTTAGTTTTTTGTATTTGTCTTTTTAAGAAGAGATTGATTTTTATGGAATATCCAAAGTTATTTTTGGATTTACGTTATGAAAAATGAATGTTTTTCACACTAGTAGGCTGATTGCCTTCATTGTATACTTGCTTGGTGGAGGCTAGGATAAGCCCCATGTATGAGAGGTCTCTTTGTAGGAAGAACATTATGCTAGGAGGCACAAGTATGATAGGGCTCTCTAGCCATATATCCCTTAGGTTTGTTGAGGATCGGCCTAACCCCTATGAGCCTAGGGTGAGCTTATTGTAAGGTCCTATTTACTTTTCTCTCTTTCTCTGCCTCTCTCATTTCCTCTCCCTCCCTCACCCTCACCCTCTCTTTCTCTCTTTCCCTATTAGGTTTAATGATTTTTCTCTCTCCTCTCCCTCTCTCATTTTTTTCTCTCTCCTCTCCCTCTCTCATTTCCTTTTCTCTCTTTCTCTCCCTCCCTCACCCCGATCCTCTCTTTCTCTCTTTCCCTATTAGGTTTAATGATTTTTCTCTCTTTTTCTCTCTCCTCTCTCTCTCATTTCTTTTTCTCTCTCCTCTCCCTCTCTCATTCCCTCACCCTCACCCTCACCCACACCCACACCCTCTCTTTCTCTCTTTTCCTATCATGTTTAACATCTTTTCTCTCTTTTTCTCTATCCTCTCATTCTCTCATTTTTTCTCTCTCCTCTCCCTCTCTCATTTCTTCTCCCTCCCTCTCCCTCTCTCATTTCCCTATTATGTTTAATGTCTCCCTCCCTCTTCCTTTCCCATTTCCTCCCCCTCTCCCTCTCCCTCTCTTTCTCACTCTCTCCCTCCCTCTTCCTCTCTCATTTTCTCCCCCTCCCTCTCCCATTTCCTCCCTCTTTCTCTCCCTCTTCCTTTCCCTCTCTTTCTCTCTCATTTCCTCTCCCTCTCTCAATATACACAAATTATATAAAAAAAAGTAAAAGAGAGAGAGAGAATGCACTCTCCCTCCCTCTCCTTCTCTCATTTCATCCCCCTCCCTCTTCCATTTTCTCCCTCTCCCTCTCCCTCTCTCATTTCCTCCCCCTCCCTCTCCCATTTCCTCCCTCTCCTTCTCCCTCTCTCAATATACACAAATTATATTTAAAAAAAGTAAAAGAGAGAGAGAATGCACTCTCCCTCCCTCTCCTTCTCCCTCTTTCTCTTTCTCTCCTTCCCTCTCCCTCTCTCATTTCCTCCCCCTCCCTCTTCTCTCATTTCCTCTCCCTCTCTCATTTCCTCCCCCTCCCTCTTCTCTCATTTCCTCTCCCTCTCTCAATATACACCTAAACAAGTAAAAGAGAGAGAGAATGGACTCACCGTAAAGATTCGAAGGAGGGTTTGGCGGCTCCTCTTCGTGATGGCAGCTCCTCCTCTTCTTCGTGAACGACGACTGCGGCGGCGGCGGTGAGAAGCCTTCTTCCTCTCCCTCTCTCAACCTCTATGCAAAACAATCGCTCTCTCTCTCGCTCTCCCTCTAGAAAACTTTCACGAATACGCAAAATGAAACGCACTCGAGTTTCAGCCCGCTTTTTTTTCTCCGTGGGGCGTTGCTATTTGCATCGCACTTGCGATGCTAATAGCGACGCTGCTATTTATCGTCGCTAATTAGCGTCGCTATGGCCTAGTTTCCTTGTAGTGCTAATTTGAGGACCCCTAGGTGCTATGTTGTGATCGTGGGTGCTTCGTATCGTTTCGTTCTTTTCTTTTCTTTTTTTCTTTTCCGTTTTCTTTTTCGTTTCCTTCTCTTGTTCTTTTTTCTTTCTTTCTTTCTTTTTTTTTGGACTTGCCTGAGTACAACCATTGCAATATGTTGAGGCTATCAGCCTTTCAATGGGTTGGGAAATGTCAAGCTTTGAAGGCTCAGGAAATGGATATTACAGTGATGATTGTGCCCTAGCCTCATTGTTAGAGAAGCAGTCGTTGAGATGGGGAGATACACTTGAGATATTGCAACCCTCTTTGGAACGTGCGATGTTTGTACAATTGGGATAACAGCTATCGTGAGTGCATGGCGTAGAGTGTAACCAGAAAGAGGAAGTGGTTAAGATCATGCTTTGGGCCATGTGACGTGGGCACTCGCAAGGGTGATTTTTGCTTTCGGCAGCATGGCTTTGTCGAGGTTCTTTGTGAGGTTGGTGGTCTTGCGGCGACTTGGGCATTGAACATATTTGCACAAAGACCTAGGTCGTCCTACATCCACTTGTCACTTCTTGAGAGTATATGCAAGTCGCATGCATCAAGTACAATGAACAGATGCAATCATGTCAATATATTACTTTATCGAAATCCTATGATGCTGATTGCGATGCATATTCCGGTGCTTGTTAAAGATATGGCATATATTAGCAATAGGTAAGGAAAGTATATACAGGTGGGTAGCCTGCCCCTTTAACCATTTAAAGATAAAAAGCTATGGCAGGATGGCCTTAGTTAAGTTGCTTATATATCAAGGGGCTACTCTATTTGCACGAGGCGGGGCGAGTCTGGGTGGTCGAGCGACCGAGGCTTTGCTGGTGAGAGGCTCTTGTGAGACTGGGTGGGGAAGATGTCGGCCGGGACCCAGATGGTGTAGTCCCTGGCCACAACTGTTTCTAGAATGCTTTTAAAGAATGTATCAAATTCTTGCTTGACTCGAGTTGCCCTCTCCTCTTGCGAGCACTTGGTGCTCGAGCGTCTGGTCAGAGCCTGCACGGCTGGTGTTGCCACACCCCATGTGCTCCCTTGAGTCCTCATCCTCTTGGCTTGGGGGGTTTTCGGCTTGTGTCCTGGGCGGTGTCATTTGGGGCCTCTTTTCGGTGTATACCTCTTTAGAGTAGGCATGTAGCGTTCTAGTGGGGGTGCTAGTACCTTATGCTCTTTCCGATGGTGGCGGAGAGCTTCCTTGCATGCCAGCTGCACTATGTGGTCCATGACTGCTGCTGTAAGGGAACCTGCAAAATGCGAACCAAGGATTAGGCCCTGAGGCAAGATAAAACTATTCGCATGGAAGGGATTATACAGTGGGTTATCAAGTGCATATGACGAGGAGGGGAGAGGTAAGGCATGTAGTGTGTTGTAGAGGGATGGCCCCCATGATGATGTTCGTTTTGCCTCCAGCCATTAGCAGATATTGGCTTATGCTAAGTTGCGTGAACTGGTTGTCATGGAGTGGGGCAAGGCTCATCCTCAGAAGGATAGACCGGAAAGGGAAAAAGGTGTATAAAGGGACGGTACCCCGTCTACACCATTATAGATGTTGCTCAGGGCTTCCTATAGCAGTAATGAGGGTTGCATGCCCTCCACCTGGAGACGGGAATGGTCACACGACTTCTAAATGTGTGGTGAGAGGAGGATTGAGGAGCTTAGCCTGTCACACCCAACTCTTCTCCCTGTGCTTGACTATCATTGCTTGACTGTGTTGATATTGTCTATACAGGGTCACAAAATTCATTGTTTATTTATATACATATTTGCGAATCCATGTCACTTCACGAGGATAAAAGCCAATTGTAGAACTCCGGATTGTACTGGAGTGTGGCACACGCATCCAATACTCGTGGCAGCTTACTCAATAACGATAGATATTTTGCAACATCGAGTAGCATGGCACCTTGTCCGAGTCTACTGGCAATAAGTTTGTACCTCGAATGGCAGTCATCACTTAAAAGGAAGTTGGTGCCACATAGCATTGCAACGCGGCTTTCAAACCAACGTTTTTCAAATTGACTTTGACCCTTTGATTGTCGCTTTAGTTGCTCTATCTCTAAGAGATTTGGTTGGCAAAGCACATAATTGAATGTTATAGTTAAGCGTAGTTCGTCGGCTTCCTTATCAGAGATGAGTCGCATGCGTTCATGCAGGAGCCTGTCATAGTGCTCGTCAAGATGTTCTTGCTCTTCCCAAGATAGGGGAAATGGCAAGTATTCTTCAAGCTGCTCCTTAGGGAATGCACCCATGTCTGCTAGGACATAGACACGTGCGAACACCTTGAGCTTAGCATCCAACTCAGTTAAGCATTCTGCGACACTTCTATATTCAACGAGGGCTTGCTCGGTTGCTATCTCATGCAAGGTTCTAGCAGTTTCCCTAGGCTTTAGCATAGCTGGGGGCTCATGCCTAGATGAGCAAGAATGGTCAACACTAGGGTTACTTATGCTCTCGGGGTTTCGATGTTTCCCTTGAGGCTTTGTTGTTGCGCCATGGTTCTCCTTAGATGTGACTGGTATAAATTTGTTACCCTGTTGTGACAGTGTTGTATCCACTCTTGATTGGTCAATGCGAGTTCTGTTGTCGATGGATTGAGTGTTGCAAGCAACCGTTGATGGTAACAGGTGCTTTGATTTTTTAGAACACATGGATGTGTCTGAGGTTTCACCGCTATTAGGAGAGACATCAATGGGTTCATTGGTGGATGGTCTCAATGCTTTATTCCTCAGCTCTTCGGCACTCTTGGTTTCAATCTTCTTGGGGTCTATAGCCACTTGCAACTGCCATTGTTATTTTCGTTCTTTTCTCTTCTTTTTCTTAGGCAATTGAGATGTATCCCTTGAAGACTCGGGACCTTGAACTAGGTCAATCGCGTCGATGTGCTTGGCTGGGCCTCATCATTCTCTTTCTCTAGTGTGTCCTCATGGGACGTAGCTGCAACCTGCTGGACAGCCTTGCTAGGTTGATTGGTCACATGCGCCATCTCCTTGGCTACATCTTTGAGAGGTTTCTCCTCAAGCCTAGGCTTTAGGTGCTTTGGAAGTGCTGAAGTTGTCAAGGATGTTGGTTGCAGCACCTCCTCCATAGGTGAACTGCTAAGGACACGTTCCGCAAGGGTCGTTGTCATGGCCAAGGGTTGTGACTTTTGTGATCTATGATTTAAAGTAATAACGGCTAGTCCAATGGGCTGGCTACTCTTGGTGGATTGCGGTGTCAAGTCCCTAGGGCGATCGAAAGTGGTCATGTCTTTTGTTGCCCTTTGAGCATTCACCTGTGTAGATCGAGCATGAGTTGATCTAGTCACATTAGGTTGCACAGGCATATCCTTGGGCTGAGAGCTACGGATGGTGTCATGTCTCATCTCTTGGACATTTGGAAGCTTAGATGGAGATAGAGGTTGGGATTGAGCAGCTGCACTTGATGACTACTGTTGTGCTTCCTGTGTCTCTTTAGGGAAAGAGGGTGTTGGAGACTTGGGACTCCTAAGTGGCTTCGAAACTAGCCGAAAGATTTGCTCGTGGTTGTTAGATGATTTTACCATTTGGTTTGTTGAGTATTTAACCTTGCCATGAGCAATGTTGTGCCTATGATGCCTATTATCCTCTTGGGGAATCAAAGTCTCCTTGGGCACTAGTGGCTTTTGCGTATCCTCAATGATTACATCTGATATCTGCTTGTCAAGCACGCTAGGTTGAGGATCTATCCTCCAATTAGTCCTGTTTGGTTTCTTGATTTCGACCGTGAGGGGCTCGGTCACTCCAATGTTTTTGACCCGAGACTTGGTTTTTTGTTTAGATATCCTCCTACGCTTCTTTGCTCTTGATACGATCTGGCCTTTAGTCGACAAAGGAGGTTTAGTAGAGGGTTTTGGCACCCAAATCTATCGGTTACCTGCATAATACCCTTAAGCACGTAGCAACGCTTTGGATATCCATCGCGGCGTTGTGCTGACCCTCCATTGATGCCTTCATCTATAAGGCTTGGGCTTCTTTTGGGGTCTTCTACGATATTTGTGAGTCCAAAGCCCGTCCTTGGCATTGTCTCTTGACCTTCTTGTTTTAGGGATGGTCTCACTCATGGATTCTCGTTGTTCGACCTATGCTTGTATCAACTCTTCCAACAAGTCCTTGCTCTCGTTAGTAGGCTTAACTGTTATGTCAGCACCTTCCTTGCCTTTCCCTCGAGGTTCGATGAGGTCACCCTTGCTAAAGGTTGTGACTATTCTCACACTCGGTAGTGTCAGGTGTATTCTCTGTGCTACACAGTTGGCCTCACACTTGGTCACCCTTTTGAAAGGTCTTTCTATGAGGGTTTCCTTCTCGTAATTAGCACTATTTAGAGGAACATGAAATATGATAGGTAAGCTTTTAGTTTCAATTGCCGCAAGGACTTTGCACATTCCTATGAGTGCTTGTGGGTGTCCCCCGTAAGGGCTAAGAGTTGCATTAGTCGGTGTGAGCTCTGGTTGGCCTGGTAGGGTCCATGATTCATAGGTCAAGATATTAAAAACCGCTCCTTCATCAATCAGAGCATCGATAGTATGCTCTCTTTTCACGGCGAGTTTGACCCTAAGATAAGCCGATGGTACTATGTCTTCGTCTTTCGGGTCTTGGCTTGCAAATTTAAGCTTTCTCACAAATGCCCTTGAGTCCCCAACTGCACGACTAGATGTGGATTCTCCACTGATGTCTTGGATCGTCTGTGTAATGCTATTTAAGGAGCATCTATCGTCAGGATTGTCATATCTAGTCATTCTCGCCGTTGTAGCTTGATGTTGTTGCTTTCCGTTTTGACTAGATGCAGTCTGAACGCAACATGTACATGTTTTTGCAGTGTGGCCTTTTTTCCCTTGTTGGCTAGATTGGCCCATTGAGGTTCTAGGGCCTTTGTTTGTCTCTGTTTGGGTATGGGCTTTTGGGTGCTCTTTTGCAAGTGAGAATCCATGCTCGTATACATTCATTACTACACTAGGGTCTAATTTGGAGGACTTGTCACTGTGCGTGTTTTCTCTCCAACATACTCAGGGGAAGTGCGGAGAAAGCCCCCTCTGCGGGGGTTCGGGGGGGCAGTCCCCCCCGGCCCGCAGGGCCGTTACGGTAAATGCCATATGTGATTTGATATGATATAGTTTTGGCTTTATATGGTCTCTCGGCCAGTTTGACTGTCTACAAGTTAAAATTTGAAAAAATCTAAATTCACCCCAACAGGTCCGAATTGCATGGGCCGAGTGCCCAATTCGGCCCGTTCGAGGGTTGAGGGCCAAATGAGAAAGGGTCGAATGTAATTGGTTTGAATGTCAAATTCGGCTAGTCCGAGTGTAGTTGTCTAAGGGCCGAGTGGGCCGAGGGCTGAGTCAGGTGGGTCGAGGGCCAAATGGTGAATTCGGCCGGGCCAAATGTCAACTCGTCTGAGTTGAGTGGGCCGAGGGCTGAATGATGTGTCCAAGTCGAGTGGTCCGAGCGGTAGTGAGCCCAGAATCGTCGTCACTCAGACATGCCGAGCGTGATGCAATTTTTACCGACGTAATGATAAATCGCTCGAATCACACGATTCAAGTCACAGCCTATCACACACACCTTCAAATCAAAGCTATGGATAGAGGGGAAGAGTTGTATATACATGGAATAGCCAATAAACTCCAAAATGCAAATCGGCAACCGAATTAAACCCTCATGCCTTGTTATGACAACATAAACCCTGATGCTTGTTTTTCTTATTTTTCTTTGTTTTTTCCTACCCTAATGTACCCAAATCACAAAGCAAATAACTACCCTACTCCAACATGCTTTTCCAAATCCAAAAAACCAAAAACCCACTTGCTAAGGAGATCGAATACCTCTTTAAACTCCCTCGCTTCCTACCTATCTACCTCAAGCATCGGTTCGGGGAAAACCCTTACTTCGGTGCTCGATTCGAAGCGCGCAAGCGCTCTAGGTTTGAATCCATTGGTCCCGGCAACGGAACCAAAATGTGGGAGCTTTCGGTAAACCGCTATGACCCACGGACCGCTTATTATTTCAAGCGTTCCAAGCGAGCTTTAATGGCTACCTCTCACATAGTCGACGCGCCGTCGATCCTATCGGTGTAGTGAGCTTTACCTTGATGCCGATATGAGTTTCCTTCTCTCTCGCACACATCGGTAGCTCCACGATCCTAGATGCTAGCTCAAACATCCTCAAGCCTCCTCCATCTCCAAGCTCCATCCACCATAGCTGCACGCGCAAGAGATGAGAAGAGAAGAGAAAAGAAGAGAAAAAGAGAAGAGGAGATGGTGAAGAGCTTCACCCTCTTGATCCCTCGCTCTCACACACTCACTCTCTCACACTCTCACACTCGCTCTCTCAAGAGCACACACAAGCAATAAGAGGATAAGAAAAGAAGAGAAGAGCTCTTGTTAGTCACACACCAAAGAATGAGCTTCTCATTCACTTTTCAACTTTATATACAAAACCCTAAATCCCTTTTGGACAGTTATCCCCTTATCCCTTTTTTTACATGGCCGGCCGTGGCCTAGGCCATTTTTCCCATTATCCTCCTATCTTCCTAGCTTCCTTCCTACCGCCCATCTACCTTTACAAATTGCACGGGTGAGAGCCCGGTGCTCCTTAAATTAAATCATGATGCGCTTACACTTTTTTACAAAAGTATTGACTTGCACTTTTCCTCGTGTGCCTTTCTCCTTTATTTAAGACTTTTTTGCGCTTTTTGTGTTTCTAAATTTTCCTTGTGCACATTTGTTTTCCGTTTCACTTTACCTTGATCTTTGTCTTCTGCTTTAGCTTTTTCAAATTTTTCATATTACTCGTCTACCGTTTATCAAAATTAATAAATAATATTTATTTATCATAAATAAATAAATATACAATTTATTATTTAAAATAGAAGATATAATAATAATTTTATTTTTTATCTCGACGTTGGAAGACTAAAGAAGACAGGCGCATTATCCTATCCATCAGCACCGCGGCTGTGGAGGCTGAGACACTGCGACAATGGCTACCAGCGTGTCCTGCCCGGGGGGCTTGGCATCCACCTTCATAGGCCGGCTTTCCATCTCCTCGCACTCCTGCATCGCCAGCAATGGCGCCTCTCCCGCCCCTTGCACTTTCAAGCTTCCCGCCAAATGCCCTGCCATGCCCCTCCTTATCGAGGCCGCTCACAAGAAGGGGTCCGGAAGCACCAAGAACGGTCGCGACTCAGTCGCCAAGAGGCTTGGAGTGAAAATCTACGGTGACCAGGCTGCCAAGGCAGGCTCCATCATCATCCGCCAACGAGGGACCAAGGTATTCCTTCTGTCTTGTTTCTTCCCCCTTTTAATTCTTCTTGATGAGATTGTAATTTGCTTCAATGTTTCACCCTGCTTTTGACATGCGACGGCTTGCTTGCTAACGGTTGAGGTCTAGCTTTGGATCATGAAAATTAACAGCTACGTCATAGGATCCGTTTGGTCTATATATACAAGCATTGATCCAACAGCTAAGTCTCTTGATAAATGTAGTAGTCCGCTGCTATTAAGGAGTCTTAAGTGGTAATATATTTTGTTGTGTCAGGACAGGTGATGCATTTGTACTATGTCTGGTGTTTTAGTAGGGCTCGGGCTTGTATGCATTTGTGCTTCATGATTAATCGCCTTCTCTTGAAATTGGACTGTTGCATTGATAACATGTATGCAATGTAGAATAACAGAAGAATGATAGTTTGTCTCAATTTTACGTTTCTTGCGCCTGCATAAGTGGAGGACATCTTTCAACTGTGCTTGATATGTGGCAAAGTGCTGCAGGAGGTATTTAGTTTATAGTCATGCAAATAGATTATCGAGAGTTGTTTGGCAAGTAAGAAGTGTTTTAAGGTGGATTGCATGCAGAGGAGACTGCCATGCCAGAATGCAATAAGGAGGGGAATCCTTAAAAGAAACATAAGAATGTAACCACTATTGGTTTTTCGCATATGTTCTTATTTTGTTAAGAACCAGATTTTAGGCTTGTTGGCTAAGACTTAGTTAAATTTAACTGATCTAGTGGATCCCCCTCTCATTTTGGCGAGAATCTCGTCTGTGATGTTTTGAGGGATTTCCTTGCATGGAGTAACTTACCCCACTGTCTTGGAAAGATGTTGGAGAAGTCCGGTTGTACTTGTGTAGCACTTCCCGCAATACTTGCACGTCCAATGGTGGGAGTTGAACTTTTTTGTGTCCCTCTCCACATGGATAGTATGAAAATTGAAGGCCTTTTACTTCTTATGAGTCATAATGTTGATGGAGAGGGAGAGTGAGAGAGAGGCTTGAGAGAGAAAGGCCTGAGGGATAGTGAGAAGCTTGAACCTTGAGAAGGAGAGTGAGAGGGAGGGGGTGGGATAGGTGTGAAAGTTCAAGAGAGAAGGGATGGGAATCGGGATAGGCTTGAATCTTGATAGATAGATAGCTTGCTTGAAGAGAGAGAGGCTTTTGTTGATTTGGTGTGGAAGGACGGAGAGGAGAAGTATCTTTTATAGTCTAGAGAAGAGAGTGGAAGAAGAGAGCTTAGAGGGATCCAAGGTGAAAGAAAAGGGAAGACTCGAGTGTGGAAGAAGAGCATCCAAGGCTAGAGCATGGGATCCAAGGGGGCTGGGGTGGCAATGGGCATCCAATGGTCCAAGTGGCAAGTGGCAAGGACACCAAAGTGCCACGTGGGCAAAAACATGTATAACATGCGTTGCATGCGACTTTGATCGGATGTGGGAATGTGCTAGATGCGGTGGACCAAAACTACTTGTTTTTTTGTATGGATCTATATGGATATGTACCGTACGGATCGTGATAGGTCCGTTTGATGTATGGAGGCAACCATGCATGTGTTTTGTATTGTATTTCTTGCACTAAACTCATGGTTTTGGGCTAAGTCTTGGCACATACACCTCTCTCTCTCTCTCTAATCCCTTTTTTTACTTCACCTTCTCTCTCTCCTCTCAAATGGCACTTCCATGTTACTCTATTGATTATAAACTTAAGAAACTTGACTGGGTTAGGGTAACTTAGAGACAGTGGACACAATGGAAATCTAAATGTATGACTAAATACTGAATATACAATGCTCATATAAACAAACCATATAGGAATGAAAACTATATGTCGAACTCTTGTGTCTCAAGGACCGAGGTAGAGGTGTTGAGCAAAAGTGTATCATACTTGTGATGGATCTTGAAACGCAGCAAAGCAGCCTCCAAGTGTCAAATAGTAGCAAATGCAGCAGTGTGTGGTGTTGAATCAGTGGCATGGATAGGCAAAGGAGTGAGAAAACAACAAACACACATTTTGATGATGATGTGGACTGTCATACAGCAGCAAAAACTGGCCAAATGCAGCAGCAATGCTGATGTGGACTGCAGGGCGGCAGCTGGACTGGTCAAATGCAGCCTACTTGGGAGTGTAGACAGCAAACACAGCCTACAAACTGTCCGCTAGGGTGAACATAACCTATTTGGAGAAGAGCTAACTGCTGGCGGCAGCAACATAGGGTAAAAACACTTGTGTGGGAGGCCAGAAAGTGGCTGTTGATGAATGTCGATAGCTTCAACTAAGATGTCCGACAAAGCTAGAGGGCCTAAAACCTGCAAAAACGAGATTGGATTGAATGGAGGGCAGCCTATTTATAGAAAGTTTCGAGACCTTGCATTGCGTACCATTTAAAAACTCTCTCGAGTTGTGCATCATTTGAGGGTAGTTGCCCAATGGCCTACCAAGCCCTACAAAGGCGGATAGAACCACATTGAACTTTTTATTTTGTGTTGGTGGTGGAAAGTTTCTTTTAGGGGTGTGTAGTGACGGCGGGCTAGGCACGAAGATTGAGACAGTAGGTGTTCGTTAGGCGCGGAGAGACAGAGAGAGTGAGAGAGAGCAAAGCAGAGAGTGAGCACGATTTTAGGTACAATGATGAGTGTGTACCTTCAGGTTTTTAGATAGATATATATGTGTAAGTACAAGTGCTAAAGGTGTGTTCACACCCGAGCACATTTAAAGGCACGAGGGCCTTTATTCCCAACAACCTCCCACCTAAAGGCAATGTGCCTTAAGAGGAGAAAATAATCAACTAAGTCTAGGTATATACAAAGCTGAAATACATATATCTATCCAACTCCCATCATCTGTCGGCAATGAGCAAATCGCTTTGTTGGAAGACCCTTCATGAGAAGGCCTGCAGGGTTATCACCTATATGCACTTTGACAAGCTCAATGCTCTTGCTGTCAAGTACATCTCTAATGAAGTGGTTTGTCTTTGCATGAAAGACAGGATTCCGTGCTTTGTCTTTGCATGAAAGACAGGATTCCATGCTAGCATGATAGCACTCTGACTATCACAATGGAGAATAGGTAACTCTGTGATGCCAAGCTCCCCCACCAGACGTGAAAGCCATAAAGCCTCCTTGCATGCCTCAGTGGTAGCCACATACTCTGTCTCTGTAGTAGACAATGCAACACACTTTTATAGCCTGGAGATCCAAGCGACTGCTCCTCCTGTGAAAGTAAACACATACCCAGAAGTGGACTTTCTGCAGTCCGCATGACGAGCATAGTCTGCATCCGTAAAGCCAACAACAGATGCCTTCTGCTTTCCAAAGCAGATGCACAACTTCTTCGTGCCTTTGAGGTATCTCATAATACCTTTCACTGCATTCCAATGCTTCTTGCTAGGGGTTGCCATGTATCTGCTAACCACCCCCATTGCAAGGCAATGTCAGGACGTGTAGCAACCATAGCATACATCAAAGTGCCAAGAGCTGAAGCATATGGTATCTTGGCCATTTTAGCCTTCTCATCATCAGATGTAGAGTTGTCCTCTGCACTGAGTTTCACATATGGAGGCAATGGAACCCCAATCGTTTTCCCCCCCTCCATATTGAAATGTTGCAAAACCTTGGAGATATACTCCTACTAAGATAGATAGAGTAATTCTTTCAACCTATCTCTGAGTATTCGCATGCCAAGAATGTGATTTGTATTACCAAGATTCTTCATGTCAAAGCTGCCATGAAGACTTTGCTTAGTGAGTTCAAGGCATGAGTATCCCTGCTAGCAATCAACATGTCATCTACATACAAAACCAAGATAATCAGGCTGCCATCTGTTGCCTTCTTGGTGTACTGCAGTGATCCACTTGACTTCTATGAAAACCTTGAGACTGCATAAATGTATCAAATTTATGATACCATTCTCTTGGTGCTTGTTTCAGCCCATACAAACTCCTTTTGAGTTTACATACCATATTTTCTTTCCCTTTTTCCACAAACCCTTGAGGTTGCTGCATATATATGTCTTCATGCAGATCACCATGTAGAAACGCAGTCTTTACATCCATCTGTATGAGCTCCATATCTTCGTCTGCAACCAAGCCCAAAATGGTTCTCAATGTAGTCATCTTGACTAGAGGAGAGAAAATCTCATCAAAGTCAATTCCATGCTCCTGCTTGTACCCCTTTGCAACCAATCTTGCTTTGTACTTTGGTGAGTAACCAGAAGTGACCATCTTGTAAACCCATTTGCATGGAAGTGTTTTCTGCCCTTTAGGCAACTGCACCAAGTCCCAAGTGTCATTTTTCTCAAGAGATTCCATTTCTAACAACATGGCTTTATACAATTTCTTGCTGTCCTGTCTGCCCATTGCTTCCTTGAAGCAAGATGGTTCACCAGAGGCTGTCAACATGACATAATCAGCCACATTGTTTGCACCAGGAACAAATCTGTTAGGTTGTCTAGTAGCCCTGGATGATATCCTAACCCAATGATCATTGTTTGCTTGCTGTTCTTGCAAATTTCCATTTTCAGCATGTTGTCCTAGCATTTCAGCCTTCAAATCAGCATTAACAGCTTGCTGTCCTGGTTGTTCCTGCACATGTAGTGGCTCATTATCATGGGTAATAGCTGGCTGATCAATTCCAGCATCATTTTCTGCATTTACAGGTTCATTCACAACAGGTATTTGCTATTGTACAGCGGGTACATTTTGCTAACCAAAAGGTATTTCTTTTCGGAATACAACCCTACGGACCTCCTCAGTCTTTTCAGGTTGTTTATGGATGCGATCTTCTTGGAAAATAATATCATTGTTGCGTACTACTTTCCTTTTCTCGGGATCCCATAATCTATACCCCATTTCACTTTTGTCACCATATCCTAGGAAAATGCATTTACAGGACTTTGGCTCAAGTTTGCCACGTTTTTCTTTACGAACGTACACAAAAGTCTCGTAGCCAAACACTTTCAGGTGAGCATATGAAGGTGGCTTGCCCGACCACTCTTCTTGGGGAACTCCCCCCCCCAACCAAACCTAAAAGACCTGTTTGGTGACCGATTAATTAAGTGTAGGGTTGTCATAACAGCCTCTGCCCAAAAACCATGTAGCATGAGACAGCATCGTACGGATCTTATCCTGTATGGTCCGATTCATACGCTCTGCAACTCCATTTTGGGGCGGATTATGAGGGGTAGTGAGCTCCCTCTTTATCCCTTTGCTGTCACAAAATGCTTGAAAGGCCTTGGATACACATTTCCCACCATTGTCAGAGTGAAGACACTTAAGTGTGTTATATGTTTGATTTTCAACCAATGCCAATAATTTTTTAAACTTCTTAAGCACTTCATCCTTGCTACGAATAGTGTAAACCCATATCTTTCGTGTAGCATCATCAACAAAGTGATAAAATATTTCTTTCCCTCTAAAGACAACCCTAGCATCTGACATACATCCGAATATACTAACTCTAGAGGAGAAGATTTCAAAGAAAGAGACCTTTTATGAGACGTCTGTGCATGTTTACCATAAATACAATGATCACAATGCTCTAAATCAGCATAACGAAGACAAGGCAAGTAACCCGAACGAGAAAGCACTTTCATTCCTGTTTGACTCATGTGTTCCAACTGGCCATGCCACAAAGAAACACTTGGCTGCTCGGTTACGGCAACAACATGGTCACGCATACTAGATACATGAAGTGGATATAAAGTACCACTCTTGCAACCTCTGGCAATAACCCTAGATCCCTTACAGATCTTTCATTTTCCATCACCAAAGGTGGTATGAAAACCATCATCATCTAGCTGCCCTGTGCTAATCAGGCTCTTTTTGAGCTGAGGTATATGCCGTACATACTGAAGTGTGAAGACAGAGCCATGCTGAAACTGCAACTGCACACTGCCAATACTTGCAATGTCACATGCATAGTTGTCCCCAAGATGGACAACACCATGTCGACCCCCTCTATAGTCAGAGAATCACTCACGATGAGGGGTGACATGAAAGGAAGCACTTGAATCGAGAATCCAAGTATGCATGTCATCATCATTTGTATGTGCAAGGCATGTGCACCAAAGTGTGAAGAGACAAAGAGTATGTCACTCCCACTATCAGTGTCATGAGTGACTACATTCACCTCTTCAATTTTGACATTGCTCTTCTTAGGTTGACTGTCTTTTTTTTCTTCCTTTTTGCCATTTCCTTTCTCTTTCTAGTAGTCACGTTTAAAGTGACCCTTCTTGCCACAATGATGGCATTCAACATCTTTGCCATGTGATTTACTGCGTCCCTTGCTATCATATTTGCTTTTTTGTTGTGATCTGCCCCTAGTATGCAAAGCACTAGAAGACTTACTGGATGCATTGTTTTGCCGATTCATTTCTTCCATGAGTAGAGCACTCTCTACATTAGCATACGAAAGGATCACATTAGAATTGCTTATAGCAGTCCTGAATGTATCCCAACTCTTTGGTAGAGTACAAAGCAAGAAAGTAGCCTTAAATTCCTCATCAATCATGAACTTCAAGGCAACCAGCTGGTTGAAAATGGAGTCAAACTCACTCAGGTGAGTAGACATTGTTGTACCCTCTTTCATACGCAAATCCATAAGCTTTTTTAGCCAATACACTTTGCTTGCAGCATTCTTCTGTGCATACAGTTCTTCCAGTCGAGTCCATATAGCATATGCAGAATCCAAACCTTCAATGTTAAACAGCAAGGCATTAGAAATCGATAGCTCGATGGTTGAGTGTGCAAGCTCATTTAACTCATCCCAATCGTCTTGCTTCATATCTGTGGGCTTTGCCCCTTGTGTTTTGATTGGATTTGCCTGCTTCTTTTGCAACAGGATATTGTAGCATTGCTTTTGTCAAACTGCAAAGTTATGTGCTCCTTCAAGCTTCTTTATGTGCATGAGATTACTACTGTCACTGCTGCCAGCCATGATTTTCAGCCCAAATGTGACAAAAAAATCAGCAACAAATGCAGGCCCAAACTGTAACCCTAGTGACCAAGGTACAAACAAGTACCAACCAGCAATAAATGACCACTTAGAAGCACAGATTTCAGATCTGTAATTAAATTTTCAGAAGCACCAAACCATGTGCTATAGCATTCCACAACTGATTACAGCTATTCCAAGGGCATATGCATCGCATTACATGAGAAATCCCAAATTTTAGTTGTTCATGTATCCACGGGCATAAAATTTGACACGCACGATCAAAGGCCCCAAGAATGCACAGATTTCAGTGAAATTGACTCATCCAAGCAAAAATTTGACTTGCATTTGAGAATCCCCAAAAAATTTATGAGACCTGTGCATTCAATGCTTGCAATTTTGGTTCAGAGATCATTGCAATGTGTGTTAAGCACCAAATTTGAGAAAACCCCCAAATTTTAAGAGTTTGCACAGATTTGGGCTCTATGCTTGCTCATGTGAACACCCGGAAGAAGGGGAAAATAAATCAAACTATTTTTTTAAAAAAATTCAATTAAAAAAAAACAGGGTGTTGATTGCCCGTGGTCCGTGCGGTTGCGTGACGTTCGTCGTCCGTGCAGCCCGACACCGTCCCCGTCGTGCATGAGCGTTTGATGCACGCCTCCAGCCGCGTTGCACAGCAGTTCGTTGCGACTGGATGCCTCTAGTCAATGCAGTAGTCGTGCAGCAGTCGCCCGTTACGCCCCTCGCCTACTCCTCAATGGCTATTGCTCCTGTCTGACGTTGACCTTTCAGATTTGGTCGTCCGCTAGCAAGCGCCCGCTAGTCCTGTTAGTCTTCCGCTTGACTGCTTGTTGGCACTGTTGTTCTTCTACTCGACCTGCTCGCTTCACTTGACGAGTGGACTTTTGTCAGTCTTGTGACCTGATACTCCTACCGGTTTGTAGTGACGGGTTAGGCACGAAGATCGAGACAGTAGGTGTTCGTTAGGCGCGGAGAGACAGAGTGAGAGAGAGCAGAGCAGAGAGTGAACACGATTTTAGGTACAATGACGAGTGTGTACCTTTAGGCTTTTAGATAGATATATATGTGTAAATACAACTGCTAAGGGTGTGTTCATACCCGATCACATTTAAAGGCACGAGGGCCTTTATTCCCAATAGGGTGGTGATTGATTAAGTAATAGCGACCTAGAGGATGGGAGTAGGGATAGTACACCCAACACATCACAAAACAGTACAAGTTTACCCATCCACTCAAGGATGTAAATGACGAGGGAAAGGGTGATGAAGTATCATGTGAAGAAGGATGGTGGTATAATCCGCTGAGAGAAACAACTTAGGATTTGTCTAGTGGTGCTTTGTACAATGGGATGTATAGTATGCTATATACTGAAGAATGCTCATGCAGCAGGTGTCACTTGGACAGTGTTCCTCATGGGAAAATTATTCACTTGCATGTATCAAAATTTGTAGAATACCAAGAAGGGTAGGAACCCCCTCTCAACCTGGATGTCGATACCGAAGAAGGAAGAGGAGCTTGAGGATGTTTGTTTTCATGTGGTGCCAAGAACTACATGGATGAAGATGATGAAGTATCCCTACTGGAAGAGCAAGGATAGAAGTCACTACCATGATAGCATTAAAAGAGATTGCACAATCCACTGCGGGAGGGAAAGTCTCCATGCTAGTAGAAGATCAAAATTCCAAGTAGATGGAACCATGAAATGAACGGCACGCATCTCCTCTCTCAAGCTCAGGAAAAACGAGTGCAAGCTTGTATGCTAGTCCTACACTGAAATACAAAACCTTGCAAAAGAGAAAAAATCTACAAGCACAGAGGTGAGTAGTGAGATGCTCTATCATGAGGACATTTATTTTTGAAACCTCACTTAACATGTGGATTAATTTTTAATCACATGGTTAAGTAAATGTTGCACATGTGAGATGTAACGGGGGTTAGAGTAAAATTATGAGCTTGGAACCCGAGGAAATCACAAGATGTCTCAAAGGTAAAAAATACACAAGTTATGCCGCATAGGTACTTGGTGGTATCTGGTGCCAATTGTTGGCCTAGGTCATTCATTTGGCCATAAGTGTCAGTTGCGATGACACTAGAGAAGTGGCGTTTAATGGTACCTAATGTCAACCTGATGGTCAAAGATGATGCAGAGACACTCGAGAATGGAAGTTGCCTAGTCAATTTAATTATTGGCCAATTGGATTATTTTTAGGGCACTGAAATAATTATTAGATTAATTTTCAGTATTTAAAGATTGAAAATTAATATTTAACCATGAATAATGCTGGAAAAACCATTTGGTAAGGCTGCCACTTATCAAAAATACCCATGTAAGACCGAAAAATGTCTTTAGAGGTTGGAGAGAGGCATTTTAGTGTATTCAGCTTGCAAGAGAGAGAGAGAGAGGAGAGGCTGCTAGTGTGATTTGTAGCCATTGGAGGACCTTCTGAGGCAGCCAAGGGTATGAGAAGACCAATCAATAGTAGATGACAGCATCTACAGGTTGTTGAGACAGGCCAGCAACAGTAAATATGACTGATTTACTTCAATTCTTTGCATCTACAAGCTGTTGAGACAAGGTAGCAATAGTAAATGACAGAGTTTCTTCCGTTCTTTGTGAAGAAAGTCTGAATTTTCTCTCTCCTCAGCATTCTCTCTCATCTCCTAGCCTTTCTACAGCCTTCCTTTGAAGATTACAACATTGAGATCACCAGATGGTGAGAAATTTCAGATTTCTCTGTTGTAAACCCTAATCTGCAGTAGAAATGAGGGTTTAGCAGCAACCTCGGGAAGCATGCTAGAAATTGGAAGCTCAAAGACTTGGAGTTAACAGGGTTGACGCTCTTTTTAGTCAAATTCAAGTGGAGGGACTAGCAAATTAATGAATTTGGGGCATTTTCCATCTCCATCAAAGTAGGTGAAGGCCAATTGACTGCTTGAATCAAGGGGCAAATCAGATTGAAGACTTGCTTGTCATTTTGGACAGCAAGGGAAGTTGGAATATTGAAAGGGATTGGGAGAATCCCATTGTACATCAACTTCTTCTTCAATTAAGTTAAATAAATACCAAAAGGGGCACCATTTTTGGGGCCGAGAGGGTGTCCAATGTCCAAGATTATATGGTAAAGTGCGCATTTCAGTTTTGTGAATTTGTTAATTGCTGTAAATAGTGCTTAATCAGGTTATTTACCACCCTATCTGAGAAGGAAGGCTGGTTTCATGCTCCAAAAACAAAACTGAAAATAAAAAAAAGCAAAGCTAAATGCAATGCAATGACTATGTAAGTATGCAATGGAAATTTAAAAAAGGAAAGGCTATAAGTGTGTGGCCACCATCACATACGGCGAGGCGGGGAAGCGATCCTGGAAGATATAGTTGATGTCCTAGGAATGGATGCATAAAGTGCAATAGATGAGTCACTAGTAGACCAATCAGCTAAGTCTTCACGAGTAGTGAAGGATATAGGTTGTTAAGGCTGTTCGTGTGCCACATGTCCAGTAGCCTCTGGGGTAGATGGAGGAGATGGTGCAGCAGCGGGAGATGTAGCTCCACTGGAGTGGCTAGCCAAAGTGGAGGCAGTCGTAGGAGTTTGCTGTGGTTTTCTAGGTGGAAGACCTTGGGCCTTGGTATAACACTTGTCCACATGGCCTGACCTCTGGGAGTGTGTGCAAATCCTATTTTTCTTAGGAATTTACTGCCAAAGGGATTGTGTTTCTTTGGTTCCGTCGGAGGAAGTGGTGTCACTTTTGTTTTGACTTGCCTTCGCATTGTGTGAGTTCTTGCCACTGTTGGTTTTCCTTCTCGAAGAAGAGGCAACCAATCCTTGCCCCTCTGAATGGATGTATGTAGAGGACTTCTTGTGGACTTGATCATGCAACCTCGTGTAATGCAAGAATTGGCACTCAAACTCATAGAGGGTTGGCAATCTAGGTAGTAAGATAATATGTTGGATAAAATGGAAGTATTTGTTGGGTAACTTATTCAAGAAGAACGCAACGTGATCGTTATCTAACTTCGGGGAGCTAGTAGAGGCAAACTCAGCAAGTAAACGCCGATATATGGCTAACTTAACTTTCAGATCATCCCCTTTCTTAATGGAAAACTCTTGAAGATCAAAAGTGATATTGATACGTTGAGTGCTATCTCGAGCTGCTTGCATAGCAGTCAATGAGATGACTCCAATGCTCATATGTGAGGGGAAAGCATAGTGACAGGAAACGGCCGGAACGGCCTCCGGCACGTGGAATCACCGTCCCCGGAATGTATCCGTCATGGACCGTGTTTCCAAATGATGGAACGTTCCCTGTCCCGTTTCAGACAGGGAAGTTTCTGTTTGAAACAGGACAGGGAACGCCACGTGGCAAAACTTACCTGCGCCCAGTCGCGTCTTGCTCCCTCCTGCATCCTGCTCCCGCCTGCATCCTGCCCCCAGCCACCTTCATTCTCTTCCTTCTTCTTCTTTCTTCTCTTCCTTCTCTTCCCTCTCTTCCTTCTTTTTCTTTCTCTTCTTTCTCTTCTTTCTCCTCCCACCTCCAACCTCTTCCTTCTCTTCCTTCTTCTTCTTTCTCTTCTTTCTTTCTTCTCTTCCTTCTCTAGGTTTGGCGTTCCCGTTCCTACTTACTTCATGAATTTTGATTTTTTAAATGCCGTTCCCGTTCCCACGTCCCCATTCCCTAGGTTTGGCGTTCCCGTCCCCGTTCCCCGTCCCCGTTCCCCGTTCCCGTTCCCCGTTTCATGTTTCTATGGGGGAAAGTGTTGTAATGAGAGTGAAATTCAGGAAGCAACCCTTGCATTAACTCAACATTGGCTGTGGCATGGCGGGCTCTTCATTGACGGATGCGATCGAGATGAGCTAATCAAGGGGTTGGTACCAACGAAGAGGTTCCAAAGTCCTTGAGATTCAAGGACTTGTTGCATGAAGTTTGACGAAGTGGTGGAATTCAACCCGTTAAAATGAGTCTTATTTGTGAAAGTATTTTTGGCCATTGCAACAGGAGTGATAGGGCTAGGAGACGGAGGTGTGTAATGGAGGTAGGGTGGATAAGGAGGTGGAGTGGAGTACACTTGGGAAGTAATCCCAGAGTGCCCACCATGCATACGAAAAGTGTGCATAGCGTATCCAAATGCGGGCATGGACGGATTGAGGATGGGCATGGTAATGGCTTGAGGGGCACATGGTGAAGGGATATGGACACAAGGAGTAGAGGATGGAAATCCCTACGTAGGAGTGACTACAAGGGATGTGGGACAATAGTCTAGCAGAGGATGGATATCTCAGTGTTTGAAAGGTCGTGTGGGGGTTTTGTAAGTATTCAAGGGTAGTGAGGGGGACGCCCATCATGACTGTCCCAAAGTGGAAGGATGTGGCAAAGTGGGGATATTTGGAATGTACAATGTTAAAGGGTGGCATTCCCCCTAACGATGCACCAAGAGGTGGAGTGATTGGAGGGTAGGTAGATGGTGGGATAGAGAAAGAGAGTGTTAGGAGCGGAGATGGAAGATCCAACCCCTAGTGTGCTTTGAGCAGAAGTGAAATGTAATCCAAGATTTTGGAATGAGGATGTGAGTAGATCAGAATGTGGAGAAGATGGTGGTGGGATGGGAGGGAGTTGAGAAGCATGGTTACTTGCTTAAATAAAATAGATGGTAGAGATATACCTGATGAATGGTATCTGCTTTGAGAGCCGTCTCTATTAAAGTTAACATACTGAAAATCATCCGGATCTTGCACAACAAAGGAAGAAATAGGAGAGGGTTTCGGCCCATATGACTCAAAAGGATTATATGAACTTGACATAAGGCCTGGCTGAGGTAAAGGAGATGGATCACTAGATGCGCCAAACGGCGTGGTCCCTCCAAGATCAGAGAGATGACTAGTCTGACCAATCGGTGCAAATGGAGTAGTAGCACTCGTTGGAGGAGTGTAAACTGAACTAAACATGATGTGCAAGTACTCCTCAAACTCTTCATCCCTAAGATGACCAAAACGAGAAGAAGAAGATGGTAAAGGTGAAGGTGTACCTACCTTCTCCTCGAGACCATAATGTCTTCTCAAAGTCGCCAATGATGGAGAAGCTTGATAGGGCATCATAGGATTCGAAGAAAAAACAAGAAAAATTAACCTAAAACAATTCGATTCTCAGTACCTGGGAATTTTTAAAAAATTTGACAGGACAAGTTTGTTATGAATAACATACTTTCATAACTTTCATACGTTTGCAAAGTATGTTTTTTGAAATATACTTGGATCGATAGGACAACTATGTTCTAAATAACGTACTCCAATTTTTCTGATGTTTGTAAGACATTATGAGTTACAATCAAGTTGTGTGTGAGTCTTGCACAAAGACTAGCCTTCACAATCATCGCATGATACTCTTTAGAAGAGCACCGGTTGTGATACCATGTGAAGATATGCTAGGGTTTGCACTGAGAAAACGTAGCATGTGCGACCAAGATTGAAACACAAAGACTTAGATAGAGACAAGCAAAACTCAAACCCTAAACACAAAAACTCAAAACTCAAACATTGAGACAAACACAGACATAAGAAACTCTGAAGTGAATGAACGCTGTCAATGTATGTAAGAGTGTATAGAATGCCCAAGGGCAAAGCAATGTAGTGTAAGAGAGTGACGTCCACCGGAGACGGATCCCAAGTATTGTAACAACCAGTCAGAGATGAGAGTGCTGAATAATGAAGGGCAATAGGCTGGTCACCAAAACACTATAGTCGGAGGCTGAAGTCTAGGAAATGCAGTAGTACATACTAGAGGAAGACTGAAAATTGATTACCCGAGGCAGAGAATTGTCAGGCAATAGATAGGAGGAGAGGTGTTTGTTGATGTAGATGGCTTGTTGGACAACAAAAATCCAGGTACTGAAGGCAACAATTTATCGCTTGGCACCAGATATTGAAAACGCAGGCTTATCAGACGCTATGATGGTGCAGAAAATGGAGACCTCCAAACAGCAGGGTGATGGCTAAAAATAGGCCGCCTAGGGTTGGATAGTGATGGGCTGCAGTCGGTGATGGCTGGATAGTAGATGGTAGGCGGGTGATGGCTGAAATCTGCACGGTAGAGTGAGGAACTTGTACAAAAGGATGAGACTAAATGGTAGGCAGGCTGTTTATTTATAGATGTTGAAGGGTGCCCCAAAAAATTAGGGTTTTGGGGGACCATTGAAACTCTCTCAAACCGTGCACCAAATTTGCATTTTTCATTAATTAAGCATGTTTTTGGGGTTGTTTAAAAATGCTAATCAGCTGTAAAGCGTGTTTGAGCTCAACAGGCAGCAAAGGTAGTGGGCGTGAAACTTGCAAAAACGAGATAAATGGAGGGCAGCCTACCTATTTATAGTAAGTTTCGAGGCCTCGTACCTTGCATTGTTTAAAAACTCTCGAACCACACGCCACTTTAGGGTTTTCACTAATTAAGCATTTTTGGGGCTGTTTAAGAGGCTAGTTTAGTATGTAATGCTTATGCTAGCTCAACACTAGGATGCTATCCCATATTTTAGAAAATTGGGACCAAGACAACTATCAGGAAGTTGTGCTTACTTGGGAGACAAACGATGCTCATGCCTCGTGTGCTCTTCTTCAATGTATCTTTAAAGAAGTTCTAGCAATTACCTCTTGCAATACATCTTCAAAGGTGTAGGACAAGTTACAACTTATGTACGAGGCTTTGTCAATCATGTGAGCTGTGACCTTCTATGATTCACTACAGACCATCAAGCTCAAGGCAACTAATACGGTACAACTAGTTCTTGTTTAGGTGACGTAGATTTAGGATCAGCTTCAGCCTTCGGCACATGTAATCTGCCTTTCCTAAAGCACATCTTGTGGCGATTGTCCTCTACAAGCTTCCTCCAAAGTTTGATGGTGTGGCCTATGCCTTATATGCCTAGACATTGGCAACAACTATCGTAGTTTTGAGCATGTCCCCTCCATGTCGCTTGGACATGAGGCTGAGAATATGTAATGGGTGTCGGTTTTTATTCTTCTCGTTGAATATCATGCATATGGAAGATGGGAAAGAGAACTAAAAACCAAGCAAGCTTCTTTGCATTTAGAGGGGAGGCTATCATCTCGATACGGCAGCACGCTACAAGCATTGGGGTGATAGGCAGAAGAAAAAGAGGGCACAGTGTTATCATTGTGGCTAGAAGAGGCATCTCTGAAAGTAATGCAGGGTATGGGCAGCACAATGGGAGGAGGAGGAGGAAAAGAAGGCAAGGACTTCTCTGATGAGCCATCCTGCACATCATCATTGTCTTCTGACTTTGACTCTAATGCAGGCCCTCTGGCCAAGGCAAAGGCAAAGGCTATGAAGGGCTCCTCTTTTGTGTGAAGGCAAAGGCCGATGCTGGCCTCCTCTTTTGCCTTCTAGCTCTTGCACTTTCTTATTAATTTTGGACTTCTCTCTATCAAAGATGGGATGGAATTTTGAAATATCTTTCTGTATGAATGGAAAAAGAGATGATGCCAGCTCTATTCAACTTGACATTACAGAATGAGCAAGCAATAGAATACATCATTTTATGACCTGTGGATGGATAATATCATGGTTGGTTTAAAGATTGTTTTCTACTAATGCAAAATGGAAGAACATGTAAGTCATTGGACTTAGAAGACAATATCAATGATTGGTCTTGGGTTGGGAATGATCATTACCTGACAGTTTTCTGATGTATCAACTTTTGAAGAAAGTAAGGCTCAGATGATTTCAAATTCGAATATATATGCGCATGTCTGGGATCTATTGACTTGGGTGCTTCTTTTCAGTGTGTTACGTGTAATCAGAAACCACAAAAAAAAGGGTTTCAAGTCTTAGCTAGATACATTATTTGCAAGAGCAGTTTCATAGACAAAAAAAACTAACAGCTCAAAACCCTAAAATTAGAGCTGAAAAGGTTGAAAAGCTGAAACTCAAACTCATAGTTCAAAAGCAAATTGCTTTTTTTTTTTTTTTTTGGTGGGGGGGGCGCGGGGGGCGTGTGATGTCCTATGTAAAGGTGTCTGCAGGCAGCCACCTGAACCTCCCTTGTTTTTACTGATTTCAGCCAGCACACCCCTCTCTTGTCCAAAGTGAAACTATCAGTTTCTCATGGCTAGGGTGGCATCATCTGCCGCATTGCCATCCTCAGGGAACTTCTGCATTTGCCTCTTCTTTGCAGATGGAACTTCTGCAGCTTCATTATCAGGTGCATGAATTTGCCAGAGCTGATGTGCCCTGGTTCCAGCATCCTTAACCAACTGGATTTTTTGGTGGTTGATTGATCGGTATAGTAAGAAATCTGGGATTTTGAGGTGCGTTACAAGGGAACAATTTCTTGTCTTGCTTTTTTTGAAAGGGTGATTAATTGTAATGCTGTTCGCTTTGTCGGTACATCCATGCTCAGTTTCTTCCTAGGCATTGTGCACTGTGAATTAAATATATGCTGATTGATGGTTTGCTTTCTATGATAAATCCTTCTCTTGGAAATTTGAGGTGTGATTATTTGATGCTAGAACTATGTTCTTGAGTATGACACATATGATAGATACAGTGTGCTCTATTTATGCATGGCTAATCACGTGTATGCACATTTAGCCTGGGATTGCTATTGTTGATCATGATTTCTGTTTGCTCTTTCTAGTTTCACCCAGGAAATAATGTTGGATTGGGAAGAGATTACACAATTTTCTCTCTAATTGATGGTGTTGTGAAATTTGAGAAGTTTGGGCCAGACAGAAAGAAGGTATGCAGGTTTTTATACTTTATCATGCTATACTGTTGTGTTCACAGCATACTTTTAGTATCATCCTCAAGAGTATTAAAGTTTTGTGCTGTAACCACTGGCAACATCAGGTCAGTGTTTATCCTAGAGTTGAACAACCAGAGAATCCCGACAGTAGAAGAGTGAAAAAGCGTGAATTCTATCGTTTAAGGCGCGAGCGCATCAAAGCACACAAAGCAGGAGAGCTTCCTGCTTTGGCCTTGGCATCTTCTCCTCCTGAGCAGGACTCTGAAGAAAAAGCTCTGTGCTAATTTAAGGCAGCCAACAGCCTTGCAAGCTGAAGGTCTTTTGGGTGAAAGGGTGACCACAGAAAGGCACCATCATTTTCATTTGCAAAAGAACATGGAGTCCTTGTTTGAAGATTGCGATTCAGCAAGAGCGAGCTTAGCATAGTAGAATGGTGCTCTACTTGTAAATCTGTTTCTCCATACAGCATGACTCTATGCACAGGATGTGGCTATGATCTTTTGAAGGCCAATCAATTGTACTCATTAATGGTCCCAAGATGCAAGTTTTAAAAATTGGACCTTTTTTTGTGAAGGATCAAAAATTCACAAAAGGTTATGCTTGGCCTGTAAGGGACCTTAGCTCAAGAGGGTCATGCTGAAATATTAAGAATTGGACTGGGAAGCCTCATGTCTAGCCCACAAGTGTAAGTAGATGATGAAGAGACCCAGCTGTTGAATGCGTCAATTGAAATTCACTAAACTCCTGTATTTGTTAGTTAACATTTTAACCAAGGATTCTTTGCTCTAAGCTCCGGGTGGAAGATCAAGTTGCGGTACACTTAAAAGAGTGTTGGCGAAGTAATTATTGTTGGTTTACGTCTTACACTAGTCGAAGTTAATAATAAAATCATCCTAGTATTCTTGTTATATATATATCGTGTGCTCAATCAATCTACTGATGATTCCGGCGCCTGCCATAGTAAATATATCCTGGTCCATGGGCACATTTTTGATGTAATGCTTTGTGGTGCACCACTTCACAAGTGAGGATTGAGAATCCTGGTCAGTGGTGCCTTAGCAAGAAGGTGTATGTCTGTATGCCTTTTGGGCATTGTTGTAGTGCATGACCATAGATAGTTCTAGTCCAGAGCTGAAGTTGGTCAAGTCTTTAGAGTGTTGCGTTGATTGTGACAATTTCCTACCTCCAAGGGTAAGACCTTCGCTTGAGCACATAGAAAGGTAGAAGTGAAACTCAAGTAACTATATGCTGCAGCAATGTGTCTCGTTTAATCTAAACTACAATATGGAACATTCTTTTTCTGAAAGTGCATGACTGCAGTCACCACGTGAGGGTGGCTTGAGGGTGGCTTGGGCTCGCTTTAGTTCATAGGCCTTTCCTCATCCCTTCTTGAATCTTATTGGTTCTTGCTCATGGATCATGCTGCATTGATAAACTGTTTCCTTTATAATGGCTAGTCGATCACAGCTAATTTCAGACTCGGAACAGATTAAGTCCCTGCAATGGGAGGAATCTCATTACCTCCACATCTATTTGGTTCATAATTGCAAGTCCTTAAGAGCGAAAGAGTATGCGGACAATACTAGTAGAATAAATACAATGAGGAGCTAGAAAGACCATAGATCGGTTGTACGATCTTGGCGGAGAATCGAACCTTCCCTGTGACATAAGCTATTGTCTGCCATCCTCTATGCATATTATTGAGGTACATATTTATTGACTGTATTGTTATACAAAGAGAGGTGGATCGAGCCAAAGACACAGCTACATTGCGTGACAAGATCTCCTCACTCTGCGACAGCGTCACACACACAATGTTTAGTCGTCACCATTGCGTTTGAAAGTGTCAAATCCCCAAAAGGACTCTTTAAGCACTAACCTATGACGTTGTATGGATGAAAATTTTATAATTTGGCATGGCTACGAGTTGTGTGCACAATGTTCCCCCCCCTTTCTACCCAATAAGAAAAATATGCAAAATCATTTGCCTTCAAGATGTAAGTAGGTAATCAAGAAACCACGTTCAAATGGCTAACAATAACTAGAACTACAAGGGGATGACCCTTCAAAAGCAAGAAGAAGAAGATTGTGATGATGATAATGCCAATGTTGATGGTGATGATGAATCTAGGTTATCTCCATTAGTTATAGATGTAATGGGCTCAACTAACTTATGGAGATGATTGGCATGTAGGGTGGTTTGTGACATGAGAGAGAGAGAGAGAGAGAGAGAGAGAGAGAGAGAGAGAGAGAGAGAGAGCAG
The DNA here is from genome assembly GCF_053477565.2 of Lygodium microphyllum. Lineage (NCBI taxonomy): Eukaryota > Viridiplantae > Streptophyta > Polypodiopsida > Schizaeales > Lygodiaceae > Lygodium > Lygodium microphyllum. The sequence goes on along the minus strand of NC_141150.1, from coordinate 83,751,572 downwards.
CCAACCTTAAGTGTTTCATTTCTTAAATTGTATTAGGCTATGGCGAATTTGGAGTACTAGAAGTGCTACTTTCTTTTACTTAAGTGCTTCAAAGTCACATGAGGCTTATGATTGTGGCAACTAGTGTTTATGATATTGGTGGTGACTTTTACATCCATGGCATGGCTACTCCACAGTTAAGAGGTTATTCACACAACCATTGTTCGTGTATACCAAAGCATATCATTTATTGGCTCTTTCAATCTCAACGGAGGGGACAAAATGGAGCTCTTATTCATTCAAGAGATTCTCTACTCTTCTTAGGTAACATATGCCTCACTTACATTGCTCTACTTCTCACACTCACACTCACACTCACTTTACTTGTTCCACTCCAACTAAGAATGCAAAACACAAATTGAGAGAAGACGTGTCAACTTGTTGAAGCCTCCATCTTCCTCCCTATAATTTGCTCCATGGAAGTGAAGCTCCACACTAGTGTCTTGATCCTCATTGCACACTCCAATGGGCCTTTGCAAGTCTTTCATAAACTCTAGAGATCACTCTCTCAGATAAACAAGCTCAATTAAGCTATGGAGATGAAAGGGGGAGGAGAAGGTGTGGAGTGATTGTTCCACAAATCTGCACACAAACAAGAATGGCACATTTCAATTCACTTTGAACTTGAAATGAGTGGGGTTTATTTGCGCTTCCACCCTTCAACCTTTGTTGCCTATCCATCAAATGCTCAATTCTCAACCTTTGGCTTGCATTTTGTGGGACCTAATATATATGTAGAACTGTTCGTTTTTGTATTTGCAAAGAGAGAGAGAGAGAGAGAGAGAGAGAGAGAGAGAGAGAGAGAGAGAGAGAGAGAGAGAGAGAGAGAGAGAGAGAGAGAGAGAGAGAGAGAGAGAGAGAGAGAGAGAGAGAGAGAGAGAGAGAGAGAGAGAGAGAGTGTGTGTGTGTGTGTGTGTGAGAGAGAGAGAGAGATCTCCCAATCCTCTCATTTATGGGCAAGAGAAGTGATGTTGCACCATGGAATTCTTTTAACTTTTACCGACTTAAACACCTTAAACATTATACAACATGGTTTAGCCCACCATAATAAATTCATTTAACAAGTGTTGAAAGTGACCAAGACTAGAGATAAATTAGATGAAAGGGCATGCATTGCATTTAGTTGTTTATGAGAACATAAATTTAGATTCAAAACTTGAAGTTGAGAAGGATTTGGCTAGGTAGTAGATTCATGTGTCTTGCACACCCATCTATAGGTTGAGGGCTAGTCTCTATGACCTCAAGCATGAGGTAAGTACCCTGAGTGAACTTAACTTATAGCTATTGAGGATAGTGAATACAATTAAATTTATGATTGGAATGCTAGTATCTCGTTGAAAGTATATGATTGCAACATTTGAACTGATTGCAACATTTTAGTTCAATGTTGAATATCTTTTACCATATTACTTAACAAAGAGAGTTGTCGATTTGCCAATCTTGCATTGAGTTCTAGGACCAAATTGTTATTTAGCTCATTGATAAGAAAATACAAAATTTTTTGTTTTAAGAACAAATATCTAAAAGATTTAACTTTTATTTTGCTCATATGCAACTTCATACTTTTTATTCCATGCTTTTCTTTAAGAACAAATATCTAAAAGAT